>NW_016107837.1:704403-730627 GCF_001604975.1 Cebus imitator
TAGTTAGGCACGGGGAGGACGTCAGTCTCCTCATGCTAGTTAAGCACAGAGAGGACGTAAGTCTCATGTCAGTTAAGCATGGACTCGTGAGAACCAGGAGGCCACCTTGTTTTTCCTAAGTCCTTAAAGCTTTTGTTATTAAAAGTTCTGCATTCCGCGACTCATCATAGAAAAGATAAAATAATCCAAACTAAATACATTGGTGTGTGGGAGGCAGAGGTTGCAGTGAGCCAAGATTGCACCACTGTACTCCAGCCTGGGTGACAGAGAGAGAATCCATCTCAAAAACAAAATGTGTATATGTGTGTGGGCAGGGGGGTGGTTGCTAAAGTAGTTTATAACATTAGGCTATTTAAACATAAAGGCATTTCATTTAATCATCATTTTCTTTTGCTTTTTTTGTTTTTGTTTTGAGATTGAGTCTTGCTGTGTTGCCCAGGCTGGAGTGCAGTGGCATGATCTTGGCTCACTGCAACTTCTGCCTTCCGGGTTCAAGCACTTCTCTGCCTCAGCCTCCCGAGTAGCTGGGACTACAGGCACCCGCCACCACACTCGGCTAATTTTTGTATTTTTAGTAAAGATGGGGTTTCACCATGTTGGCCAGGGTGGTCTTGAGCTCCTGACCTTGTGATCCGCCCACCTTGGCCTCCCAAAGTGCTGAGATTACAGGCATGAGCCACCGCGCCCAGCCTCAATCATTGTTTTCAATGCATGGTTTCTGGTTGTATAAAAGCCCTCCCATGTAAGAGGACTGATATTATAACAGTAGATTTTATACTACAGTATTTTTTTTATGGTTCACTGAGGACAGTCAATCCCTTCATAATCTAGAACCTGAAGATTGGATCTTGAGAACATCAGAGAAAGATGGTCCTTGCCATCTGCATCTTTGTTGCCAACTGCAACAAAGCTAAGGGATCTTGAAACTCGGATTCATAATCTCACAAGTAAGAAGCGTCCATCCACACTCTTGGAACTGTTTACCCATCAGAACCTTTAAGGTAAAACTAACCAAGGAAGATGGCATCCTTGATGTGAACAGCTTTTGCTAAGATCATGGA
Source organism: Cebus imitator (assembly GCF_001604975.1). Classification (NCBI taxonomy): domain Eukaryota; kingdom Metazoa; phylum Chordata; class Mammalia; order Primates; family Cebidae; genus Cebus; species Cebus imitator. The sequence goes on from NW_016107837.1 coordinate 705,465, forward strand.
TCACGACTTCTACTGTGATGATACTTTTTTTTTTTTGAAATGGAGTCTCGCTCTGTCGCCCAGGCTGGAATGCAGTGGTGCAATCTCAGCTCACTGCAACCTCCACCTTCTGGGTTCAAATGATTCTCAAGCCTCAGCCTCCTGAGTAGCTTTTGTTACAGGTGCCCGTCACCACATCAGACTAATTTTTGTATTTTTAGTAGAGACGGGGTTTCACCATATTGGTCAGGCTGGTCTTGAACTCCTGACTTCATGATCCATCTGCCTCGGCTTCTCAAAGTGCTAGAATTACAGGCATGAGCCACCACGCCTGGCCATAAGACTCTTATCTTTAAATATCTATTCCTTGCTTATGCCTCTGTGAACAGCAGAAATGAAAAGATCGTCCGTCGTGTGCATCTATGGGGTATACTTTCATTTGTGAAGGATTTCGCAGCCAGCCTTATACATAAATAACTTTATGCTTTGATAGATACAAAATGAAGTCCCAGTGTAGGTGAGAAACTTTCGTGGCACATCTGTTGCCTGTAATCAGTCAGAGACAGAAGATTGGCTCGTTCCTCTTAACCCACATCCTGGGTTAAAGAGGGCATTGCCAGGAGGCCTTCACTCTTCTAGAAGGGCACCATTTTTCCATGGTTTGGAGTAAAAGAGGCAATAACCAGAAATGCATCCCTGATGAGAGGCTGTATAGCAGACTGTGCTGTGAAGTCTGCAGTTATACAACAGACTTTCAATTCTCTTACGAAAGTTCTGCTAAATCGTAGAATTCACTCAGCAGAAAAGTACCTGAGCAGCTGCCGGCACCTGTGGCCTAGGGAGAAACACAGCAGGTATTACGGAGATTCCGTTGCAGGGGATTCATGAAAAGACCACTTAGTTAAGCGAGCAGACTCTTTATTGAGCTCATTCTTTGATCTATTTGATTTCAGGTGGTTTGGTTTAAGGGGACCCCAAGTAAGGAACATACTCCAAACTCTTGGTATTATCTTCCCCAACATCATAATAACAGTCTCCTGGCACGCTGCATTCTCTCAAAGGTTTTGGAGACAGAGTCTCACTCTGTCACCCACGCTGGAGTGCAGTGGCGCGATGTCTGCTCACCACAACCTCCGCCTCCTGGGTTCACGTGATTCTCCTGCCTCAGCCTCCCGAGTAGCTGGGATTACAGGTGTGCACCACCATGACCTGCTAATTTTTGTCTTTTTAGTAGAGACGGGGTTTCACCATGTTGGCCAGGCTGGTCTCGAGCTCCTGACATCGTGATCCACCCACCTCGGCCTCCCAAAGTGCTGTGATTACAGACGTGAGCCACCACGCCCGGCCCTCTCAAATGTTTTAAATGTTTGCATGCAGCCATCTCTAGAACGCCAAATGACCTCTCTTTAACTGGAATGACACAAGCTGTGCGACCATGAGGACACTGTAACTTATGAATGACATGCCGAGACCAAAAACCCAAAATGGGCCGGGCGCAGTGGCTCACGCCTGTAATCCCAGCACTTTGGGAGGCAGAGGCGGGCGGATCACAAGGTCAATAGGTCGAGACCAGCCTGGCCAACATGGTGAAACCCTGTCTCTACTAAAAAAATAAAAAATTAGCTGGGCACGGTGGCGTGCACCTGTAGTCCCTGCTACTCGGGAGGCTGAGGCAGGAGAATTGCTTGAACCCGGGAGGCGGAGGTTGCAGCGAGCTGAGATTGTGCCACTGCACTCCAGCCTGGCGCCTGGTGACAACAAAACAAGACTCTGTCTCAAAAACAAAACAAAACAAAAAAAACAACCAAAATGATGGTAACTGAGAGTGGCGCGAATGCCCTAAGTTTTGGTCACACTCTCACCTAAATGAGAACCTGGACAAAAAGGGGGATGTATTCGAACAGAATTATGGGAGGCCATTGTTTTAGATTGAGCTCATGCACTAGTCCCAACGACTAAGCTAAACAAAAATGGACTCGCTCGTGCTAAATGTGACATAAGCGAACTGACTTTAAGGACACACGTAGATCCTAGGCCAGAACAAGCTAGGTTTTGCTTTTCTCCTGTAAACACGATGTTCAGCGTAAGGAGGGACCCTCTACTCAGTCCTTGTTCCTACCTTTGCCAAACTCACTGTTCTACTGTTCTCAGTGGGTTTCAAGACCAAATAAGCACGTTTACGACGGTGATAGTTGTAAGGGTGGCCCAGAGAACGGAGAATAGACCCAAAGCAGGCAAGAAAGTTTTATTAACCTGCTGGGCTGCCCACAACAGAGGAGGCAGCCCTGAGCTTACCAAATGAGGGGTTTATATGGGGTGAGAGGAGCATCATCTATCCACTGGTAACAGGCACACAGATAGTTTGTTAACTTGTAACAGACCTACAATACATCATCCTGTGACTTCCATGGTGGCAGTCTTTTTAAAAAAGAGAGAAACCAGGAGTGTTTTACAGATCTGTGTCAAACAGGAATTTACAAGTATGGATAACCAGTATGTTCTCCCTGTCCTCCCTCCAGCTGCCCGGATGGCTGTAATGAGGCTTTGCTTAATTGAAGCACGTGGGGCAGCCTTGCTGTGGCGTCTAGGTAGGGGTTCAGGAATGCAGCTGCAGAGCAATCAGAGCGGGGGAAGGAGTTAGCCTGTGCAGCTTGTCCCTAACAATAGTGACACCAATGACTAAAGTTTTGGTCAATCTCTCAAAATTGAGAAAATGACCAAAAGAAGGGAACTGTTAAAGCAAACTAAATATGGCCTGAGAAGGACTCTGCACTGCGGTGTTCGAGTCCTTGTGGACAAGCTGCAACCTAACTTAGTGGGTGGACAAGATTGAAGCCCTAACTGAGGAGTGTGCACCTGCAATGGTGGCAGAGTCGTGGCCAATCCCAGAGCCACGCTTCCCTCATACACTGCCGAGTGCTCAGACTGTGTCCAAATAAGGCAAACACCAAGCTGCGACCAACCTGTTTCCATACCTCGCCTCCGGTTTCTGTACGTCCCTTCCCCTTTTTTTGGCTACAAATTTGTTCTGACCACAAGGTATCCCTGGAGTCTCTCTGAATCCGTTGTGATTCGGGGGTCTGCCCATCTCATGAATCGTTCATTACTCAATTGAACTCCTTTAAATTTAATTTGGCTGAAGTTTTTCTTTTAACAGAGGTATAAAATGTGTATTCTTGAAAATGTTCACACTGTTTTAGCGTCTATTGTGCTTTATTTGATAAAAATACTTTTTATAACGTTGTAACAGGATTTGCTGTTGTAGGGTTCACGGATGGCCCTAAGGAGGGACTTTTCCGTGCCCAGCTTGGGCTCCGGGCTCAGGTTCTTGGCTTTACTTGCTCGAAGAATCGAGCAGAGAGCTTACCCCCATGGTGAGTGTTCCGGCTCCAAACAAGCATTTGCGGACCGGGAGAGTGAGCAGTAGTGCAGTTTACGGAGCAAGCGGAGTCAAAGCTTGGCAGGGCGGAAGGGGCCCGAGAGGGTTGCCTTGCTGGCCAGGGCTGCCTGGGCTTCTATCCCCAAGAAATGCTGAGCTGCTGAGTGTTTGCCCCCAGTCGTGTGTGGGGAGAGGGCTTGTAATTTTCCGTTTCTGGTCGTTTCCTGGTTTCTATTGATCTTGCAAGCAGTATTGGAATGTGGCTGAACAGCAACTGATACTTTGAGCACAGGCTCCCGATATGGGTGAAGTACCTATGTCGACCTTCTCCCATGCTGGGGTTTCCAAAAGGTTCCCCATTGACCCAAAAAGTTTTATTCCCTCAACATGATGTTTACTTTTACCTTTAGATACATAATAAGACCCTAAAACCCCTGCCAACTGAACAGACCCCTTCATGGTCTAGGGGACCCCAGAGAAGCCCTAAAACCTGAGTTCCTGGCCATGATGGGACAGAAGGTCAGACCCGCCTCAGTACGCCCCGTCCTCAGTAACTTTTCACTGGAATGCTTTCCTAAAGAACACACAGAAGCCAGCTCTGGAAAACAAGAAACGGACAACTCATTCTTCTCTCGCCGTTAGCCGGTCGTCTGAGGCACGGCGGGGCGATGCTTCCCTTCCCAGTGAGAGAGCGGACCCTGGAGTGGCTGTGGCCGTCTACAGAGGAGGTGCAGTGAGGTTTTTTGTGCCCTCTATTTCACCATTTGACGTCAGAGGGAGGAAAACTCCACCCTCAGACCACGCTAACCCCAATATTTTTTGAACATGCGACCCACGAAGAGGCACGAAGCTCAGTTGCACACCTGCATGTTGCTCCTTTCACAGACATTCAGAACTCCTCCCATAGCTCATTGCAGACGTATATTTACCACCCCGAGGCTATAGGGGAAAGCACAGCGTCCTTTTCCTCTTCTCTCAAGAATCAACACAGAATACTTCTCCCCACCAACAAGCAGCAATCAGTTCTGCAGCGGACACCAGCTGGCGTCCTCTCCTTCGAGTCTGACAGCGGCATCTGAGCACACAGACGGACGACTCAGCCTCCCAACCTGACCCGCACTTCCGATGCCGACTGCGTGCCCTGGTTATTTTGCCTGTGATTCTGACTGACCTGCTAAACTGGGGCTCCCACAGCCCCTCCTTGGGTTGAATTAATTTGCTAGATCAGCTTACAGAACTCAGAGAAACACATTTACTGGTTTATTACAAGGCATATTTTAAAGGACACAGAACAGCAGCCAGATGAGGAGATGCATGGGGAGCATTCTGGAAGGGTCCCAAGCACAAGAGCTTCTGTCCCCACAGTGAAGGTACGCTACCCTCTAGGAACCTCCGTGTTACCAGAACCTGTCCCCTGGGTTTCTGTGGAGGCTTCATCATATAGGCATGGTTTAATCATTAGCCATTGGGGATCAGCTTTACCATCAGCCCCTGTCCCTTCCCAGAGGTCAAGGGCAGGGCTGAATACCAACCTTCTAACCCTGCCTTCTGCTTTCTGGTGACCAGCCCCCTTCCTACCCTGAACCTGTCTAAGAGCCCCCAGACGCCTCATTAACATACAAAAAAGACATTCATCACTTTGAAGATTCCAAGGATTTGGGGAAATATATGTCAGGAGACTGAACAAAAATCAAATATAATTTCACAATATCATGATGACTGAAATAAGTAATAAAGAATTAAGCAGGTCAAGTGCAGTGGCTCATACCTGTAATCCTTTGGGAGGTTGAGGTGGGCAGATCACTTAAGGCCAGGAGGTTGAGACCAGCCTGGTCAACCAGCTACTTAAAAACAATTAGCTGGATGTGGTGGCGCCTGTAGTCCCAGCCACTTGGGAAGCTGAGGCATGAGAATCAAATGAATGCAGAAGGCAGAGGTTGCAGTGAGCCAAGATCGTGCCACTGTATTCCAGCTTGGGCAACAGAGCAAGACTCTCAAAAAAAATTTAAAAAATTAAGCAGCCAAATGACATGGAAAGAAATAAATTACTATATTAGTTATATAAATATCAAACAAAGTGTTGATAGGGATTGCCTTTGGACAACAGCTGGTATTAAAGATGAATTTTTCTTTTTTATTAATTATTATTATTTTTTGAGACCGAGTTTCACTCCTGTTGCCCAGGCCAGAGTGCAATGGCGCCATCTCAGCTCACCGCAACCTCCACCTCCCGGGTTCAAGTGATTCTCCTGCCTCCGTCTCCCAAGTAGCTGGGACTACAGGTGCCCGCCACCACGCCTGACTGATTTTTGTACTTTTAGTAGGGATGGGGTTTCACTGTGTCGGCCAGGCTGGTCTCGAACTCCTGACCTCATGATCCGCTTCTGCCTCCCAAAGTGCTGGGATTACAGGCGTGAGCCCCGCGCCTGGCCTCCTTTTTTAAAATATATTTTGATATGGAAATGTGTGCATCACCCTTGCGTAGGGGCTACGCTAATCTCTGTATCATTCTGGTTTTAGTATGCATGCTGCCAAAGCAAGCACTAATGTTCTTAATTTCAAAATTCTCTTTAATACATATATGCTTGCTTATAAACAGAAAGAGAAAAAAGCTATGTTCAACACATTAATTGAACAAGTTACCAAACGGTCTGTGTACAAATCCTGGCCTGGGTTTGTTATTTCTAAATCTCAGTCAAAGATTTCACTTGGGCAAGGAGAAATTTAACTCAGACTAGCTTAAGCAAACAAAGAAACAAAAAAGGACTTTATTAGTTCCATAGCTCCGAGCCCAGGCTACGAACGACACCCTTCGGCCCTAGCCCCTGCGGCCCTGGCCAGGCTCACCTGTCCGGTCTGGTTTCCTCCTCAGTCACGTGGAGCGTGCAGGCAAGATGGAGGTGGTGCTATGGGAAAGGAGTCCCAATCCAGACCCCAAAAGAGGGTACTTGGATCTCGCTCAAGAAGGAATTCGAGGCAACTCCATAAAGGGAAAGCAAGTTTATTAGGAAAGTAAAGGAATAAAGAATGGCCACTCCATAGGCAGAGCGGTCCCAAGGGCTGCCGGCTGCCCGTTTTTATGGTTATTTCTTGATTAAACGCTAAACAGGGGTGGATTATTCATAAGCTTTCGGGAAAGGGGTGGGCAATTCCCAGAACTGAGGGTTCCTCCCCTTTTTAGAACATTTAGGGTAACTTCCATTGCCATGGCATCTGTAAACTGTCCTGGCGCTGGTGGGAGTGTGTTTTAGCATGTTAACACATTATAATTAGCATGTAACGAGCTGTGAGGACAACCAGGGGTCACTCCCATCACCATCTTGGCTTTGATGGGTTTCCAGGCTTCTTTATTTCCGCTGTTTGTTTGTTTTTGAGATGGTGTCTTGCTCTGTTGCCCAGGTCTCAGCTCACTGCAGCCTCCACCTCCTGGGCTCAAGTGATTCTCCTGCCTCAGCCTCCTGAGCGGCTGGGACTACAGGCATGCTTTACCACACCAGGCTAATTTTTGCATTTTTAGTTGAGATGGGGTTCACTATTTTGGCCAGGCTGGTCTCGAACTCCTGGCATCAGGTGATCCATCTGCCTTGGCCTCCCAAAGCGCTGGGATTATAGGCGTGAGCCACTGCGCCTGGGCCCGGCTTCTTTCAAGCAGCCTGTTTTGTCAGCAAGGTCTTTGGGACCTGTATCTTGTGCCAACCTCCTATTTCATCCTGCTGTGACTAACCATGCCCAGCCTCCTGGGAATGCAGCCCAGCAGGTCTCAGCCTCATGTTACCCAGATCCTGTTCAAGATGGAGTTGCTCTGGTTCAAATGCCTCTGACAGGCAGGTGTCCCCAACCCTCAACACCCCTGTGAGGCAGGCCTTACAGCGGCCTTGTGGCTGGCAAGGAAGTCAGGTCCTCAGCCCCCAGCAGAGTCATCTACACTGGGATTCTGCCATGGGCTTTGTCTACACTGATGGAAGAACTCCTGGAGGGACTCAGAGTGCAAATCGGGGTGGGGGTGGAATAACGGTGATTTTTCTTTTCTTCATGTTTTCCTGTATTTTCTACAGTGAGCATGTGTCATTTTCCGCGATTATTAACGTACTTCCTGAATGGTGACCATGTGCTCAGCACTCCGCTGCTTGCTTTAGACCCTAAAACTTGCTCCCAGCATCCCCATGGGGCATGAATGCCTACCATCTTCATTCTGTAGCTGAGGACACTGACGCACGGTGGAGAGGGGCCCAGAGTCACCAGTGGCCGGCTTCCAAAAAGCCTTACTCTTTAATGAGTTTTGCTTCAATCAGAAGAAAGGCAAAGCTATTTCCATTCCCCCAAAGAATAAAGGCCCCAAGTTCCCAAGAAAACGTCCCCGTCCCCTTCCCCCGGTACAAAGAAGGTTCCCAACCTCATGGTGACATCCCTGCTGGTGTCTTCCTCCCGGTGCGGTCTTCAGTGCCCCTGCTGGGGCTGGCAGTGGGCATGTGTGGAGGCTGATTTTTCTCTGACACCCTGTTGCAAGTGGAATGTCTGCCTGGAAATGTGGCCGCCCCTGCTACTCCTGTGAAAACAGCGCAGGCGCTCTGTCCCTTAGGCACTGCGGTTCCCTCCCCTCCACACAGCTGTCCGATGTGTCACTGGTTGAAAGTCACCGAGGCCTATCCCCTGGCGTTTCACACAGTAGGCAGCACGAAGATCTCACCTGCAGGCTCCAGGCAGCCATGACAGAGGTGGAGAAAGGACAGGGCAAAGGCGAAGGCTCCCGGCTGGGGTCTCTGTCCAGCCCTCACCTTGTCAAATGCTGCCCTGCTCTGCGGAAGCCCCAGACGGAGCAGGGCCAGCCCATCCCCTATGCACAGTTCAGAGGAGAAGGCCCAAATTCCACACCTTCACCAAGGATCTGGGCACAGCTTCAAGGCCGTCACCATCACCAGCTCAGCGAGGGCCCTCAGCAGAGACAGCCCTGGGGCCTCAGCCTTCCCTGTCCCTCCTGCTCACCCCCCGCCCAGCTCCAATGTCACCCCCTGGAAAATCTTTACACCCTCCCCGCGAACACACACGGGTGCCCCCGCTGGGCTTCAGTACTGGTCCACACCCTTCCACTACGCTTCAGCGTGGGGGTTCGCCAAGCACACAAAGCCACATTTCCCCCAGGTCAGCACTCCAGCTGAAGGGAGAGCCACCACGAACTGCTGGGAGTTCTCAGCTTTGTGCATTTTCGGCACCATTAACCTCCATGGGAGGATCCCAAAGTCCTAAGTGCCACTACAGCCCAGGAGGGTGGGATCCCCCACCCTGCCACAGCACCGGCCTCTCGCCGGCCCTCCTCCCTGAGAGGGCACCAGCTTCTGTGGGGCCTGACACGGACTCCCACGCCGGAGGCCGTCACCACATCCCAGGCGCAGGCTGGAGCCCTGGCCGCCAGCCTTGACTGTAGCTCATGGGAGCCGCCCCTTTCAAGGGCAGATAGATATGCCTGGAGAAAAGAGAAACTGGCCACAAACACACAAACCTCAGGCAGGTAGGAATCTTGGTGAGGGACGCAAGGCAACAGGACAGCCATCGGGAGATGCCAAAATGCCAGTGGGCTCGGGCTGTCTGGCACCCAGGCCCTGGGGAAAGGGGGGCCCAGCTGCCCCCTCTCTTCCTGCATCACTGGCCGAGTGTTGAGACCACATCTGGGGAGGCCTGGGGCACCGGAGGGCCAGCAGACTCGTCATCCATTCCTAAGCCCCCTCTGGCCTCTCCCTGGGCACAGGGAAAGCTGACGCCCCAGCGCAAGGGGCCCACACCTGGGCGTGTCTGGGGCCTCAGGGGTACTCCTGGGGCTTTTTCTTCAATCCAGCTTTAGTGCAAAGACAACTCAGGTATTAGTGTAGAAAGGTCTGTACACTCCCAAGGCACGTCTGATTTAGATGTGTTTATTACAATTCCAGTTGGGACGAGATGCTAACACGTGCTCCTTCCGGGTGCCAGGGTCTGCTCTGTGGTCTGCACAGGGATGGTCAGTGTCGCTTGGGTGCCACTTCCTTCTCACTGGAGACCACGGTCAGGCAGCCCTACAACACACAGCGGCGGCCTCAGGCACATGGCGGACGCGATGGCTTCACTTGCCTTAAGTGCAGACAACCATTTAAAAACTTTTGCTGGGGGTGCCAGTTTTTTTTTTGTTGTTTTTTTTTTAAAGATGGGGTTTCACCATGAAGGCCAGGCTGGTCTTGAACTCCTGACCTCAGGTGATCCACCCACCTCAGCCTCCCAAAGTGCTAGGATTACAGGCATGAGCCACCGCGCCTGGCCCTTTTTTGGTTTTCTTTTGAGACAGTGTCTCACTCCGTTGCCCAGGCTGGAGTGCAACGGCGTGATCTCGGCAAACTGCAACCTCCGCCTCCCAGGTTCAAGCGATTCTCCTGCCCCAGCCTCCCAAGTAGCTAAGACCACAAGCACATGCCACCATGCTCGGCTAATTGTATTTTGCGGTAGAGATGGGGTTTGGCCAGGCTGGTCTCGAACTCCTGATCTCAAGTGATCCTCCCAGCTTGGCCTCGCAAAGTGCTGAAATTACAGGCGTGAACCACCGCACCCAGCCAGGGGGGTGCTAATTTTAAGGCAGGCAAAAACCTGAAAAATGTTCTCCTTATTTACTTCATGATGTGGCAGGTGCTTAGTTCACATGTGTGGAAAATGCCTCAGGGAAGTTCTGTATTTGCCAGGCCTGAGGCATGAACGTCACAGGCTCTCTGGCTGCCCCACTGAAAAGCAGCACGGGGAGAATCGGCTTCGCTCTGTGCCATCAGATTCTCTCAAGAGCAGCTTTTTCCCAAAACATGAGAACCTGGGTTCCATCTCCAAGTGTGGACGCTGGGGCAGGTGCCCAGGGAGATGCATTTCCTTGCGTGGCTGGCTACGCACCCAGAGTCAGGGAGTTCACACCTAACCCTTAGTTCTCAGAGGAAAGGGAGCCATGGAAAAATGCCACTTAGAAATATTTGCCATCCAAGACTTACTTTTCTTTCTTTCTTTTTTTCTTTGAGATGTAGTCTCACTATCGCCCAGGCTGGGGTGTGGTGGTGCAGTCTCGGCTCACCGCAATCTCTGCCTTCCAGGTTCAAGTGATTCCCCTGCCTCAGGCTCCCACATATCTGGGATTACAGGCACACACCCCCACGCCTTGCTAATTTTTTATATTTAGTAGAGACAGTGTTTCACCAGGTTGGCCGGGATGGTCTTGATCTACTGACCTCATGATCTACCCACCTTGGCCTCCCAAAGTGCTGGGATTACAGGCGTGAGCCACCATGCCTGGCCTATTTTTCATACCTAAAGAAAGCTGGATTAGAATGGTAGTGGCCAAGCTCTGAATAAACCCCCTGAGAACACACAGGGTGCAAATTGGGATGGCCCACGAATCTGAGGAGACACTTTGCATGGGAAAAAGGCGTGTCTGCATTTAATGCTACTTCAGAAAGTCTCTCCAAAGGATTCCATTTCTTTCTTCTTTTTTTTTTTTTTTTTTTGAGCCACAGTCTTGCTCTGTTGCCCAGGCTGGAGTGCAGTGGCACAATCTCAGCTCACTGCAACCTCCGCCTCCCAGGTTCAAATAATTCTCCTGCCTCCCAAGTAGCTGGGACTACAGACATGCACCACCACGCCCGGATAATTTTGTATTTTTAGTTGAGACGGGGTTTCACCATGTTGACCAGGCTAGTCTCAAACTCCTGACCTCAGGTGATCTACCTGCCTCAGCCTCCCAAAGTGCCGGGATTACAGGCCTGAGACACCGAGCCCGGCCAGGATTCCATTTTCAAAGGGAATCTGCTTTCCCCATGCAGTGGGCAAAGGAGGCAAGAGGCTGGGAGGCAGAGCAAGGAGAGAGGCATGCATGGCTGCCGTGTGAGGAAGGTTCCACAAGATGCTGATTTCGGAGCTCTGCGTAAAGCGTTTTGTCATCAACACGGGAACCTGTTTGTGACTGCTGGAAGGCAGTCCTGTTTTGGATCAGAACAGTCTTCAAGCCAGCAAGAGCCCACATCCTGCGGACGTTCTCATTGGCTTGGCTGGCCTCACCTAGCACCGTGTGGCTCTCAAACTGTGTAAAACTGCTTGTAGGAGCCGTTGCAAACAGAAAAGTACCATGTTTTTACGTTGGTAGCAAATCGTTTCTTCTTTTCACACACACACACACACACATATATATTAGTTTTTAAAGCATCTTTACCCCTCTTCTGAAGAGTCTACAGAAGAAGCCTCTCTTTGGTCTGGAAACCGGGGTATGTGTGTCCTTTTTTAGATCTAATGACAAAGCTTCCTCACTTTCACTTTTGTTGATGTCTCTGAAACACCCAGATTCGATCATCTGCAAGCACAGAACAGGACAGGGAAGCCGCAGAGAGGCTTACAGTTCATCTGGTGTCCCTGGCGCCAGCAGCTGCTGCCCAGCCCCATGCGGGGACCCCTCTCCTGGGTTCCTCGTACCCTGCTTCCTGACCTCTTCTTGGAATAGTAACATTGTCTCCTCTCCCCTTGTCTCTGAGTGTACCCCCAAAGCAGGTAACTACCATGGAAACCCTGGCTGGCAACCGGCCCTGCTTAGGGAGCAGGGCTGAGGGGGGCAGACAAGCCCTGGTCAGACCCCAAATAGCTGCCTCCTGTGCACTTCTTGTCCCTGGGACCAGGGCAGTGGCTATGCTTCTGGACAGCTGCTGATACAGTCCCTGGCTTGCCCATGGCCTAGTCCCATGGTCAAAAGTCTCACACAACTGTTTTTTTCTTGAGACGAAGTCTCGCTCTGTTGCCCAAGCTGGAGTGCAGTGGCACGGTCTCAGCTCACTGCAACCTCTGCCTCCCTGGTTCAAGAGATTCTCCTGCCTCAGCCTCCTGAGTCACTGGGACTACAGGCATGCGCCACCACGCCCAGCTAATTTGCGTATTTTCAGTAGAGACGGGTTTCACTATGTTGGCCAGGCCGGTCTCAGACTCCTGACCTTGTGACCTGCCCACCTTGGCCTCCCAAAATGCTGGGATTATAGGCATGAGCCACCGCACTGGGCTGTCTTATACAATTTTACTTCCCAAATTCACATGCATGCGCACGCGCACACACACACACGCACGCGCACACACACGCACGCACGCACACGCGCACACACACACACACTTTTCCTTGGTCATTGCTGGAGCCAGCGGGAACCTGCGGTTCTAGGAGGGCAGTACCTCATTCTGCCAGGGGATGGAGACACACCCTGTGGCAAACTGAGCGTAGAACTCGTCGTCTGTGGCGTCCAGGCAGACCCCTTTCACCGTAGAGAACTGCTGGATCTCCAGGACGTCCTTGCAGTAAACGGCACGCGGCTGTGTAGCAGGAACAGAGGAAGCAGAGGAAGCGTCAGCCTCCGACTTACCACAGCGATCCTCAGCCCTCAGTTACAAAGAATGAAACGCCCACCAAACTGGGCGGAAATGCCGCCACTCCTCCTCTCTCCATGTCTTTGCCAGCGCCCCCCCACCACTTGAGGCATTTTCTAAATGGGAGTGTGTGTCCTCTGAAGAGGTGGTTCCCAAGCTTTTAGTGTCAGCAGTCCTGTGGCACTGCCTGTGCCAGGTCCCCGCGTGGCTCTGGCTCTCCACCCGCCCCCTTCTCTTTCTCACACACACACACAGACACACCCTCGTCCTGAGTGCCACGCCCTTCTGTTTTCCGAAGTGGAAAATGGATTGCAAACAAAGCCCAGGGATGCAGGACAGGATGGAGAACATGTATTGGAAGATGCAGCGGAGAACCGGAGGTGTGGACAGTGACGGAGGCTACCGTGGCGGGATCCCTTAGTGACAATTCTCACCCCTGCCTCCCACACTCTGTGTGCTCCTGGCAAAGCGCCGCAGAAAGCCTGAGGAACAGTGGCATTCCCACTTCCCGTCCTCCTCCGGGTTCACTGAGTGGCCTCCAAGGCTGCAAGGGGCCTCGGCCCTCTGCTCAGCTCCCTGGCTTGGCAGGCCCTTCCTCTGGGACAGGACCCCAGCTTGCAGCTCCTATCCTGGCACTGCTGTCTTCAGGGGCAAGGGGTCAGGCAGGCAGGAGGGCGCACCAAGGCCGGGCCCCTGCCTGCCTTCAGTACAGTCGCTTGTACTTTCAGGGCAAAGGAACAAAAAGGAGGAACTCGGCAGCTGTGGGACTCTCATCTGCTCACGCCGGGGCGCCCGCAGTTCTGAGGACACTTTCCGCCCAGGACTTGTGCACTACGGTGAGTTACAGCAAAGCAGTGACGTGCTGAAGGCCACGGTCAGCACTGCTCTTCATTCATTCACCCCCGCAAGGTGGGGAAGTGGAAGTGAACCGGCAGGCCCCGCCCCTAGGGGACAGTCCACAGAAAGGTGTCCCAGCAGCAACCTTATGAGGAGGCACAGCGACCACTTCAGGGTCCTCAGTATGGGGCCAGGCCACAGTCCCAGGACCTTATGAGAAGCAGACGAAGGAAGCAGGCCCTCACGGCTGTGGGAATCACAGGAACGAGAGGGAAAGCCAGCCCTGAGACCAGAAAGGGGACACTAGTGGTCAGGCACCGTGGCTCATGCCTGGAATCCCAGCATTTTGGGAAGTCAAGGCAGAAGGATCTCTTGGGGCCAGGAGTTCAAAAGCAGCCTGGGCAACATAGGGAGACCCCCATCTCTAGAAAAAAATTAAAAATTAGCTGAGTGGCGTGTGGTCGCAGCCACTTGGGGGGCTCCAGCAGCAGTGAGGTTGACGGTGACACCAGGCCAGGAGCCAGGGCCCAGTGAGTGGCCACAGGACACTGGGGTGGTGGGGGAGGGAAGAGCCCAGTAGGACAGGCACCATGAGCACAAGCCACATGCTGATGTAGCTGGTGATTTAATCCGTCGTAAAGCAAACAAAAAGCCGCTGCGGCCGGGTGCGGTGGCTCACGCGCATCATCTCAGCAGCGTGGGAGCCCAAGGCAGAGGACCACTTGAGGCCAGGAGTTCAAGACCAGCCTGAGCAACACAGTGAGACCCCCAACTCTATTTAAAAAAAAGAAAGAGAGGCCGGGTACGGTGGTCAAGCCTGTAATTCGGGTACTCTGGGAGGCCAAGGCGGGCCGATTGCCTGAACTCAGGAGTTTGAGACCAGCCTGTGAAACCCTGTCTCTACTGAAATACAAAAAATTAGCCAGGCGTGGCGGCATGCGCTTGTAGTCCCAGCTACTCAGGAGGCTGAGACAGGAGAACTACTTGAACCCGGAGGCAGAGGTTGCAGTGAGCCGAGATCCCGCCACTGTACTCCAGCCTGGGCGGCAGAGCGAGACTCTGTCTCAAAAAAAAAAGAAAGAAAGAAAGAGAAAAACCGTGCTGTACGGATCGCCGTTCCTGGGGCCCGCTCGTCCCGGCAACGCACTTACATCAGGACAGAAAGGGGGTTCCAGCATGTTTGCCTCCAGCCTGCTGAAGCTGATATCCTTGAACACGGGGTGCTGCTTCACCCCTGCTGCTCCCTCGCCCCTGCAGCCCAGACGCTTGCTTGGATTCTTGGTGAGTAACTGCAAGAGGCAGAGATGGAATCCACTTAAGCCTCCGGGATAAAAATGAAACCCCAAACTCCCCTCCATAATAGTAAGCAAAGGACTCGGGAGGGCAGAGAGCAGGCGCATCTAAACCAGTAATTTCAAAGCATCAACCAGACTTCACTCATCGAACTATGTTTTGCTTTGCAAAGGAGTAGGGCTACGGTGTTGCCTTTGAGCTACCAATAAATAAGGGGTGGCTGTGTTATTCCTTCGGTTAAAAACATTAATCATAAGCATTTGGGGATTTTTAAAAAGGAAACAGAAACTATTGCAAGTTTCAGAAATGCCACTAAGGACCTCAGATGAGGCAAACACTTAGCAAACCTAGTTCTAAAAATATAGTCTTAATATTTTGGTATTCTAGTATATTCTTAAAATTACCAGAAAGCACCTCTTTAGAAAGTATTCCTTACATACATATTTACAATCATCACAGAGTCAAATAAGCCTTCCTCCACAATTATTACCAATCGGAAAAAGCTGGGCTGTGCCCAAAAGCAAAACATGGAAGGCCTGGAGCCTGGCATGTAACCTAGAGCAGGGCTGGGGACCACAGCCCACCCGCCACATGCACCAGCTGCCTGGCTTCATCAAGGCTTTGTCGCACCGCCCTTTGGCACTGCAGCAGCTGAGCTGAATAGCTGTAAGAGAGACCTGCAAAGTCTAAACACCATTTGCCGTCTGGCCATACAGAAAAGTATGCTGACCCCTGGCCAAGCCAAAGTCCCAAAGACCAGAAAGCATTCCAGTCTGCGCCTCCGTCTCCCACCTCGCTCTCAGCTCCTTGCTGGGCTGTGCCGGCCCCATGTTGTGTCTACGAAGCTCTTTGCCTGGCTGAGTCCTGCTCAATTCTTCAGGTTTCAGCTTCCTGGCCCCCATCCCTGCGCTAGATTAGGCTCCCCAACTTTTTTTTCTACAGTCTAAGGCCATCCTCCCCCTCTCCTTGATGACAAGTCTCACAACTGCTGAGAATGAGTCATTTGGACGCGCCATTATTGCCAGGCTGTCCTGCTAGACTCAAAGCTTCCTGAAGCTGGGGGCTGTGTGACTCCTGCCCACTGTGGGACCCCAGCACCAAGCCACAGCAGATGCTCAGTAAGAGTTGCTCAGTGCATTTATTCTTTGCAAGCTTTATTAATTTAAAACACATCTGAAGGCCAGTTGCAGTGTCTCACGCCTGTAATCCCAGCACTTTGGGAGGCTGAGGCGGGTGGATCACCTGAGGTCAGGAGATGGAGACCGGCCTGGCCAACATGGTGAAACCCTGTCTCTACTAAAAATACAACAATTAGCTGGGTGTGGTGGCACGTGCCTGTAGTCCAAGCTGCTTGGGAGGCTGAGGCAGGAGAATCGCTTGAACCCAGGAGCAGATGCTACAGTAAGCTGAGATGGCGCCACTGCACTCCAGCCTGGGCCAGATCTGTTTCTTGAGACTCTGTCTCAAAGCAAAAACAAGATAAATAAATAAATAAAACAGATCTGAAAATCAGATGTAACGTAAATACATCAGGGATTCCATGGCCCACGGTTGAGCCTGCTGCCAGCATACACCACTCCCACTGAGGGCCGGGAGGGTCTGAAGGTGTGTGTCTCCCAGAAATCTGTAAGCTGAAACTTCATCCCCGGTGCAATAGTGTCGACAGGTGGGACCTTTCGGAGCCGATGAGGCCATGAAGGCTCTGCCCTCAAGAATGGGATTCGTGCCATCAGAAAAGAGGCCCCAGGGGGCTGGTTTGTCCTCTGCCCCGTGGGGGTGCAGTGACAAGGCTCTATCTTTATTATTATATTTTTGAAATACAGCCAATGTCTCGCGTTGTTACCCAGGCTCGTCTCGAGCTCCTTGGCTCCTCCCACTTCAGCCTCCCAGAGTGTTAGTATGATAGGTATGAGCCACCATGTCCAGCCAATGCTCCATCTTCGAAGCAGAGAGCAGCCCTCGCCAACACCAAATCTGCAGGCATCTTGATCTAGGACTTCCAGCCTCCTGACTGAGAAAATACTTTTCAGCTGTCTATGCACTACTCAGTCTAAGGGATTCTGTCATCGCAGCCTGAAGGGACTAAGGCAGGTGGCCTGACCAGGCAGCGCAGAGCAGAGGAGAGAGCTGGTCCAAACGCGGGGCTCAAGTCCAGCCGCGAGCATTTGCTGTGTGATGCCGTTATAACCCATAGTTTCTTAAGAACGATTCGCTTCTCCTCTTGGTAATTATTGAGAATTATTTGCTACTAAACATTTTACTTGTATTATTTCATTTAATCCTCCCAGCAATCCTACAAGGTAGAAGCTACTCTCGTGTACATTTCATAAATGAGAAGCGGAGGCTGGGAGGGATGAGCCTGCAGTGGCAGCTGACACGCACCCGGGCCCAGCTTCAAAGCCAGCACGTCCCACAGCAGGCCTCACTCAGATGCCTCCTTTCCCAGCGCCTCCGCCACCACGATTTCATCTGGAAAGCCCCGAGCCCTGGTTTCCAGCCGTTTATCACACCCACTGCATCCAGCTTCATGTTTCTTCCCTCCCCCAGCCACCAGAACAAGCATGCATTCTGCTCTCCACTGCAGCCACTTCTGTGCTTGCTTTAGGCCTCACGTTGAACTGTGGACTCCTGGGGCAGGCTCCGTTTCCAGTGCCTACGTATGCGCTCTTGCAGCCCTGCCAGTGTCCCGGGGGTAGGACAGTCAGCTCTAAGCAGAGGGAGCCATAAGCCTGTAGCGCCTGTGGCTTCATACATGGAAACGCATGAAAAGGACATCACAGTAACCCGTCTCCAGCCACTGCCAGCCCACGAAAGTTACCCAGGCACAGCTGCTAGGAATGCCCACGCCCAGGCAGGGGCCGCTGCCTGGCTGGTTGGTACTGTGGCTTCCCTTCTCCAATCTCGCCCTCCATGCCCACAGGGGCCCCCAGCTGCTCCCTCCCGGCTCACACCCCAGACTCTTGGCGAGCAAGCGCTCTGTCGACTCCACTCCAAGCAGCTTCCTCTCTGGGCGTCCTCTAGTCCTTCTCACTCTGGTCTGGAGGTGCCCGGAACCGTGGGCCATGCTCTGCCCACCCTGTCGAACCTGCCACGCCCTGTGCCCCTTTCCTCGTCCACTGGAACCAGCTTCTATCCCGCGGTCTGTCCTCTAGCGGCCTCTCTGCATGCAGCCCGGCTCCCCTGCCTCTCTAGCTGCTGGGCCAAACCACAGCTGGGGAAATGCAGCTCCCTGCGGGCTCCGAGCCTGTGCCATCTGGGTGTGGAGGAGCCCAGCACACAACCGCAGTCACTCTCCTCCCTTTAGGTCCACGTGGGCCCTCGATGCTGCTGAGGAAGCCCCTGCTTTCCAGGGCTTCAAAGCTCTGCTCCCCGCACACTCGCCTCCCACCTTCGCTGCCTGTTGGGCTGACCGTCTGAGAAAAGGAAGCGCCATAAGAGACCCTTCACAGCCCTGCTCACGCCTCCCCAGCTGTGCTGCGCTGGCCGGAGGAAGTGCCCACACACTCCCGCGCACCAGCTGGCTGCCGTGGACCTCCCTGCCGCTGCAAGGACTTGGCTCCAGCGAGTGCCCCCTTCCCTCCAGCCCATCTTGGAGTCAGCCTAAAGTCTTTTCCACCACCTGCCTTCAGGATGCATCCTGAATCTGACAGTGGTCATCTTCCATCGCTTCTCACACCTGCTGTGCCACCACCGAGGTCTGTGTCACCCGCACTCTCACCTGAATGGCTGCAAAGCCCCCAACAGCCTCCCTCCTTCCTGTCCATTAATTCTCTCCCAGCAGCCCAAGCCCAGCCCCTTCACATCAGTCTTCTCAGAGCCCTGCGATGGCTTCATGGCCACCAGGGGACGCAACACTCGAGGCTCGACAGCGACAGGTGACAGGTGGCTCGCACGGCCTGGGCTTCCTGCTCTGTCGGGTCCCCTTCTAATCCCTCCCGCTCTTGCCAGCCGCCTGACACTGTGGCCTTGCTGTTGCAGACAACCTCTGTCTGCTCTGCCCAGCAGACCGGCCCCCTCTCTTCCCCAGAGCCTGCCGCCCTCCAGGCAGTTCCCTGTCGTCCAGAGTGCGGGTACCCCACAGCCCACACGTCTATGCATGTGTTCTGTTTCCTGTCAATTCTTGCTGGGAGGGTGGGGACTTCTGTTTCACTTGCTGCTGTTTCCCAGTGCCCAGGACAGTGCCTGGAGCATACAAGATGCTCAATACACCCTTGTCGAGTGAAAGTAAATGAAAAAATGCTCAAAAAAACAATACTGGTTTAAACTAAGTAACAAAGAGACTTTCCCTCACTGAGTGTCTGGGCAGCCAGGGTGGAAACGCTGTCCAGTCCCAGAGGCAGATGGACCCTATGGCTCCCCGTTCATCCTGGGACCACGGGCCAGCTCTCCACAGCCTGGGGCTCGTCTCGTTGCTGTGACTAGTGGTACCAGTGTCAGCCTCAGCAGCCCTTAGCACAGTTAAGGTGCTGTCCGCCCAACACCAGGCCCAGAGCCAGGCACACATCAGGCCCTCAGATCAGTGTCTCTGGGACTAGAATCCCTGGCAGGCGGCTAAACCCTTACTGTCTCAAAATACATGAAAGATTAGTTTTATGTCTAACTTCATATAAAATTGGTCAATGAAACACAGCTCAGCTGTTTCCTGAAAACTGAATTAGTAGCCTTGGTACCACTCCTCCCTTTCAAAAGCATCGTTTGAGAAATTAAACCATGAATTTTACTCTGTTTTGCTCTAATTGAAACCCAATTAAGTAATTTCCAGATCATATCTGGAGACTTTTCTTGCCAGCCCTTTATGTCTGAACTGAGATGAAATCCCAGTGGCAGGAGCATGGGGAAGAAGGCAGGTAGAAATGAATGCTCCAGGGCATGGAAGTCCTCCCTGATGGGCCAGGAGGCAGGTAGATGTGAGTGTTCCAGGGCACGGGAGTCCTCCCTGATGGGCCAGGAGGCAGGTAGATGTGAGTGCTCCAGGGCACAGGAGTCCTCCCTGCTGGGCCAGGAGGCAGGTAGATGTGAGTGCTCCAGGGCACGGGAGTCCTCCCTGCTGGGCCAGGAGGCAGGTAGATGTGAGTNCAGGTAGATGTGAGTGCTCCAGGGCACGGGAGTCCTCCCTGCTGGGCCAGGAGGCAGGTAGATGTGAGTGCTCCAGGGCACGGGAGTCCTCCCTGATGGGCCAGGAGGCAGGTAGATGTGAGTGCTCCAGGGCACGGGAGTCCTCCCTGATGGGCCAGGAGGCAGGTAGATGTGAGTGTCCCAGGGCACGGGAGTCCTCCCTGCTGGGCCAGGAGGGAGGTGGACCTGAGCCTCCTGAACACGTGAGTCCTCCCAGCTGGGCCAGGAGGCAGGTCGACGTGAGTGCTCCTGAACACCCGAGTCCTCCCAGCTGGGTCAGGAGGGAGGTGGACCTGAGCCTTCTGAACACCCGTGTCCTCCCAGCTGGGCCAGGAGGCAAGTTGACGTGAGTGCTCCTGAGCACGCATGTCCTCCCTGTTGGGCTGCAGGGGCAGAGGCAGGGCCTGGGAGGTGGGTGGCCAGGGCTTGCTGAAGATGACAGAGCAACTCCTTCGGTTATTAACTGCCAGTGAAAACAACTAGAGTGAGTAAGAAGTGCAATTTCCCAGCCTCCGCAGAGCCTGACCTACCATCCTGCAGATAGACTTGGCATCTTCCGAAAACTTCTCGGAATACTCCTCAGTATCGTTCTTGATTCTTTGATCGACCTCCTCCCGTTTGACCTTCTCCTGGAATTTTCTGAATGGAGAATGTCCCTGAATCATCTCATAGATCAGACAGCCAAGTCCCCACCAATCGGGACTAAATGTATACTTTTCATTACTGACAACTTCAGGTGCTGTGTAACAAATACAGGAAATGTAAATTAAGTTAAATGTTGATTTTAAATTTTCTTGTAATTCCCAATAATGCAGTATACCTTCAATGTTTGTGACATGGACAAAACTTAAAAGCTTTACGTTAAGGCCGGGAGTGGTGGCTCATGCCTATAATCCCAGTACTTTGGGAGGCTCAGGCAGGCAGATGACCTGAGGTCAGGAGTTCGAGACCAGCCTGGCCAACATGGCGAAATCCCATCTCTACTAAAAATACAAAAATTAGCCAGTGTGGTGGCAGGCACCTGCAATCCCAGCTACTAAGGAGGCTGAGGCAGGATTGCTTGAGCCTGGGAGGTGGAGGTTGCAGTCAGCCAAGATCGTGCTACTGCACTCCAGCCTGGGCGACAGAGTGAGACTCCATCTCAAAAATAATGGTAAAACCAAAAACAAACCATTATGTTAGGTAAAACAAGCTAGACACAAAGAGCCCAATATTGTATAATTCGGCCGGGCGCGGTGGCACACGCCTGTAATCTAGCACTTTGCGAGGCCGAGGCAGTTGGATCACCCGAGGCAAGGTGTTCGAGACCAGCCTGGCCAACATGGCAAAACCCTGTATCTACTAAAAATACAAAAGTTAGCCGGGTGTGGTGGCGCACACCTATGAAGAACCACTTGAACCTGGGAGGCAGAGGTTGCAGTAAGCTGCAGCCACGCCTCTGCACTGCAGCCTGGGTGACAAAGCGAGACTCCGTCTCAAAAACAAAACAAAACAAAACCCAAAAAACAAAAAAACACAAATATTGCCAGGCGTGGAGACTCATGCCTGTAATCCCAGCACTTTGGGAGGCTGAGGCGGGCCGATCACCTGAGGTTAGGAGTTCAAAACCAGCCAGATCAACATGGTGAAACCTCGTCTCACCATAAAAATACAAAATTAGCCGGTTGTGATGGCAGACACCTGTAATTCCAGCTACTCAGAGGGCTGAGGCAGGAGAACTGCTTGAACCCAGGAGGCGGAGGTTGCAGTGAGCCAAAATCACGCCATTGCACTCTAGCCTGGGCAACAAGAGTGAAACGCCATCTCAAAAAAAACCCATGAGTATTGTATGATTCTATTTACATGAAACAGAATAGAGAACCCCACAAAGAAAGTAAATAAGGAGCTGTGAGAGCTGGGGATGGGAGGGACCGTCCACAGACACGAGGTTTCTTTGTTGGGGTGATAAAAACGCTCTGAAGTTAGACGGTGGTGACAGCTGCACAACTCTGTGAATATAATAAAATCAACTGTATTACACTCTTCAAACTGGTGACTTTTTGTGTTTAAGATGGGGTTTCACCATGTTGGTCAGGCTGGTCTTGAACTCCTGACCTCAGGTGATCCGCCTGCCTTGGCCTCCAAAGTGCTTGGATTACAAGCATGAGCCACCACACCCGGCCAAACTGGTGGCCTTTATATGAACTATATTCCAATAAAGCTGGCATTTGTAAACATTTGTATGATCCATCCAGGATGAGCTGACTGCCACACAGTAACATTCACAAGGGAAATGATGCTCTAGGGAAGCCTCCGCCTCCTGAAGGGGCTCCCTCCAGACACACAAAGCCAAGCCCAGAGCACCCCAAATGTTGTGTCTTGCCATCTATCCTCGGTCAGTGAAAAACCCCAGAAGCCACAACAGCAGAAAGCCACATGACCTCGGGGTCCTCCTGCAGGACCCTGCGAGGCCCTCAGAGGCCACCCTGGGGTTGGCTGGCACTGCCCCCAGAACTTTGGAATAACCAGAGCGGGGTGACTTCCTGAGGCTCCGAGAGGCCACTGTGCACAGAGGAGGACACTGGCAGAGTGTGGAGACCTGCAGCATCATCCCAATTCTGCCCTCACTTCGCTGAGTGACCTCAGGACTCGAAGCCTCTCTGGGCCTTGCCCCACATCTGTAAGAAGGCAAGGGCAGCCTAGAGGATCCCCAGCAGCCTCAATGCCCTGACAGGTTAGAGTCAAAACACCACCGTGCTGTCTACTAGAGTGTTCAGACCCAGGCCCCGGTCCATTCAGGTGGAACTTCTCTGCGTTCTGAGGCACTCGGGCACCCAGGTAGAAGGGACAGGGACGAACCCATGTAGCCGACCGTTCCAACTCTTCCTCGAACCATCTGCCCTTCTGGGATCTCCAGGGCCAAACCGAGGTCCGAAATCCGGATGTGTCCTGCGTGTTCAAATATGTCATTGCACATGTTTAAAGTGGTGCAGGGGAAGTAATGCCACTTTAACAACCATTAAAATGGAAAAAGGGCCCCCAAAAACCATGGATGGAAATAATAGCATTTCATACTCTGGAACACTAAATGTAAAACTACATTTAACGTTTTCATGATCAGTCAAATTCCATACAGTTTATTCAGTTTCACTAACAGCAGGAAAATTAGATTTTTGCCTGGCTATTGATGAGGACGCCCTTTGATCACAGATAAGCACTAGATCAGACAGAAGCACTGGATTTATTGTTTTATGTCATATAACTTCAGGTACATAAATAAAAATGTAATAAGTATTATGTCAACTATAAAACTGTAAACACTTTCTGTCAGAGTACCAGTACTATATATAGGGACAGCTACACATGAATGATAGGGAGTTTTCTTCTTGAGAACAAATGAAAACAGAGTCAGGGAAATAATAAAACTAAGGTACTTAGGGAACTATCTTATGTGTTTATGCCTTGTATGTGGGAGGATTTAAATATTTGTTGAATTCCTATGGAAATGACAAATTAGTCCAGACATGGTGGCTCACGGCTGTAATTCTCAACCTTTGGGAGGTCAAGGTGGGAGGATTGCTTGAGTACCAGATTTGGAGACCAGCCTGGGAAACATCTTTTTCAACAAAAAAAGATTTTTTTTTTTTGGTGGAGACAGAGTCTTGTCATATTTTGATGGCACATGCCTATGGTCCCAGCTACTCTGGAGGCTGAGGCAGGAGGATCGTTTGAGCCCAGAAGGTAGAGGCTGGGATGAATCACGATCATGACACTGCAGGGCAAGAGTGAGAACCTGTCTCAAAAAAAGTTATAAAGGATATAAGAAATTACAGAAAACATTCTGTGGAGTGTTTAGAAAGATAAGCCCATCCTGGAAGTGGGCACCATCTTCAACTTACTCACCACTTATGCTCAGCTTCTAACATAGCACACTGGTCCACAGTAGGCGCTCAATAAATATTTATCGGTGAAAAAAATGAATAACCAATAAATATTTGCTGAAACCTAAAAATATGCAACATGCCCTCCAAAGCACCGTAACCACTTTGAAACAGTCTACGTGATGCTTTAGACAGGAAAGCCAGCCTCTGACCCAGCTGCATGCATGTGAGGGACCACACCCTGCCCTTGCTGCGTGCCCACCCTGGGAAGCAGGAGAGCACAGGGGTGAGGGGTACAGAACCTGCAGCCAGGTGGCACGGGTCTCAGTCCAGCCTCTGCCATTTACTATCACGCCTCAGTTTCTTCCCCTTGTACAGATGCATTCTTTCAATAATGCAGATTTCTTCTTTTGTCTTTTGTGTGTGTGTGTGTGTGTAGAGACAGGGTTTCACTGTGTTGCCCAGGCTGGTTTTGAATTCCTGGGCTCAAGCAATCCTCCCACCCTGGCCTCCCAATGAGCTGGGATTACAGGCGTGAGCCACCATGCCTGGCCAGCTTTCATGTATTTTTCGTTTAGTAGAGTGCTAGCATGTTGTGACTTATTTTTTTGGTGTCATTGTCTTATTTTTCTTTTAAAAATGGCTTTTTAAACTGAGAAATGCAACTTAAAACTACATTGAAATACCAATTCCCAGCTAACAAACTGACAAAACTCCGAAGTTTGAGAACTGGGTCTGCTGGCGAGGCTGTGGGGAAATAGGTGCTCTGGGGCACTGCTGGTGGGAATGCAGACGGGACAACGCCCTGGAGGGGATCTGGCAATATCTGGCAAATTGCAGGATACAGTCAACAAAAAGGAAACAAGCCTCTCCATGGTGGCACGAACTGAAACGGCACAAGTGGAGACGACACGACCACCGGCGAGGACTGTT
This sequence comes from Cebus imitator, assembly GCF_001604975.1. Taxonomy (NCBI): domain Eukaryota; kingdom Metazoa; phylum Chordata; class Mammalia; order Primates; family Cebidae; genus Cebus; species Cebus imitator. Next base: position 730,251 of record NW_016107837.1, read on the forward strand.
CCTCCGGGCAGGCTCACCTGCAGGAGGCAGTGGACGGACGGAAGCTCTCACGAGCAGTGCACAGCTGTCTCCTCCATGTAGTAGGTGAAGCAGCCAAGTGGAGAATAACACGTGTGTCTCCTAATTTATTTAAGAAAGCAGTGGGGAACAAATATACCCACACATGTGCCGTATATAAATGAAGGAATAAAATATGAGTTAAGATAATTACTTGGGGGTGGTCAAGGATGGAATCTAGGCATCTCTCAATACACTCTATTTTGTGGTTTTATCTTTGGAACCACATAAATGTTTTACATAATTATAAGATTAAGAAAAATAGATTGCTAAAAATTGAAAGCAAAAATGAAGAAAATGAACCTAATGGTGTATCCAGG
>NW_016107837.1:731027-738370 GCF_001604975.1 Cebus imitator
AGTAGAGACGGGGTTTCACCATATTGACCAAGATGGTCTCGATCTCTTGACCTCGTGATCCACCCGCCTCGGCCTCCCAAAGTGCTGGGATTACAGGCTTGAGCCACCGCGCCCGGCCCAATTTTTGTATTTTTAGTAGAGATGGGGTTTCACCATGTTGGCCAGGCTGGTCTCGAACTCCTGACCTCAGGTGATCCACCCACCTTGCCCTCCCAAAATACTGGTATTACAGGCATGAGCCACTGTGCCCAGCCTCTGAGTGACTTTAAATTAATTTGAGTGAACAACCTTAGAACCAAAGAACTTTTGCTAATGACCAAAAGAACTATAAATAAATCTTTTACTGTTTTTTGTTTGTTTTTTGAGATGGAGTCTCACTGTATCACCCAGGCTGGACCCAGGCTGCAGTGTAGTGGCGTGACCTTGGCTCTTTGCAACCTCTGCCTCCCAGGTTCAAGCAATTCTCCTGCCTCAGCCTCCTGAGTAGCTAGGATGACAGGTGCATCACCATTCCTGGCTAATTTTTGTATTTTTAGTAGACACAGGGTTTCACCATGTTGGCCAGGTTGGTATCAAACTCTTGACCTCAAGTGATCCACCTGCCTCGGCCTCCCAAGGTGCCAGGATTATAGGCATGAGCCACCATGCCTAGGCTACAAGGTGTTTTTTTAATTGGCCAGATATGGTGGCTCATGCCTGTATTCCCAGCTACTCGGGAGGCTGAAGCAGGAGGATCGCTAGAGCCCCGGGGGTTAAAACTGCAGTGAGGTATGATCACACCGTAACAATTAAAATATGCTTAATCCCCGCTGGATGTGGTGGCACATACCTGAAACTCCAGCTACTCAGGAGGCGGAGGCAGGAGGGTCACTCAGGCCCAGGAGTTTGAGATTGTAATGGTGCCATAATCGCACCTGTGAGTAGCTGCTGCACCCAGCCTGGGCAGCATAGAAAGACCCTGACCCTCAAAACAATTTTTTAAAAAAGGAAACTATGGTCATCAGCATCAGAGGACTGTGGTTCCCAAGAGAAGAGACAGTGAACTGGCCCAGCGCCCATCCTGGCGTCCCACCTGGGAGTGCCCTTCAGATGGTGGCGCAGGAGAGGAACCTGGGCAGAGCAGGGCGTCTTGCTAAGTCAGCCAGGCAGAGGTTAGCGCTGGGGAAAGAGGCTCAGCTCAAATGCATGGGGTAAAGTTCCAAAGAAGAGGGAGCTACATAGAAAAATCTACTAAAAACACAGAAGAAGGTTATCAGCGTGCTCCCCTGCCTTGTTTTCACTTCTAATCATTTCTCATGATTCTCCCTTTATGCTTATGTTTCTGAGCTAGCACACACACACACGATTCCCTGCTTTGTTTACACACAAGGAAGCTCCGCACGGTGCCCTGTTCTCATCAACCACGTCGCTTGGTGATCGCTCCGCTTTGCATACAGAGCACCTTCTACCCTTGTTAAGCCACTGAAGAACTTATTAAGTCAGCAGCTTCTCTTCGTGCCCTTCCCACTTATGCCACCTCCGGTTAGTGGCACAGCATCAGGAACGAACCACAGGCTAAGCCAGGAGCTATGGACACAACTCTGGACAAGTTTGCTTCCTAAATCTCGGTATCGCCTTCCATAAAATGAGAATTCCAGTGCCCTCCTTCCTCACAGGGTGGGGTATCATACATGAATTAGATAAGAATGAAAGCATCTGGCAGAGGCATAAAAGGGGATTCGCATTCCAAGTCCCCGTGACTGCTCTCAGTCTGCTTAGACGCCTGTCTTCTTCTTGGCAGAAGCTGCTTTGACCGTGCATATGCGCTCTACTAGACTGTAAGACCCTTCTTTGCTGAGAAAACTCACTTGAAAGAAGCTCTCTTCCAGCGTTGCTTGTGAAGCTATGTGTGAGCACAAGCACGCAGCTCGGCAGTGCAACCATCCTTGCATTCTGGGTATGACTGTCCCTCGGAGGAACCACGGTGGAGTATGCACCCGTGCTGCTGACAAGGAACCTGCTCAAAGGGGCCCTCCCTGTCCACTGTTACAGGGTCTGCAAGTAGCCATCTGCACCCTGCTCTGTGACACATGCTATGTCACAAGAGGAGAGCACCAGGGGCAGCATGACAACGTTTAGAGGGGAATAGAATCTAAAAGGGGATAAAGCAGGCGGTGGGTCAACAGCAAGAAACAAGAGAGAGAAAATGTTCTGACTTTGTGTTTACTTCAATATGCTTCCAGGCAGGGCACAGTGGCTCGTGCCTGTAGTCCTAGTGCTTTGGGAGGCAAGGCAGGAGGATTGCTCAAGGACAGTGGTTTGAGAAGAGCCTGGGCAACATAGCGAGGTCCTATCTCTACAAAAATACAAATAAAAATTAGCCGAGCACGGTGGCGCACACCTGTGGTCCCAGCTACGCAGGGAGGATCACTTGAGCCCAGCAGTTCAAGGCTGCAGTGGGCTGTGATTAGATTACTGCACTCCAGCCTGAGCAACATAGCGAGACCCTGTCTCAAAAAAAAAAGGCTTCTAAAACTCAATCATTAATTGGAAATTATAACCATCTCTGCTTCTTGCCTAAACACAGGGGAATGATCATGTTAATAGTATTTCATTGTTTTAAAGCATTTTTCTTTTTTTTGTTGTTTCCATTCTCTGTTAAGTACTAAATCCATGTTCTGCACCCAACCTCCTGTATCCAAGTCCCTCTAACGAAGTCTACCCGTTACATGCGAAAGCCTTGCTCACTTACCACGATCATCAAGGAGAATATTCTCAGGCTTTAAGTCTCTGCAAGGAAAGAAACAACAAAAGCCTCAGTTACTCAGAAGTTGGCACTGTGACTCCTGAGTTCCCAGCAGGAACAGCCGGCCGCGAGCAGGGGCGGTGAGCGAGGGCCAGGATGGCACAGAACAAAGCCGACCTTCACGAGTCACGGCAAACAGGCTTTAGCAGTCACATGGCAGGACGAGAATTTTACAAAATCCATCTCAGCAAACAACTTACATACAACGACAGTGTAAAATGAACTGCTTTGCGTAGTTATACAGATCTGAAGACATTTCAGTGATTAAATACGCACTCCAGTAGCAAGGAAAGCAACTAGTCTGTAATGAACGTGGCTCAATTTCTCTTATTAATATATTTTTAAGAGTTCCCCAAACTGAAAAGTCTCCATATCAGAATGCCTCAAGCTGGGTGCAGTGGTGTGTACCTGTAGTCCCAGCTACTCAGGGGGCTGAGGTGGGAATATCACTGGGGCCATCGGTCATTCATTCAACAAGTACTTAGTGATAACTGCTGACGGTGAGTCCTCTGGACACAGTGGTGGACGGGGCAGACACGGTCCAGCCCCCGCCAAGTGCAGGCGGGTGAGCCAAAGCTTACATGAGAAAATCCAGCTCACCTTGAGACATAGTCACCTGTGAAGTGTGATTTACTCCAGGAGTAACATAAGAATCAAATCTCCTACGGGTGTGTTCCATGCTCCAGTGCCACCAGACTCTTACGTCTAAGCAATGGCAACAAGGCTTCCTCACCTCAGGCGAGGAGCTCTGTCTCCAGAGGCCTCAGAGCCAGGGCAGCAGTCCGCCCCTGCTCAGTGCTCAGCCCCACTGCCGAGCCTGGTCCCCGGTCCTTGAGAAAGATGCATCCCATACTGGCTACAGGACATATATGATAGGGAGAAGCTGAAGGTCCATCAGAATAGGGAGAAGTGAGATCAAAGACTCCCAAGAAGCTCACTGCCTGGCGTGACCAGCTGAGCAGACAACATGGGGAGCACTACGGGATGTGGAGGAGGAGCCCATGCTCGGGCTCATACCCTCATGCTGCATGGGCTAACTCTGTGTGGATGAGCAGGAGTCTCTCAGAACGACAGGAAGAGTGGCACCTTTTGCAAAGGTGCGGCGAGGTGAGGACACCTGAGTGGCTGAAACCCTCGCATGATGAGGCCAGGGGATGCCTGTGTGGGAGCAGGAGGGCCCGCGGCTGGAGGGCTCAGCACGGAGCTGTCTCACAAAGGCCATGAGAGCCAGGCTTACAAGGTGGCAAGGCAGACACCATCAGGTCCCATGCCAGGCCCCCTTCCTCTGGATGTCAGAATCCAAGGGTACTCGAGTCCCTGATATAAAATGGTGTCGAATTTCCATATAACCTACACACATCCTCCCAAGTACTTTAAATCACTTCTAGATGACACATACTACCTGACACAATGTAAATGACATGTACATAGTTATTATACTGTATTGTTAGGAAATAGTGACAAGAAAAAAGTCTACATGTTCGATACAGATGCAACCATCCTTTTTTTCTGAATGTTTTCTCTTTTTTCCCCTTTCAGCCTGTTGAGAAGGATTTTCAGAATAGTTTTGATTCGCAGCTGGTTGAATGCACAACACAGAACTCATGGATATGGGGGACCCACTATGACTGGTAGATGAACCCACAGAAGCGAACACATAAAACTGCCCAGGGAGAGTGACTGAGAAGAGACTCAGAACTCCAGCATTCAAGGGCTAGGAAGAGGAGCTGTTTCTCCTAAAACTAAATATATTGATTACACTAAACTAGTAAGTTTAATTGAATTTTCTTTACTAAATTCTAAGATGCAAAAAGAAACTGCTATTTCAAGACATTAAGTTGTTATCTTATATGGCAGGACGTAATAGCTCCTTATCAGAATGGTCAAAATACCTAAGAACCTTAGAAATGTGTTCTTCTCACACTTACATGAGTAGCACTACCTTTAATTGTGATCAACTTAACAAGTAAAAAACAAACTTCTCCTTCAAAAAGACAATTTATTAGAGATTTAGGCCGGGCACAGTGGCTCACACCTGTAATCCCAGCACTTTGGGAGGCTGAGGCGGGTGGATCACCTGAAGTCAGGAGTTCGAGACCAGCCTGGCCAACATGGTGAGACCCTGTCTCTGCTAGAAATACAAAAAGTTAGCTGGCCATGGTGGTGGGTGCCTATAGTCCCACCTACCTAGGAGTCTGAGGCACGAGAATCGCTCAAACCCGGGAGGTGGAGGTTGCAGTGAGCTGAGATCGCACCATTGCACTCCAGCCTAGGTGACAGAGTGAGACTCCATCTCAAAAACGACAACCACCACCACCACCACCACCCAGGGCCCTCTGACTGACCATATTTCCCATAGTGTAAGTGACCACCCCTATGAATCACCATCCAGGGGCTCTGAGCTGCTCTCCTGCGTAGCCTGGAAGCAACCAGTGTGAGCCAGGGAAGCCCAGCGCTGGGAGAAACCTGCTCCAAGGCTTGCAGGCTCCATTAGGCAGCACCATTCTTACCTGTATACAATTCTTTCCCTCTGTAAATCTTCCAAGCCGCAACACAGCTCTGCAGCATAGAAAACAGCTCTCTGCTCATCAAAGCCGGGATTGCCCAGGTTGTAAATGTGAAACTTCAAATCCCCTCCATTCATAATGGTGAGCACCAAGCACAAGGCATCTTTGGTTTCATAAGCGTAGGCTAAACTAACCTAAAGACAGCAACATCATAAAAACAGAACACGGACAAGCTCATTCATTGGTGATTTCCTCTATTTGCTAACAATATGCAAATAATCCTTGTTAGGTTTATAATCAGAACATGTGAATACTATGTTTCAGAGAAATGTACACATCACGTGCCTCTTGGACCTTAGCATACTGAAGATTTAACCGCAGCTGGGTAGCAAAAAGAGAGAACTTTCTAGAGCTAAGCGAAGAAGTGGTGAAACTTTACCACGATACTTGGGATCATGACTCCTCTGTGCTGTGCTCTCATCACTCGAGCCCAGGTGATCCACGGGCCTCAGCCCCCCAAAGTGCTGGGATTACAGGCGTAAGCCACAGTGTCTGGCCTTTTTTTTTTTTTTAACTTTAAGTGCCAATGTCCTGATCTTTTTCTTTCAAATTTTTTTTTTTTTGAGACGGAGTTTTGCTCTTGTTGTCCAGGCTGGAGTGTAACGGCGCAATATTGGCTCATCACAACCTCCGCCTCCTGGGTTCAAGCAATTCTCCCGCCTCAGCCTCCCAAGTAACTGGGATTACAGGCATACGCCATCGTGCCTGGCTAATTTTTGTATTTTTAGTAGAAAAGGGGTTTCTCCATGCTGGTCAGGCTGGCTTTGAACTCCTGACCTCAGGTGATCCGCTCACCTTGGCCTCCCAAAGTGTTGGGATTACGGGTGTGAGCCACCATGACTGGCTGTGTCTGGCCTTTTTTTTTTTTACATTCAAACTGCTACTGGATGCCCTTTTTTTAAAAAAAAAATTTTTTTCTGCAGAGTCCAGGCACAGGAGTAGTCATGCTTATAATCCCAGCACTTTGGAAGGCCAAGGCAGATGGATCATGAGGTCAGGAATTTGAGACTAGCCTGGCCAACAAAGTGAACACCCGTCTCTACTAAAAACACAAAAAAATTAGCTGGACCTGGTGGCAGGCGGCTGTAGTCCCAGCTCCTCAGGAGGCCGAGGCAGGAGAATCGCTTGAACCCAGGAGGCAGAGGTTGCAGTGAGCCGAGATCATGCCACTGCACTCCAGCCTGGGCGACAGTGTGAGACTCCATCTCAAAAAAAAACATTGTAGAGATAGGGTCTCCCTATGTTGCCTTAAACTCCTGGGCTCCAGTGATCCTTCCACCTTGGCCTCCTCCCAATGTGGTGAAATGACAGGAATGAGCCGCCAAGCCCAGCCGAACGTTTAAAGCAACTCCCAGGTAAGTCCATTGTATGAAAGATTTCCATGTAATTGTGTGTGAAACTGACATATCACACACACACCGTGCTATTAAACTCAGATACCAGCTGTAAAGGTAAACGGTTTGGGAACATTCGTCCCCCAGCACAAAGCAGCTAACCTTAGGGCTAAGAAGCAAACAGTCTCAAGGAAAGAACTCTAACACTACAAATGATTTTATAATTATTGTTCACACTCTCCCTTCAGCCAGTCTTCATGCTTTAGCAGCTGCTGCAGGAGATGTGTAGCTAGGTAGAGAGACACTGGGTTTGGAGAGGAGAACCACACGACACAAGGCACACATCAAGCCTGGAGCCGCTTCCCTGAGCTCATACCAGTCCACCTAGTGCTCTGTCCTTCCCGGAAACAGTGAAGGTGGAATGGGAGGCTTCATACAATTGGGATATGCTAGTTGAGGGCCTAGCGGTAAACTTCCCAGAAAAAAACAAAAGACAGAAAACAAATTGAGGCCAGAGAGAGGAGGTCCATGTGAGAAGAGGAGCTAAAGAAAGTACCCTCAGCCGGGCACGGTGACTCACGCCTGTAATCCCAACACTTTGGGAAGCTGAGGCAGGTGGGTCACTTGAGCCCAGGAGTTCAAGACCAGCCTGGGTAG
>NW_016107837.1:738566-756167 GCF_001604975.1 Cebus imitator
AACCTCTGTCTCCCAGGTTCAAGCGATTCTCCTGCCTCAGCCTCCTAAGTAGCTGGGACTACAGGCATGCGCTACCATGCCTGGCTAATATTTTGCGTGTTTTTAATAGAGACAGGGTTTCATCATGTTGGTCAGGCATGTCTTGAACTCCTGAGCTCAAATGATCCACCCGCCTCAGCCTCCCAAAGTGCTGGGATTACAGGTGTGAGCCATTGCGCCCAGCCAGAGATCCCATCTCTAAAAAGAAGAATATAAATTCAAAAAAACAAACAAACAAACAAACAAAAAAACTAAGGGGCTTAGTGGGGTGTGTGTGTGTGGTCCCAGCTACTCAGGAGGCTGAGGTAGGAAGATCATTTGGGCCTGGGGGGTCAAGGCTACAGAGACCCAAGATGGTGCCACTGCACTCCAGACTGGACAACAGAGCGAAACACTGCCTCAAAAAAAAAAAAAAAAAAAGACAAAGAGAAGGTATCCTCAAGTACAGCCAAGTCACAGTGCGCCGTGGGCCAGAGAAACTTGACAGCAAACAGAGATAAGCTCTGGCTGTGATCAGGGAAAGGAAGGGCCATTCACCGAGAAACACGAGGTAACTAAGGGACTGGACGAGCGGCAGGTGTGAAGAGCAACTGACAGAGTGGGGCGGGAGACAGCAGATTTATGGCGAACCAGAAGTGAGAAGCAGTATCACTAGTATTATGTTTTCTAAGATTTGAATAAGAAAGAAGAGAGCTGTTACTAAAAAAACCCAAAAACAAAAAAACCTGTTACTAAAAAGAGCAGAACCCCACATAAACTAAGAAAACAAGGATGACCCCTGTGGCTTCTGTGAGAGTGCGCTGGGCAGCAGGGCTGTGAGTCAAACGACGCACAGTGAAGACTGAGGAGACACTTACCACGAATCGACTTTGCACTTTCTCCAGAATCCTTTTTTCGTTTAGAGCCAGAGCTTCACCTTTCCTTTTCTTTATTCTTTTTTTCTGTAGCTTTTTACAGGCATACATTTTTCCCGTGGCTCGCACTTGACAGGCACAAACCTAGTTTAAATAGCAAAACGAAGGTGTATGTCCATCTGACATTTCTGAGGCCACACAAAGGAAACTCTGCTTGATGAGCCCCTCGCTGGCAGGGACCACCAGCAGGGCTTGAGGAGCTGAGACAGTTTCAAAGGCGGGCGCTGTCAGCCTGAGTCCGCTCCTCCTCTCAGTGACAGGCTGCGCTCTATCAACTCTATTTTCCCCGGGGCGCATTGGCTCACGCTTATAATCCCAGGAGAAGCACTTGAACCTGGGAGGCAGAGTTTGCAGTGAGGCGAGATGGCGCCACTGCACTCCAGCCTGGGCGACAGAGCAAGACTCTATCTCAGGATTCTCCTGCCTCAGCCCCCCGAGTAGCTGGATTACAGGCGCTTGCCATCACGCCCAGCTAATTTTTCTTGTATTTTTAATAGACATGGGGTTTTGCCATCTTGGCCAGGCTGGTCTTAAACTCCTGACCTCAGGTGATCTGCCCACCTCGGCCTCCCAAAGTGCTGGGATTAACAGGCGTGAGCCACCATGCCTGGCCTACAAAGATTCCTTTTAATTTAAAAAGTCAAGAGTATAAGGAAATATATTTAATAGAATTCACAATTTTCATATCTTTATTCTATTTACTTCTTAAAGTAGCATTTATGAATTATGTCAACTTCATGTCATGAAAAACTTTCAACAAACAAAAGTGGAAAAAGGTAGTATCGTGAGCCTCAGGTTCCAGCCCCCGCTCCTCGGGGTCATCAACATGAGGCCGCTGTTTCTTCCAGCTCCCATCCACTGCACACCCCACAGGGGACGGCTTTAAAAGCAAACATAAGACACGATGGGATTTTATCTACCAATAAAATAATTTTGATGGCAAAAAAATATAAAGCTAACTGTGGAAAATACTGGAAGTAATAAGGACAGTGATAAAAACTCACCTGCAATTCCAAGATAATGACTGCTAGTATTTTGCTATATTTGATTCTAGGTCCACGTTCCCACATGGGTATGCAAGAATATACACCCTGTTCCCCACCATCCCAGCCTTTAATGGCAAAACTGGGCTCATATTGTAAAATAGCTCATATTTGCTAACCTCCTTTAAAACTCTTATCGTGTGACTATTTTCTCACCATGAAATGCTTTCCTAAAATGTGACTATCCCAAAATTTAATTCATCATTTTCTTAAGACCTGGCATAAGAATGTCTTCATATCTCTTCACTGTTAAGACAAATTCTTCTAAGTGGAATTGGCAAATCAAAGAAAGGGAAGGGAAAGCAGACAAGAGTGCTAGGCACGGTGCTGACAGCCGGTGTGGACACCCACTGGCTCACAGAGGCCTGGCGGGTGGGCCGATTATTTCCCTGCTAGAGATGAGAGTACAATGGCAGGCCCAGGACCACACTGCTGGAGGTGGTATGATAGGACCCTGACCGTGGGTCTGCCCACGTCTGAAGTACGTGCTCTTTCCATGACAGTCTGCAGCCTAAAAACCGTGACAGCGGAGATGTCTACTCAATTCCCTGACCACTGTGCTCACTCATGAGCCTAGAAATTAACTTTGGAGGACTTCAAGCATAAGCAAAAGACAAAATAAAACCAACTATGTTTGCTCTTTCAAGCTAGCAAACGCATGGCTAGAATCTGGAGGAAAGGGCACCGAGCCATCCCCGCATCAGGGCGGCCAGGGCTCCTTCTGCCAGGCATTCAGAGAAGTGGGCTGATCGCTCACTACCTCTGGGCCTTGACTCAGAGTACAACAGCTCAGAACAAGGCTGTGGAAAGCTGCCACGTTTATCCGTGCGTCTGGTCATTTGTTTGGGAACCCAGGCAAATGTTAGAAAGTAATCTATACAATCATAATGACACTGTCTTTCTTTTGTACTTTTTAAATGTATTTATTTATATCAAATATTTAAATGAGGTCTTGCCATGTTGCCTTGGCAGGTCTGGAACTTCTGGGCTCAAGCAATCTGGCCACCTTGGCCTCCCAAAGTGCTGGGATTACAGGCGCGAGCCACCTCGCCCAGCACCAACTCATTCACAATAGTTAAAAGTTGCTAACATGTCCCCATTGCTAATAGTCCTATTAGGACTGACATGTTTTAAAAACTTACATGTGGCTATAATTAGACTTTCATTCCTTTGTAAACACATGACCCATGTTCCAGAAATTTTTCCTCTGCTCTTACAAAATCTGAGTCTTTACACTTGGAGATCATTAAGGGTAGATACGCAAGAGCCGAAGCGAGAAAGGGCTTTCCTGTTCTAGGACATATTCAAACAGTGGATTCTTTCCTTCCTTTCCTTCCCTCCCTTCCCTCCCTTCCCTCCCTCCCTCCCTTCCTTCCTTCCTTCTTTCTTTCTTTCTTTCCTTTTTTTGAGACAGAGTCTTGCTCGGTCACCAGGCTGGAGTACAGTGGCACAATCTCAGCTCACTGCAACCTCCGCCTCCTGGGTTCAAGCGATTCTCCTGCCTTGGCCTCTCGAGTAGCTGGGACCACAAGAACACGCCACCATGCCCAGCTAATTATTGTATTTTTAGTAGAGACAGGGTTTCACCATGTTGGCCAGGCTGGTCTTGATCTCTTGACCTCATTATCCTCCTGCCTCGGCCTCCCAAAGTGCTGGGATTACAGGCATGAGCCACTGCACCTGGCCAGCAGAGGACGGATTTCTTACAGAAATATCTACCGTGGAGGGATCACAGCAAGCATTTGATTGGATTAGGCAAAATAGTCCACATGGTGTCTAGAACTGTACCAGAAGGACAGTACTGTTACCTCTCCTGAAGTAATGACTACGTTGGCCAATTTCCCACCAAGTCAAGCTGCAAGTGCATAACAGATCTCAGTGGCAGGGTCCTGCCTCCTAGGTCGGCTTTCTAATTCACTTCAAGGCAATGATATTGGCTTTTGCTTTGAATTGTGATATGGCAGCAGTAATATCTGAATCATAGCCAGGCAGTGTAACCTGTCTCTGAGTTAAACATACAGTGTTAGTTTGCCAATGGCTTGCCTGGCTCTTAGGGACCTGTAAGTTCTTGAACTCTATACGATCACTCCAGGTAATTAATGAGGTAATTAGCATCTCTTTAAATGGCCAGATCAAAACTGCTGGTGTTCTCCATCCGCCTATACAGTGGTGCCCATCTAGGAAACCCACCATATTTAAGCAACACCCCTCGTGAGTCTGTGAGTCTTTTCCTTAGGATTTTCCCAAATTGACACATTTCCAAACACCTTTAGACATAGGTATGAGGTACACACATGTCCAAATAGAGAAGGGTTACGGAAGTATATTTAATAATTCACTCTGTACTGTGTGAATTTGGTGTCAGTCTTAAATTTATGGAAACAGAATCATGGAAACAAATTTACGGAAACAAATTCCATAATACAGGAACAGAATTATCTTTCCATCTGGACAGTGACTGGGCTTGAACATGAGGCATGGGAAACCAGCTCCTTCAGAACTCTGAGGCAGAAGGGGAAGTCAACACAAGAAGGTATTCGTAAAAACCTTTTGCTCAAATCTCCCCGTGAATTCTCACAGTTGCGCGCTAAGGAAGCCATGTGTTGGGAGAGTTGACGCTACCTGAAGCCAGGTTCTCAGGACCTTGCTCTCCACCCGGCTGGAAGGAGTTGACGCGTTACCTGAAGCCAGGTTCCCAGGACCTTGCTCTCCACCCAGCTGGAAGCGCTGCTCTGAACCAGTCCCCGTTACTCACCTCTCCAAATCCGCCTTTTCCTAGAACTCTGTAATGTCTAAATGTGTTCTTGGTTACGGGTCGCCTAATCAATTAGAAAAACAAGTTTCAGGTCTCACATTGCATTGTTCTTTTAAGACAGAAAAGACTACTCAGCGCTTGTCTTAGCCTCATTTATTGAACCATTCTGCTCAAAGGGGCTGCCGGGGACAAAGGGTGTGTGTGCTCAGGACTGTGGCTCCCTCTAGCAGGACAGCTCTCGACTTGCTCTAAGAGCAATTCATTAATCTTAACATCAAAGACACCGAAGCCAAAGGCAACAGTCCAATTACCCTTCCTAACTAAAGACAGGGCTGAAACCAGTTGACACTAGGAAATATGTACGTTTATAACTCAGGGTATAGTCTTAGGAAGACCTCTCTGAACCTGTCCGAAAGCAGGTGAGGAAGATGACACACAAACGTTGTGCCATCTTTTGAAAAAAGAACCTCAAAGATGTTTATACCCAACATCTCAAAAGGAGCATGTATAAGCCCGAACTGGAAATCGAATCAGTCAATAATAACAGTACTGAGAATAATACTAGCAGCAGCTGACCCTCCTCTTTTTTTTTTTGAGACAGAGTCTTGCTGTGTTGTCCCGGCTGGAGTGCAATGGCGCAATCTCAGCTCACTGCAATTGCCACCTCACAGGTTCAAGCATGTCTCCTGTCTCAGCCTCCCAAGTAGCTGGGATTACAGGCACCTGCCACCACACCCAGCTAATTTTTGTAGTTCTAGTAGAGACGGGTTTCACCATGTTGGCCAGGCTGATCTCGAACTCCCAACCTCAGGTGATCCGCCTGCCTTGGCCTCCCAAAGCGCTGGGATAACAGGCATGAGCCACCGCACCTGGCCCGCAGCTAACACTTTTGAAGTACGTATTCTGTGCACCAAACATTGTGCTATAAGCACTGCACATACATTTCTCAGGTGATCCCAGCAATGGTCCAAGGAGGCAGATTTTATAATTACCTCTAATTTACGGAACAAGGACCTGCCACTCATACAGGCTAAGCCACTTACCTGAGGCCACATAAACAGTAAGAGGCTGAGCAGGGTTCAGCTGCCAAGTCCCACCCACTGCATCCTATTAAATCACTCAAAACCTAAGCTAAGTTTTATTTTCTAGCCACTGAACCAACAGGGCTACCTGCCATTTTAAAAAGAGAGAACAGAGTGTATTAAATTAGAAGAAATTGTATAATACCTTTGAAAATTTCTATATGAAAATACCATCTACATTAGAAATACTCAAAATTTCTAATCGTATTTTGACAGATGAAAAAGTCTATGTCTATCATTATGCATTATGAGAAGTTAACACTTGTTTTATTGAGGTCTCTTTCTTTCTTAGAGATGGGGTCTTGCTACACTGGCCAGGTTGGAGTGTATTCACAGTGTTACTCACAGGCATGATCATCCTGCTCTATAGCCTTGAAACCTTGGGCGTAAGCAATCCCTCAGCCTCAGCCTCCTGAGTAGCTGGGACTGCAGGTATGTGCCACCTCAACTGGCTTTTACTGTGTTTAAAATTAGAACATACCTTTCCAGCCATTTCCATTGTAAAAACTGAGAAAAATGTGAGCTTTCTTGGTATTCTTCAAATGGTTTCCCTCTTAAGTAGTTATGGGCAATTCTAGAAAAAGATTTTATGCAATTATATACATTTGCTGCATTCAGAAGTAAAAACAAGTGTGTTTTAGTGCATTAGCAAGCACTGAATATGAGAAAGTCAATCACTACACCCAATTCCGTATTCTGAATTTGCAATTACGGATGTCCACATTAGGGTCTAATGCTGTCAGTGAAAGCAGAAGTGAAATATCATGACTGAAAAGAGCAGTGAAATAGAAGGGTGCATTCCCCTATTGGGAGCGAGGGCGTCAGCTGTTCCGTTGTCCAGCAGCATGCTCCCCATGTGCAAGGCACAGTGGAAGGGTCCCCTGGAGGACAGCACAGAGGCCAAAGGCATGGGCCACTGCAAGTCCTGCTTCAGCCACTCACTGGCTGGGGTCCTGAGCCACTTACCCAACCTCTATGGCCTCAGTTTCTCCTTCTGTAAAATAGAGATAATAGCCATGCCTATTGCATAGGGTTACTGTGAGTGGGTAAACACATTAATATGTCCAAAGCATTTATTATTGTTTTGCTATTTTGTTGTTGCTGTTTAGAGACAGGGCCTCACTCTGTTGCCCAGGCTGAGTGCAGTGGTGCATCATGGCTCACTGCAGCCTTGAACTCCTGGCGTCAAGCAATTCTCCCAGCTCAGCCTCCCAAAGCGCTGGGACTACAGGTGTGAGCCACCAAGCCTGGCCTCATTGTTGTCGTGTGATTGCTATTACATGTCTCTTAGTACACATGCACAGGAAAGTTTAGGGCATGTACATGCTCAGGAGAGGGATGCGAAGAACCAAAGTGTGGACTGAAAGATTGGCCCTTCCTGGCTTCTGTGACATCCCAGATGAAGACAGGAAGAAATCTGATTCTTACCACAATGTCCTGGACCAGTACCAGAGAGCAAAGACCATGCCTGTCCTGTCTGCCATACAAGGGAAGCAATCAAATGGAGCCTTGGAGCCAACATCTCCTTTCCGTTTTTCACTCTGGCTCTGTCACCCAGGCAGGCGGGTAGTGGTGAGGTCACAGTCACTGCAGCCTTGACCTCCCAGGCTCAATTGATCCTCCCACCTCAGTCAATTCTGAATAGCTGGGACTACAGGTATGCACCACTGTGCCTGGCTAATTTTTATATTTTTTGTAGAGACAGGGTTTTGCCATGTTGCCCAGGCTGGTCTTGAACTCCTGAGCTCACACAGTCCTTCTGCCTTGGCCTCCCAAAGTGCTGGTATTATAGGCGTGAGTCATGGCGCCCAGCCAGAGACAATATCGTTTTGCAAAGAAGTTCAAATCACAAACACCAGAATACCATTAATGTGAATATCCAACTAGAATAAGTAAAACATGACTTGAAATTTAAAATCTTTACATTTGCTCTAATCCATTTCAGAGGAGGAGGCTGAGGGCCAGCGGAAGGATTCTGGTCCAGCGACACACACCTGGGTAGGGGAAAGATGAGATGCATGGCGCTGACCATGATGTGGAACTGGTGACTGAATTTCTCACTAAAGGAATAAGCATCTAAACCACCCAGCTCCTCAGTGTGCAGAGCACCCACACCTCAAGAGGAAGCCATACAGAGAGAGAAAGCCTTGGTTTTTATTCTATTTTTATCTATTCATTATTTATTTTTGAGACAGAGTCTCCCTGTGTTGCCCAGGGTGGAGTGCAGTGGTGCGACCTCAGCCCACTGCAGCCTCCGCCTCCCGGGTTCAAGCGATTCTCTTACCTCAGCCTCCTGAGTAGCTGGGACTACAGGCACACACCACCATGCCCAACTAATTTTTGTCTTTTTTAGTAGAGATGGGGATTCTCCATGTTGGCCAGGCTGTTCTTGAACTACTGGCCTCAAGCGATGTGCCTGCCTTGGCCTCCCAAAATGCTGGAATTATAGGCGTCAGCCACTGTGCCTGGCCTGTTTTTTACTTTAAAGGCAGTCCCATCGTGAAAGCATTACAGGTTCCAGCCCAGCCCCACCACGCTCTGGCTGCACAGGCCTAGGCGTGCCACTCCCTGCCGCATGTGAGCTGCGTGAAGGCAGAAAGCCTGTCTGCTAGGTTTGCCCACGTGGCCCAAGTGCCTAGGACAGTGCTTAGCACTGAACAAGCCTTTAATAAATGATTTGTTGGAGAAATGAACTCAACTCTCTCTGGTCTGGTATTCCACTGGAAACATCAAGATAAATCTAACATAACGTTTTAAAACCTGCTTGGACATAAGAACAGGCCAGGCTTGGTGCCTCATGCCTGTAATCCTAGCACTTTGGGAGGCTGAGGCAGGTGGATCACCTGAGGTCAGGAGTTCGAGACCAGCCTGGCCAACATGGTGAAACCCCATCTGTATTAAAAATACAAAAATCAGCTGGGCGTGGTGGCAGGTACCTGTAATCCCAGCTATTTGGGAGGCTGAGGCAGGAGAATCACTTGAACCTGGGAGGCGGAGGTTGCAGTGAGCCCGATACAGCTCCACTGCACTCCAACCTGGGCAACAAGAGTGAGATTCTGTCTAAAAAAAAAAAAATCTAGGAAGAATACCTAGCACTTTACAAGTACTAGTGCATGGTCAGCAATGTAACTCCCAGTCCTGTTTCCCAGGTGGGCCCTCTCTCCCCGTCTCCTGGAACACGCCCCGGACCTCCCACCTGCCTCCCTTCAGGACTGGGCCGCACCTCTCCAGCTTGCATGGCTGTTTCACTGACATGGTCTGGTGTGTGCCCCTCCTTCCACCAGTGCAGGTCCAGCTAAGGCACCATGACCCCCAGTGGGGGCTGAGAGGAAAAGGCAGGTGTGAAAAGTAGAGGTGGCTTTGCAGGCTCTCTTCACTCTCCCGCCCTGCTCTTCGGTTCTCACTCTGCCCACATTACCTGGACCTGGCCTCCACTGCCACAGCCTTCACCACACCCAGACAGAGGTGACAGCTCCCACGTCCAACCTCCCATGGCCTCCCACAGACAGTACAGGTCTCCTTGCTGCCAGCCCCAAGTGTCTCTAAAGTCCACTTGCTTATGTCCGTCATCAGTGTCATTTCCTAGTCCAGGTCACCATGTCTCACCTGAACATCCACAACAGCCTCTATGGCTGATCTCCTGGACCCCGTCTTCCTTCTCTTCACCCTCGAAATTGTAGCCAGAGCAATCTTTTAAAACTCAATGAATGTGTCGTTGAATTGCTCTCAGAGCAAAGAACAAACTTGTTCATGGCTCCGTGGGCCTCAGTTTCCTCCCTGTGACATGAGCGCCTATCTGCATACACACACAAAGCACTACAGATTCGGGCCTGATCGCCTCAGAAACCGTTCTTTCATCCCACATATGTAAAGAAACTGAATTTAGCCAAAGGGCTTTGCCTTGAAATTTTCCTTGCAAAGGTCCAGAAAAAAGATAGTTTTTGAGTGCCTAGGTCTGAATAAAAAGCATTTTATTGGAATCTTTTCCTCCTAGACACGGGCAGAGCAGAGAGGGCCTGGAGCCACCACCGGGATGCTGGGATGCTGGTGCTAAACAATGGGACCCCTTTCAGTGGGCCACGTGTGTGCGTGGAGCTGCTACTCTTCGCTCACCTCTTTCTAGAGAAAGTAATTGCTTTAATGTGTAAAGTCAACTGACCCTTGAACAACGCGGTTGAGCTGCGAGCAGCCACTTACGCGGGAATTATCTTCCACCCCTGAGACGCCAAGACCAACCCTCCTCTTCCTCCTCAGCCTGCTCAGTGTGGAGATGATGAGGATGAAGAGCCTTTACGATGATCCACTTCCACTTCATGAATAGGAATTATATTTTCCCTTCCTCATGATTTTCTTAATAACACTTTCTCTTTTTTGTATTCTTTTTATTTATTTTTACACTTTCTTTTTTTTAGCATACTTTATTGTAAGAGTATAGCATGTATTACATAGAACATACAAAATATGTGTTAATCGGCTGCTCATGTTATCAGGAACGCTTCTGGTCAATGGTCGGCTAACAGGAGTCAAGCTTTTGGGGCAGTCAAAAATTACACACAGATTATCAACTACGCAGAGGGTTGGGGGGGGTCAGGGTTCCTAATACCCACGTTGTTCATGGGTCAACTACACTCTGCTAAGAACTTGTCTTATGCAGTGAGCCTCCTGTAAGCTGTCTGCCTTGGGGTTGGTACAGATAACACAGTCAGGGCTCAGCATGAACCACTTACCTAGTACATTCCTCAAAGACTTTTTTGGAAGGGTTCTCCTCCTTCAGTCCCAATCTACATTTTCTCACAACATCTGGAGGTATTTCTGGCAAAGGGGCTGCCAACTTAACACAGTGCAAACCAAATACATAATTATTAGTGACTTCACAACTTACTGGTAAACAGAACCTAATGCTTATCGTGAAAAAGTAAAACCAAAGTGTACAAAATGAAAGTCAAAGTGCCACCTGCGCCCTCCACCCCAGCCCCGCTCTCCAGAGTTCTGCTGTTGTCTGTCTTTTCAGCTCTTCTCCGACACATATCAAAACACATCCAAGGCCAGGCACGGTGGCTCACGCCTGTAACCCCAGCACAGTGAGAGGCTGAGCTGGGCAGATCACCTGAGATCAGGAGTTTGAGACCAGCCTGGCCAACATGGTGAAACTCCGTCTCTACTAAAAATACAAAATCTTAGCCAGGTGTGGTGGTGGACGCCTGTAATCCCACCTACTCTGGAGGCTGAGACAAGGGAATCCCCTGAACCTGGGAGGCAGAAGTTGCAGTGAGCTGAGATCACGCCACTGCACTCCAGCCTGGGCGACAAGAGCGAAACTCCGTCTCAAAACCAAACCAAACCAAAACACACACACACCCAGAATGGAAAGCAGGGTCTCAGAGAGGTATCTGCATACCCATGTTCACTGCAGCATGATTCACTGTAGCCAAAAGTGGAAACCACCCAGGCGTCTGTGGATGAATGGATAAATAAAATGCAGTATATGCATACAGTGAAATATTGTTCAGCCTTTTAAAAAAAGGAAATTCTGAAACACGCTACAACTTGGATAAACCTTTTAGACATTATGTTAAGTGAAATAAGCCAGTCACGGTCGGGCGCGGTGGCTCACACCTGTAATCCCAGCACTTTGTGAAGCAAAGGTGTGTGGATCAGTTGAGGTCAGGAGCTCGAGACCAGCTTGGCCAACATGGTGAAACCCCGTCTTTACTAAAAATACAAAAATTAGCAGGGCATGGTGGTGGGCACCTGTAATCCCAGCTACTCAGGAGGCTCAGGCAGGAGAATCGCTTGAAGCCAGGAGGCAGAGGTTGCAGTGAGCCAAGATGGCGCCATTTCACTCCAGCCTGGGCAACAGAGCGAAACACTGTCTAAAAAAGAAGAAGAAGAAAGAAGAAAGAAGGCAGAAGGAAGAAGAAGAAATAAACCAGTCGCAAAGTGACAAATCCTGTATGATTCCACTTACAGATGGTCCCTAGAGTAGTCAAATTCATAGCGACATAAAGTAGAATGGTGGCTGGAGAGAACTGGGAATTGTTACTGGCTGCAGAGTTTCAGTTTTGTAAGATGAAAAGGCTCTGGAGATCGGCTGCATAACAATGTGAATGTATTTAACACTACTGAAGTGCATACTTAGAAATGGTGACGGTGGTGACCTTCATGTTACGTGTTTTTTATCACAAAAATTAAAAATCACACACGCATGCGCGCACACGCACACACACACACACACACACACACCCCTCTCTCTTCAGATATATAGTTTCTTTTTCCTTATGCAAAGGGGAAAAATATACGTAGAGTTTCGTGGGGTTTTCTGAGACAGAAAATCTCGGCTCATTGTAGCCTCGTCCTCCTGGGCTCATGCAACCCTCCCACCTCCATCTCCCAAGTAGCTGGGACTATGGGTGCATGCCACCACAGCTGGCTAATTTCTTTGAGATGGAGTCTGTTCTGTGGCCCAGGCTGGAGTGTAGTGGCACAATCTTGGCTCACTGCAGCCTCCGGCACCTGGGTTCAAGCGATTCTCCTGCCTCAGCCTCCCAAGTAGCTGGGATTACAGGTGTCCGCCACCACACCCAGCTAATTTTGAACTCCTGACCTCAAGTGATCCTTTGGAAGGCCTCAGACTTCCTGTACCTGGCTAATTTTTGTATTTTTTGTGGAGACAGTGTTTCAGCATGTTGCCCAGGCAGGTCTTAAACTTCTGATCGCAATCAATCTGCCCATTGGGGCGTACAAAAGTGCTAGGATTACAGGCACGTGCCACTGTGCCCAGCCTATGTCTAGTGTTTAAAGTATGTGCTAACGTCTATAGAGCTACCCCATTTTCCTGAGTGACTGCAAGGTTTTCTGGTGTGAGTTCATCTGTCCCCAGTTACATCCCAGTTGCCAATTTTCCCACAGCAAACAGCACCACCATGAACGTCTTTGTATTTCCATAGGGGAGATTCCTAAGAACAGAAGTACCAGCCCAAAAGATCCACGCATTTCAAACGTTCATATCTATTGTGAAACTATCCTCCAGCAAGGCTCTGGCAGTCCGTCCTCCCACTCACGGTGTTCCTAGGTGCACAGCCCCGTTCTCTTTAACCCTCACCCAGGGAATTCCAGGCAAAGAAAACACGTGATAAACCACTGTCTGGATCATGCCCAGCTGTCCACCTCATGTGTCATTAAAACAGGATATGCATCCCAGACTGAGTTTTGCCTGTGACAGAGCCAAGCCACCAGAGCAAATCTGCATTTCTAATAAATCATCTCCTAAAGTAAGTTGAAAGTGAACAATGAGAAAACTCACATTAAAAAAAATCAACAATATTGTTATAATTAATCATGATTAGTAGCTACCATTTAAATTATCTAACACATTTGAGGCATTTAAATATATATGGTCTCGGCTGGGTGCGGTGGTGGCTCATGCCTGTAATCCCAGCACTTTGGGAGACTGAGGAGGGTGGATCACCTGAGGTTAGGAGTTCGAAACCAGCCTTGCCAACATGGTGAAATCCTGTGTCTACTCAAATACAAAAATTAGCCAGGCATGGCGACGGGCACCGGTAATCTCAGCTATTCAGGAAGCTGAGGCAGGAGAATCGCTTGAACCCAGATTATCCCAATAATCCGGGTTTGGGATAATCTGGGTTCAAGCGATTCTCCTGCCTCAGCCTCCTGAATAATTGGGAGGCGGAGGTTGCAGTGAGCCAAGATCATGCTACTACACTCCAGCCCGGGTGACAACAGCAAAACTCGGTCTAATATATATACATATACGGTCTCATTTCGCCCCACAACCACCACCCTGATGGGTGAGGAGAGGCCTGGGAAATCCCTCTCCAGCGCACACACATCAACAAGGGGAGCGCCGAGCCCAAACCCCACACGCCCTGCTGGCCTCTCCAGTCACTTCTTTCTATGCAGCAAGGCTGTGGTAAGGGTAAGATGGGTCCATTCATTTTCCTATTTAAGAAATGAAGTTTGTTCACTCATTTGCTCAACGAGTATGCATTGTTCCAGGCACTGGACACAGCAGAAAACAAGACAAAATGTTCTCAGAAGACAAAGACAGTATTTTAAAAGTCTTATTTCCCCTCCAAAGGTCTCAGTTTTTCTGAAACTAAGTAGCAGGTAGATTCTACAAAAACTGTTGGCTGGGCGCGGTAGCTCATGCCTGTAATCCCAGCCGTTTGTGAGGCTAAGGCAGGCGGATCACAAGGTCAAGAGATTGAGACCATCCTGGCCAACATGGTGAAACCCCAACTCTACCAAAAACACAAAAATTAGCTGGGTGCGGTGGCACACACCTGTAGTCCCAGCTACTCAGGAGGCTGAGGCAGGAGAATCGCTTGAACCCGGGAGGCGGAGGTTGCAGTGAACTGAGATCGCGCCACTGCACTCCAGCCTGGTGCCAAAAAGAAAAAAAAAAGAAAAAGACTCTTCTGTGATTAACTCCAAATAGTGTTCCCATTTTCAATCTCATAGAAAAGTTGTATAGTAATAGTTATTTATTCCCACACAAAGGAAAAAGCGGTGTTTCTAATATCCATGAGAGAGAGGGAGGTAAGCTAAGGTGACCTGAAGTGTGGCGAGGTAAGGTACAGAACTACCAGCCTAATGCAGAACTGACACTTCCGGGCCTTTCAATTAAGGAAAGATAATGGTTTTTCAGAATAAGTAGTTACCAGGGCAAATTTACCAAATGACTCAGTGCTGTGCTTTTTAAAATTTTTATGGAGAGGAAACTCTAATGGGAAAGACCAGTGGTGGAGAGGGGAGGGTGGATTTTGCAGAAATATGCTTATTTTTCTGTGTTGAAAATTACATTTACTTTCCTATTTTAAAAAATTAGGTCATCTTTTTATTGTTGTGTTCTAAGAGTTCTTTATACATTCTGGATACTAGACCCTTACCAATATTTGATTTACAAATACTGTTCCCCATTCTGTGGGCCATGTTTTCAGTTCTGATAGTGTTCTCTGAAGCATAGAGTTCTCAATTCTGATGAAGTTCAGTTTATCTATTTTTTCTCTTGTTGCTTGTGCTTTCGGTGTCATATCTAAGAAATCACTGACTAATTTCAGGTATTGACGATTTATACCTACGCTTTCCTCTAAGAGTTGTATAGTTTTAGCTCTTATATTTAGGTCTTTGATACATTCGGCATTCATGTTTTGTTTATGGAATGAGGTAGGGGTTCGATGTGATTCTCTGCATGTGGCTGTCCAGCTGTTCCAGCACCATTTGTTGAAAAGACTACTCTGTCTCCCAGTCGAATTGTCTTGGCATCCTTGTGATAAGGCAATTAATCGACTGTTAATGTGTTATGGTTTGAATGTGTGCCCCAAAGTTCATGTGTCGGTAACTTTTTTTTTTTTTTTTTTTTAGACGAAGTCATGCGCTCTCACCCAGGCTGGAGTGCAGCGGTGCAATCTCAGTTCACTGCAACCTCTGCCTGCCGGGTTCAAGCAATTCTCCTGCCTCAGCCTCCCAAGTGGCTGGGACTACAGACATATGCCACCATGCCTGACTAATTTTTTGTATTTATAGTAGAGACGGGGTTTCATCGTGTTAGCCAGGATAGTCTCCATCTCCTGACCTCATGATCCGCCCGCCTCCGCCTTCCAAAGCGCTGGGATTACAGATGTGAGCCATTGCACCCAGCATGTTGGTAAGTTAATTCCCAGCACAATGTTGAGAGGTGGGACCTTTAAAAGGCAATTAGATCATGAGGGCTCTGCCCCTCATAAATGGATTCATGCTGCTACCTCAGGATTGGTTTAGTTATTGTTAAGGTAGGTTCCTGATAAAAAGCTAAGCTCAGCCCCTTCCCCCCAACCCCAGGCGTGTGCATGCCCTCTTATTCTTCTGCCATGGATGACACAGCAAGTGGGCTCTCACTAGATGTGGACTCCTTGACCTTGGACTTTCAGCTTTCAGAACTGTAAGAAATAAATCTCTGTTCTTCGTAAATTACCCAATCTCAGGTATTCTGATATAGTGGCACAAAATGTACTAAGACAAATGCATTAATTTATTTCTATACTCCTCAGTTTCATACCATTGACCACTATATGTCTATCATCATGCTAGGACCATACTGTCTTGATTATTGTAGCTTTGTGGTGAGTTTTGAAATTGAGGAGTGTGAGCCCTCCAACTAAATCTATAGATCAATTTGGAGAGTACTGCCATCTTAATATTAAGTCTTCTGATTCATGAACACGAGATGTCTTTCCATTTCTTTAGGTCTTCTTTTTTTTCAGTGCTTTCTAGTTTTCAGAGTATAAGTGTTATTACACTTATTTTGTTACATTCATTCTTAAGTATTTTATTCTTTTTTGATGCTATACAAAGGGAATTGGTTTCTTAATTTGTTTTTTGGATTTTAATTGCTAGTATATAGGAATACAATTGAATTTTGTATAGTGATTTAGTATCTTGCAGCCTTACCAGACTCCCTTATTAACTCCAGTAGTCTTTTTCTTTCCGTGTGGATTCCTTAGAATTTTCTATATTCAAGCTTATGTCATCTGCAAATAGAGAGTTTTACTTCTTCCTTTACAGTCTAAATAGCTTTTCTTTCTTTCTTTTCTTTTCTTTTTTTTGAGACAGAGTCTTGCTCTGTCACCCAAGCTGGAGTGCACGGTGTGACCTTGGCTCACTGCAACCTCCTCCTCCTGGGTTCAAGCAACTTTACTGCCTCAGCCTTCTGAGTAGCTGGGAATATAGGTGCCCGCCACTACGCCCAGCTAATTTTTGTGTTTTTAGTAGAGATGGGATGTACCATGTTGGCCGGGCTGGTTTCAAACTCCTGACCTCTGGTGATCCATCTGCCTTGGCCTCCTAAAGTGCTGGGATTACAGGCATGAGCCACTGAGCCCAGCCAATACCTTTATTTCTTTTTCTTGTCCAATTGCCCCTTCTAGAACCTCCAGTACAATGGAACCTAAATTGACCCTCCAGTTGAACAGAAGTGGTGATGGTGGACAATCTTGTCTTATTCCTAATCTTGAAGGAAAACATCTAGTCTTTTTTTTTTTTTCCCCCAAGATGGAGTCTCACTCTGTCGCCCCAGGCTGGAGTGCAGTGGTGCTATCTCAACTCACTGCAACCTTCGCCTCCCGGGTTCAAGCGATTCTCCTACCCAGCTTCCCTAGTTGCCGGGAGTACAGGCTTGAAACACCAGGTCTAGCTAATTTTTGTATTTTTAGTAGAGTTGAGGTTTCACCATGCTGGCCATGCTGGTCCAACTCCTGACCTCAGGTGATCCGCCCACCTCGGCCTCCCAAAGCGCTGGGATTACAGGGGTGAGCCACCGCACCCGGCCTAGTCTTTCCCATTTAAGTATGATGTTGGCTATGGATATTTCATAGATATCATTTATCAGGCTGAGTCACCCGTAAACATCTCTCTCTATCACCAAGTGCTATCATTTGAACATTTGCCCCTCCCTGCCAAAGCTCATGTTGACTTCAATTGTTACTGTGACAGCATTGGGAGGCAGGACCATTAAGATGCATTTAAGAGGTTCCACTTTCATGAAGGGACTAATTCATTCCTAGTGTGCTCAGTGTTTTTATTATGAAGGGTGTGAATTTCATCAATTGCCTTTTCTTTGTCTATTTAGATGATCATGTGGTTTTAAAATCTTTTATTCTATTAATATGGTATATTATATTAATTGATTTTCAAATATTGAACCAATTTTGTATCCCTAGGGAAAAACCCACTTGGTTTTGGTTATGATTCTTTTTTTTTTTTTTTTT
>NW_016107837.1:756177-768172 GCF_001604975.1 Cebus imitator
TGAAACTACTTCATTTAGGCACATGGTTATGATTCTTTTAAACCATAAATTCAAATTTGGCTGAATTTTAATACTTGAGAATCCTGAGAGAAAAACGAAGAAAAACTGAGAATGTCTGCGTGACTGAATAAAGACATGTGAGAACGAACACACACAGTCCTGCTTTACTTTTAGGTACTTGGAATATTCTGGGTTGTTGAAATTTGAGGAAGTGACCTCAAGGAGTTCCCTTTTCTTAAACTCCTGGCATCAAGAGATCCTCCTGTCTTGGCCTCCCCAAGTACTGGGATTACAGGCATGAGCCACCCCACCTAGCCAAGGGGGTTCCCTTTTTAGCATGTAAAAGAAAGAGAAGTTTATTGTTGCTGGTTTATTTGTTTTTGTTTGTTTGTTTAACATTGGGGACTCACGTTGCTGCTTTTAAATAAAAGACAAGAAAAGGAAAAACTACAATAATGATGTGAATCATTGCTTTTCATTTGTTTGGTTTTTGCTTCGGTAAAGCATAAGAGCAGGGCCATGAGGTGGGAAGAGGGAGAGTGCGGCAGTTTCCCCAGCTGCTGGTAAGAAAAGAAAAACAAAGCTTTCCAGCTACACCATCTTCAGGCAGCCCATAAACATCTCTGTGTTACCAAGTGCTACCATCTGAACGTTTGTCCAGCCCCCTCAAAGCTCATGATGACATTTAATTGACACTGTGACAGTATTGGGAGTTAGGGCCATTAAGAGGCATTTAAGAGGTTCCACCTCCATGAAGGGACTAATGCCCTTATCTGGTTACCCTGGAGTAGGTCGCCCTGTTTTGTGTGCACATGCTCAGACATGTGTGCAAGCAATCTCTCTCTCTCTGCCCTTCCACCATGTGACAATACAGCAAGAAGGCCCTTGCCAGATGCTGGCACTAAGAGGGGGAAAAAAAGAAGTTTTTTGTCTGAGGAATGTGAGCCCCTTCAAATTATCAGGCCCAGAGCAGTCATGTCTCACTGCCCCTTGAGCTAAATAATTACGTCTTGAAGCCACATACTAGTGGTCTCTAGACCGATGCCAAGTCTCTATAAATGCCATATACTGCACACCGTAACTCACTCTCTCACCCTGTCGTTCAACAATGTAGAGCCAATCACTGATCACTGTTCTCTCTTAAATCAGTGAGAATTCCTGTCAAACAACTTTGTATCAGCCCATTCCTTTGCCTTTAAAGCCTGCCAGTAACCAAGGCCAACAGATCACTTCCCAAGGCAGCTTGGAAGTGTGTCCCATGCAGCTGTCTTTACTTTGGCTCAACTAAACACTTTTTTTTTTTTTTTTTTTTTTTTTTGGTAGAAGAGAGGTTTCACCATGTTGGCCAGGCTGGTCTTGAATTCCTGACCTCAGGTGATCTGCCCACCTCGGCCTCCCAAAGTGCTGGGGTTACAGGCGTGAGCCACCTCGCCTGGCTGTAAACTCTTTGTTCTTTTGGGTTTTTTTTTGAGACAGAGTCTCGTTCTGTTGCCAGGAGCCAGGCTGGAATGCAGTGGCACAATCTCAGCTCACTGCAACCTCCGCCTCCCGGGTTCAAGCAATTCTCCTGCCTCAGCCTCCCACGTAGCTGGGACTACAGGCTCGCACCACCACCCCCAGCTAATTTTTGTATTTTTAGTAGAGACAGAGTTTCACCATGTTGGCCAGGATGGTCTTGAACTCCTGACCTCATGATCTGCCCGCCTCGGCCTCCCAAAGTGTTGGGATTACAGGCGTGAGCCACCGCACCCGGCCAGTTTTTTTTTTTTTTTTAACTCTTTAATAAAATTACATTTTCTATCTCAGCTTCTTCCTTTTAGGTCAACAGTACCTTGAATTCAGCATCCTAGCATCTAAAACTGTGAGCCAAGACATTTCTTTTTATTATAAATTACCCAGTCTCCATGCATGCATATGTTCATTGCAACACTATGCACAATAGCAAAGACATGGAATCAACCTAAATGCTCATCAGTGACAAACTGGATAAAGAAAATGGGGTACATATACACTACGGAATACTATGCAGCCATAAAAAAGAATGATCATGTTCTTTGCAGGGACACAGATGCAGCTGGAGGTCATTATCTTTAGCAAACTAACACAGGAACAGAAAACCAAATACCACATGTCCTCACTTGTAAGTGGGAGCTAAATGATGAGAACACATGGACACATAGAGGGGAACAACACACAGTGGGACCTATTGGATGATTGGGCGGGGAGGAAGGAGCAGATCAAGAAAGATAAATAATGGGTGCTAGGCTTCATACCTGGGTGATGAAATAATCTGTACAACACCCCATGATACAAGTTTACCTACATTAAAAAACCTGCACATGTACCCTGAACTTAAAATAGAAGTTAAATAAATAAATGACCCAATCTCTGACATTCTGTTACAGCAGCACAGAACAGACTGAGGCACCCAGCCACGGATACGTAACTTCCCTTCCTTCCCCTTCCACATTTGCCACAGCTACCATCATTCATTTTGAAATCTTTCTTTTCTCTTTATAATTATTCCTTTCTTCTTGATACCCTCCCTTGCTATATGGGTATTTCTTCAGGAGAGGTGAAAAAAGAAAAGGGAGTTAAAAAAAAAAAAAAAAAAGACAAAGTAACTAGATAAATGGAGCCGGGTATGGGGCTCATGCCTGTAATCCCCGCAATTTAGGAAGCCAAGACAGGCAGATCACTTGAGGCCAGGAGTTCAAGACCAGCCTGGCCAACATGGTGAAACGCCGTCTGTACTAAAAATACAAAAATTAGCCAAGTGTGGTGGTGCACACCTGTAATCCAAGCTACTCAGGTGGTTGAGGCATGTGAATCACTTGAACTCTGGAGGCAGAGGTTGCAGTGAGCCGAGATCGCACCACTGCACTCCAGCCTGGGCAACAGAGCGAGGTTCTGTCTCAAAAAAAAAAAATTAAAAATTAGAACTAGATAAATGAAACTTCTACTCATTCTAACTAGTGTCCTGGGGCACCTACAAATATGAGCATGTTGTAACTGCTGTGTTTGAGAAGAGGAACCTGTGGGGCTGGAGGCTGGGGCAGAAACTCATTAGGGTCTGAGTCATGCCTCTGACACCACCTGCTGCATGGGTCTTTGTGCTGGTAGACAGTCCTGCTGGTGCTCTATCTTTTGTACAGCAAAGCTCCCCTAAGTTGATGGCCCTCTATGCAGCTGGCTATGCTTCAAACCCAAATATTTTGAACTCATTCTCACCTCACTATTCTCTAATTCCATTCTCTGCATGTTTGGTTCCTGGTTCCGACGCTTACTGGGTGTGTAACCCTGGGTAAGTCACTTGGTCACTGATTTTCAGTCCTATCGTAGGAAAATAGACTTGACAATACTATCTACCTCATCGGTTTGCTGTGATAATTACATAATGTACTACATGTTAGAGCAGTGTTGTGTTTTTTTGTTATATTGTTTGTTTTGTTTTGTTTTGTTTTGAGACAGAGTCTCACTTGTTGAACAGGCTGGAGTGTTGTGATGCGATCTCAGCTCACTGCGACCTTCACCTCCTGGGTTCAAGTGATTCTCACGCCTCAGCCTCCCTAGTAGCTGGGATTACAGGCATGCACCACCATGCCTGGCTCATTTTTGTATTTTTAGTAGAGACAGGGTTTCACCATATTGGCCAGGCCTGTGTCAAATTCTTGACCTCAAATGATCTGCCTGCTTTGGCCTCCCAAAGTGTTGGGATTACAGGCGTGAGCCCCTGCACCCGGCCTGGAGTAGTACTAATTACATGTTTGCTATCATTTCTATTCCTGCTCTCTAAGAGAAGACATATGGAAGGAAACAGCTCTAACTGCAGCAACATACTAACTACAGCTAGTGCTCGACTTACGACCACGGTTGGGACCGCAGACCAGTCGTAAGTTGAATAGGCTATATGTACAGTTGAAATGGTGCATGCGGAGATAGTAGTGCTGCCGGAAGCTGGTCCGCACTGTCGTACGCCCAGCTGGGCAACGTTTGCGCTGCCAGACGCGGAGCAGTTGTGGCTAGCAATTGTGGTCGTAAAGTCGAATGGTCGTAAGTTGCATAGGTGGTAAGTCGATCAACACCTGTACAAGAACCTAAAAGCTAAAACCCATTCAAACTTTTAGAAAAAAATGTTATTTTTAGTCCAAGAGAGACAAATAAAATTCTCCAACTCTCTATTCTGAAACTTTTAAATATTTTTTTTTTTTTTTTTTTTTGAGACGGAGTTTCACTCATGTTACCCAGGCTGGAGTGCAATGGCGCGATCTCGGCTCACCGCAACCTCCGCCTCCTGGGTTCAGGCAATTCTCCTGCCTCAGCCTCCTGAGTAGCTCGGATTACAGGCACGCACCACCATGACCAGCTGATTTTTTGTATTTTTAGTAGAGACGGGGTTTCACTATGTTGACCAGGATGGTCTCGATCTCTTGACCTCGTGATCCACCCGCCTTGGCCTCCCAAAGTGCTGGGATTACAGGCTTGAGCCACCGTGCCCAGCCACTTTTAAATATTTTGAATCAATCTCTTTTTTTTTTTGGAGACGAAGTCTCACTCTTTTGCCAGGCGCCAGGCTGGAGTGCAGCAGCACAATCTCAGCTCACTGCAACCCCTGCCTCCTGGCTTCAAGCAATTCTCCGGCCTCAGCCTTCCGAGTCGCTGGGACTACAGGCACGCACCACCACGCCCAGCTAATTTTTGTATTTTTAGTAGAGACAGGGTTTCACTATGTTGGCCAGGATGGTCTCAATCTCTTGACCCTGTGGTCCACCTACTTCGGCCTCCCAAAGTGCTGGGATTACAGGCTGAGCCACCGCACCTGGCCGAATCAATGTTTTAAAGATATCTAATTGTTAATTTCCTCATGACATCAAACAAAAAAATGCAAAAGAGAAACACTTATAATAAAGTTAAGCTTTTTAAGATTAATTCATGTTGGGGGGTGGTTTTGAAGCAGGGTCTTACTCTGCTGTCCAGGCTAGAGTGTATGATCCCAGCTCACCGCAGCCTTGAACCTCCTGGGCTCACACAATCCTCCCACCTGAGCCTACCAAGTAGCTGGGAACACAGGTGCACACCCCTGTGCTTAGCTAATTATTTTTCCCTTTTTTGTAGTAATGGCATTTTGCCATGTTGCCCAGGTTGGTCTCAAACTCTTGAGCTCAAGTAATCTGCCTGCCTCGGCCTCCCAAAGTGCTGAGATTACAGGGATGAGCCACTGGGCCTGATCTTAGTTTTTATTTTTTTAAGACAGGGTCTTGCTCTGTCACCCAGGCTAGAATGCATTGGCGTGGCCTTGGCTCACAGCCGCCTCAATCTCCTGGGCTCAAGCGATTCTC
This sequence comes from Cebus imitator, assembly GCF_001604975.1. Classification (NCBI taxonomy): domain Eukaryota; kingdom Metazoa; phylum Chordata; class Mammalia; order Primates; family Cebidae; genus Cebus; species Cebus imitator. The sequence continues at coordinate 761,517 of NW_016107837.1, forward strand.
GCACCTCAGCCTCCCAAGTAGCTGGGACTACAGATGCACGCCACTGTGCCCAGCTAGTTTTTTTGTTTATTTTTTGTAGAGATGGTCTCACTATGCTGGCCAGACTGGTGTCAAACTCCTGGGCTAAAGAGATCTTCCTTCCTCAGCCTCTCAAAGTGCTGGGATTGCAGGCATGAGCCACCACACTCAGCTGAATTAATGCTTTTAACATATGTCTTATCCAACAAAGTAAAAAGGGCTATGTGCTCTGATTATTTATTTACGAATCTTTAATATAAAGAAGAAAACACACCTTATCATTGAAGAAACTATTGAAGACTGACAGTCCACAATCACTTCGGTTCTCATCATCTGCCACTTCATATTCTGCCTGATTGGAGACAGGGAAGAAAGGAGAAAAGTAGTTAAGCTGGTGTGGTGTGGTGCAGCCCTGCAGTTCCAGCACTCAGGATCACCTGAGCACAGGAGCTCGAGGCCAGCCTGGGCATCACAGCGAGCTCCCATCTCTTAAAAAAAAAAGGTAGTTAAGCTTCTTCACCGATAATGTTCCAAATTCTTTGACTTTCAGGATTGGTTTGATATCCTCAGAGCCACAGACCAATGCTATTGATTAAGTATCTATAGATCTTCTTTGGGAAAGTAAGGGGTAGGAGAGGGGAAGAAGTCAGTTTTTCAAAGGAGGTTAATGAAGTTTTAGAGCAATGCTTCCCATAATACTTTCTATGCCGTATTACATTTCATCCATTAAAGGTGTCCAAATAAAATAAACAGCTTAAACTGTTCTAGGCAACAGCAATTTCCAGATGTCCAAGGGACACTTGTGAAGCTAGGTCCAAAGCTCCCGGGGGAAGTCAGAACTGGTGATACCAAAGTAGGGTCATCTGCACACAAGTGCAGGGGACAGACCACAGGAGTGGGTGGTATCACCCAGGCCAGAAACCAGCAGAATGGTCAGCACACCTTGACCGATATCTAAACATGTACAGAGGATAGACCACAAAGAAGAACTGGAAAATAATTGATAAGAGAAAAAGAAAACCTAAGGAGAGGTCATAAATGTCTAGCTAAGAGAATTTCAAGAAGGAGCTAATCAATAATGTCAGCAGCCATAGAAACTCCAGCATGAAGATGCCTCACATAAAGCTACAGGGTTTTGCACGTAGCGGACCTTAAAAGAGTAGTGAAGCCAAAAGCCAGATGGCAGCTGAAGAGATAAGGCAGGAAATGAAGGCTGAAGGAAGTTGATCTACTGATCCCGTATCCTTCACAGGCCCAGCACAGCTCCATGACCATCAGCCTGATGACCCAGACAGTCCCAGCTTCACCTTCTACGTTCAAGGGCGCTGTACTCACTGTGACAAATAACAAGTATGCTGTTTACTTAAGGAACCTTTAAACTTAAGTGTGGGGATGGTGGCTCACACGTGTAATCGTAGCACTTTGGGAAGCCAACGTGGGTTGATCATCTGAGGTCAGGAGTTCAAGACCAGCTTGGCCAACACAGTGAAACTCTGTCTCTACTGAAATACAAAAATTAGCTGGGTGTGGTGGTGCATACCTGTAACCCCAGCTACTCAAGAGGCTGAGGCAAGAAGGATCACTTGCACCTGGGAGGCAGAGGTTAGAGTCAGCTGAGAAGGAGCCATTAAGCTCCAGCCTGGGTGATGGCGCGAGACTTAGTCTCAAAAATAAAAAAAACAAAAAAACACACCTAAGTGCTGGGAGTTCTGGATACCGTGTGGCATGCAATTAATGGAAGAGAAAGCAAGTCTGATCCTGCGATGGTCCTTCAATAAGCCAACCGGGAAAGCTATGGTCCCCAATTATTCAATCAAACACAAATCCAGGTGTTGCTGTGAAGGTATTTGTACACATGATTAAAGTCTACCATCAGTTGACTTCAAACGAAGGAGATTATGCTAGATAATCTAGGTGACCCTAACCTTCGCACCTAGTTGAAAGGAGTTAAGAACAGAGACGAGTCCTCCCGCTAGAAGAAATTCTGCCTGAGGACAGCAGCTTCAGCCCATTTCCGGAGAGTCCTACCATGCCCCTCCTGACGGTCCGTCTTACAGATTTCACACTTTCCTAACCAGACGCACAACTGCGAAAGCGAATTCCTTACAGTAAATGTCCTATCCATCTCCTATGCGTTCTGGTTCTCTGGTTGAATCCTGACTGATACAGACGCCATTAATTCATTCAATGATCAAGAAACAGGGCAAACAACCATGCCAGGTGCCATGAGAGGGAAATGAAGAAGATGCAGCCCCTTCCCTTGAGAAGCTCACAGAGCCTGTCATCACCTATCACAAGGATGGTCAAAGCAGTAAGCGCAGCAAAATAGCACAATCGGGCATTATTTCTGAACCTACACAGTGGCTATAGAAAAAGCAAAAACATAACCTATTACTGCAGTCAAATGGCTGTCGCCTCATAGCGATAGGTAACATGACACTATCAGAAGACTAAAAAGAAATAGAGTTTCAACAATGCAGTTTAGCTATTTTAACATAAGGAAGAACAGCAGGTCCCGAAATTCTTAAAATATAGCAGCTTGGCAAACATTACCCACTGCATGAAAACTTATACCCAGGTTCCATCCGAGAACTGAGTAGGCATGCCCCACCACATTGGAACTCTGGCTTCAAAAAGAACTGGCCAGGCGCAGTAGCTCACTCCTGTAATCCCAGCACTTTGGGAGGCCAAGGCAGGCAGATCACCTGAGGTCAGGAGTTCGAGACCAGCCTGGCCAACATGGGGAAACTCCATCTCTACCAAAAATAACAAAAATTAGCTGGGTGTGGTGGTGCATACCTGTAGTCCCAGGCTATTCGGGAGGCTGAGGCAGGAGGATCCCTTGAACCTAGGAGGCGGAGGTTGCAGTGAGCTGAGATCATGCCATTGCACTCCAGCCTGGGGGACAAGAGCAAAACTCCATCTCCAAAAAAAAAAAAAAAAAGAAGAAGAAGAATCACCTTATTCTAGCAACAGTGCCAGAAAGGAAAGGACTGGGAGAGATCTGGGGGAAGGAAGCAAACAACAAAACAGCTGCAAATGTTTTTCTGAAAGAATATATGATAAATAAACATATATTTTCAAGTTCTTCAAAAGCTGTGTTAGAGGAAAAACAAATTCAAACTCAATGATATAAGACATACCATATATGTCTGCATATAACAAGTGCTCCATACACATTTGCTGATACAACTGGGACAGACCAAAGCTGAGAGAAGGGTCATAACCTGGTACAAAAGTAAGAGCATTTTTCTGTTACATTCTCCCAATTTTCTGTTGGTCACTTGCTTCTGAATTTCATAGTTTTGAAGTTGTAGGCTTGCCAATGGTATCCATAAAGATTTGGAAACACAAGATTTCTTTAAGGAAATCACAGTAAATCTCAAACAGGATACAGAGGAATGTTAGAAAATTTATTGAACACAGTAAATTGCATCCAACATGATCATTCTTCTTATACAAACTTTATCCCTTCCGTAGGCTTCTAGGTTAAAGTGTTTTTAAGTTCAGAGCATTGGCCAGTTGAGTGCAGAAAGGACACTTTTCAGGTGGCTGAACAGGCATTGCCATCTTAGTCTGTCATCTTCATACAAATTAAAGCCCCAGTTTCAAAGTCATTCAGTGACAACATGTGATGCTCCAACACTTGACATGTAATTCTACACGAAATACCACTTTATACTAACGGGGTTTCTGTACTAAAAAGACAATATGACACCAAGACGCCAGTCTATCCACTCCTACATCACTGCCCAGGTCTAGTTTTTAAATTTTTAAAAGCTCAAGATTGGGTGGGCTGCTCAATATAGAGATAAGCTGCTTACCACTGCATCCAAGAATTCAATGTGCCTCTTTAGGGTGGGTTTGGTATCACAGAACTGCCTGAAGAGAAGTCTTCCTATTGGTTGCTTGTCACAAAGACTGCTATAATCCTTTTCTGGGTGAAGAAAAGGGATGAGAAGCAAACAAATACAATCATTACAATCCACCACATGCTGTTCTAAGACTGTTTTCACAATATTTCTTCTTCTTCTTCTTCTTCTTTTTTAGACAGAGTCTCCTTCCTCTGTTGCTCAGGCTGGAGTGCAGCAACCTCCACCTCCCAGGTTTGAGCAATTCTCCTGCTTATCTGATAAGCATCTAATACTAGAATATATAAAGAAATCTTATACCTCAACAACAAAAAGACAATCCAATTTTTAAAATGAATAGAAGATATGAACAGACATTTCTCTAAAGGTTTACAAATGGCCCATAAGCATATGAAAATATGCTCAACATCATTAATCATTAGAGAAATGCAAATCAAAACACAGTAAGATACTACTTCATGCGCATTGGGATTAGGAAAAGTGGGAAAGATGTGAAGCAACTGAACACGTGGCTGATGGGACATAACGCGGTGCAGCGGTTTGGAAAAGAGTCTGGTGTTCCTCAAAAAGTTAAACACGGAATTACCATATGACTCAGCAATTCTACTTTTCTTTGAGACAGAGTCTCACTCGGTCACCCAGGCTGGACTGCAATGGCACAATCTCAGCTCACTGCCACCTCTGCCTCCCGGGTTCAAGCAAATCTCCTGCCTCAGCCTCCCGAGTAGTTTGGATTACAAGTGCGTGCCTCCACACCTGGGTAATTTTTGTATTTTTAGTAGAGATGTGGTTTCACTATGTTGGCCAGGCTGGTTTTATAACTCCTGACCTCAGGTGATTCACCTGCCTCGGCCTCTCAAAGTGCTGAGATGACAGGCATTGAGCCATCACACCCAGCCCAAAAATTTTTGTAATTTTAGTAGAAACAAGATTTCACCATGTTGGCTAGGCTAGTCTTGAACTCCTGACTTCAAATGATCCACCCGCCTCAGCCTCCCAAAATGCTGGGATTATAGGTGTGAGTCACCATGCCCAGCCAACAATTCTACTTCTGAAGACATACACAAAATAAGTGAAAGCAGTAACTCCAACAGATACTTGCACACCAACGTTCCCAACATAATTCACACAGCCGAAAACTGGGAACACCCCAATGTCCATCCACAGATGAACAGATAAGCAAAATGTAGTATATCCATGCAATATCCAACTTAATGTCACTCATCTGTACACTTAAAAACAGTTATTTTTGTTACGTATATTTTATCATGATTTTCAAAAGCCTCGCACATAAATACTCATAGCAGCATTATTCGTAGTAGCCAAAAGTAGAAAACTACTCAAATGTCTATGAACTGATGAATGGATAAATAAAATGTGATATATCCACATAACAGAATGTTATTCAGCAACAAAAAAGAACGAAGTACTTTGACAATATTATGCTAAGTAAAAAAAGCCAGTCACAAAAGACCACATAGCACGTGATTCCCTTTTATGTGAAATGTCCAGAGCAGGCAAAGACATAGACAGAAAGTGGATCTGGGGTTGCCCAGCTCTGGAGGTACAGGGGGGAATGTGGAGTGACTGCCAATGGGCGTGTCGTTTCTCTCCGGGGTGCTGAAAATGCTGTCAAGTTTATTGTGGTGACAGTGTCACAACTCAATATATTAAAAACTACTAAATTATATACTTTAAATGGATAAGTGGCATGGCGTATGAATTACATCTTCAGGAAGCAGTTGTTTAAAAAACTTAGTGGAGTTAAAACAATGGGGGAGTTAAAACAATGAGTGAAATAATAGCTCCTTTATGCCACCTGCAACTCATTTTGATAATTACTTCAACTTTCTTTAAAAGGAACCACAAGAGTATTAAAGGAAAGATGAATTGGTTTGTAGAAATAATCTTGGAATAAATGTGTCCTGCCGGGTGCTGTGGCTCACACCTATAATCCCAGCTCTCAGGGAGGCAGAGGCGGGAGGGCAGCTTGAGCCCAGAAGTTCGAGACCTGCCTGGGCAATATAGCGAGACTCCGTTCTTTTAAAAAATAAAAATAAGGCCGGGCACGGTGGCTCAAGCCTGTAATCCCAGCACTTTGGGAGGCCGAGGCGGGTGGATCGCGAGGTCAAGAGATCAAGACCATCCTGGTCAACATAGTGAAACCCCGTCTCTACTAAAGATACAAAACATTAGCTGGGCATGGTGGCACATGCCTGTAATCCCAGTTACTCAGGAAGCTGAGGCAGGAGAATTGCCTGAACCCAGGAGGTGGAGGTTGCAGTGAGCCGAGATCGCGCCATTGCACTCCAGCCTGGGTAGCGAGCGAAACTCCGTCCCAAAAATAAAAAATAAAATAAAAAGGAATAAATGTGTCCTTCCTACAGATAACACAAAGCTCAGAAGCCAAGAAGAAAAAGACTGACATATTTGTCTCTATAAAATACTAAAACGTCTGTATGAAAAAAGACACCGTATGCCAAAGGGAAAAAAAGCAAATTTGTAAGATATATCCACATTGGATATAAAAGGATAACTTCTTTTATACATAAAGGCCTTTTACAAACAAATTAGAAAAGAGGGTGGATCACAAGGTCAAGAGATCAAGACCATCCTGGTCAACATGGTGAAACCCCGTCTCTACTAAAAAAAATACAAAAAATTAGCTGGGCATGGTGGCGTGTGCCTGTAATCCCAGCTACTCAGGAGGCTGAGGCAGGAGAATTGCCTGAACTCAGGAGGTGGAGGTTGCGGTGAGCCGAGATC
>NW_016107837.1:768199-781773 GCF_001604975.1 Cebus imitator
AAAAAAAAAAAAAAAAAAAAAAAAAGAAAAGAAAAGAAAAAAGGAAAAAATTTAAAAACCCAGTGACAATGTTCTACCCCATCCATAATCAACATAAGAAACCATTTTCAAACTCCAGTTTAGCACATATTAAAAATACTGGTAACAACCAGTATTAGCAAAGGCATGAAAAAGAAAGCTTGTTACATACTGCTGGCAGAAAGGTAAGCTGGTATCATCTTTTGGGGTGATTTAGCAACATCAAAATTTTAAATGCATGTGCCCTTTGAACGGAAAACTCTATTTTTAAAAAGTAGTTATGATTGCTCTATAGACATGATTCTACATCTGACTTCTTATGCTCAGGTTAGGACCTGTCATTACCTCTCATTCTTTATAGTTGCAGAGTATTCTGTTATATTGATATACCATATTTTTATTTGACTAATCCTTTCCTGAAGATCATTAGAAATTTTTCTTTTCTTTTTCCTTTCTTTCCCTCTTTTTCAAGCCAACAGCCAACTTTATAACTGCAGATCAGAAAATCTAAAGGGTTTTCTTTTTTTTCTTTTCCTGAGAGGAATCATGAAGATATAGGGGAATTTATCATAAAACTTTTGAAACAAATACGGAACTCAAGAAAGAATAACATCTAATGAATGGCCTAATGCCAGCGGTACTATCCAGGCATACGTAGGCACTATTTACTCACCAATGGAATGTCTGAGCTCACTGCACTGGCTGACAGGAGGCAGCACCAGTAACTCCCTCCATTTTTTACTACGACCACTTTTTTTGCCATATCCTCCTGAATTTGGGAGAAAAAAGGCAATTTTTTTTAACAGTCAGAAATATCCAATTATAACAACTACTTCCACTAATACATCTTATCATTTCTGTTTGAGTGGTTTGGGTACCTATGATGAGTAAAAATACATGCTTATAACAATTTTTCTTATCTGGAAAGCTGCTTAATGATGTATAAAATTCCTGGGTGATAAAGGATTATAAATCGTTCTATAAGGACACATGCACACGAATGTTCATTGCACACTGTTTACAATAGCAAAGACTTGGAAACAACCCAAATGCCCATCGATGATAGACTAGACAGGGAAAATGTGGCACATATACACCATGGAATATTATGCAGCCATCAAAAACGACAAGCTCACGTCCTTTGTAGGGACATGGATGAACCTGGAAACCATCATTCTCAGCAAACTGACAGAAGAGCAGAAGATCAAACACCATATGTTCTCACTCATAGGTGAGTATTGAACGATGAGAACACATGGACACAGGGAGGGGAGCATCACACACTGGGGTCTATTGGGGGAAAATAGGGGAGGGACAGTGGGGGGTGGGGAGTTGGGGAGAGATAGCATGGGGAGAAATGCCAGATATAGGTGAAGGGGAGGAAGGCAGCAAATCATGCTGCCATGTGTGTACCTATGCAACAATCTTGCATGTTCTTCACATGTACCCCAAAACCTAAAATGCAATTAAAAAAAAAATTCCTGGGTGATGCAATCTGTCACTGGCCCTACCAGTTAGAAGCCATGGTGAGCCTCAGTTTCCAAATCTGTAAACCAGATCTAATATGACATATTGTTCAGGGTTGCTTATAAATATTTATCAAGAAATATTTATTGAGCATCTACTATGTACCAAACACCTTCAAAGCACTGGGAATACGATGGTAAAAAGACAAAGTCCCTCCCTTGCATTCTAAATGGGGGAGTGAGATGACGTGGCTCTGTATCCCATCCAAACCTCATCTCAAACCTAATACCCACATGCATTTGAGACGGGCCTGGTGGGAGTCCCATAACTGGATCATCAGGACGGATTCTGCATGCTGTTCCCATGATGAGGGAGTTCTCAGGAGATCTGATGGGTTTTTGTTTTTTTTTAGATGGAGTCTCACTGTGTCGCCAGGCTGGAGTGCAGTGGCACAATCTCGGCTCACTGCAAACTTCACCTCCCGGGTTCAAGTGATTCTCCTACCCTAGCCTCCAGAGTAGCTGGGACTACAGATGCACACCACCATGCCCAGCTAATTTTTGTATTTTTAGTAGAGACGGGGTTTCACCATGTTGGCCAGGATGGTCTTGATCTCTTGACCTTGTGATCCACCTGCCTCAGCCTCCCAAAGTGCTGTGATTATAGGCATGAGCCACCGCGCACGCCAAGATCTGATGGTTTAAAAGTGGCAATTTCCCCTGTGCTCTCTCTGTCTCCCTCTCGATCTCTCCTGCCGCCATGTCAGATGTGCCTTGCTTCCCCTTTGCTTTCCACCACGATTGTAAGTTTCCTGACGCCTCTCCAGCCACGCAGAACTGTGAGTCAATTAAACTTCTTTTGTTTATAAATTACCCAGTCTCCGGTAGTATCTTCATAGCAATGTGAAAATGGACTAATACAGGGAGAGAGATGCACAAAGCAGATCATGATAAGTGAGAAGAAAAACCAGCCAGTCATAGAGTGACAAACAAAATCCAGGTGAAGGTGGAGGGTGCCATTTTGACTAAGGTAGGATCAGAGACCTCCCTGCGAGGGTCACATTTGGGCAGAGACCTGAAGAATGCGAGTGACAGTCTTGGGAAGTTCTGGGAGAAGAGCATCCATGGTGAAACAAGAATGGTGGAAAAGGCTACAGTATTATACTTTAGAAAGATCTGGTAAACAAGCCCCATTTTTTTTCTTTAACTCAGAGAAATAAGCATCTTCAATCTCCAGCCTTCAGGATGGCTAAAATTTTACTAAATATCCAGAACATAATGGCTTAGGCTGGGTGACTAAGACTCCAGGACAATTTGGAAGAATTGGGACACCAGGGGGAAAGCCACATTGCCTTGGGAGATGACGAACTCTGTCTTAAATACGATGTGTGTGGAAAATTGTAAGAGACAGACATTTGGAAGATGGGTAGACTGGGATGAGCCCACAAGACACTCAGCTAGAGAAACAGACTTGATATCTGCAAAGAGATAACCATCGAAGATGCAAGCGTGTCTTTCTCAGCCTTCATTTCGCTATTCTACTCCCCCGACTCAATACCTCAACCGAGATCATGAGCTCTGGACTCATGTTCCACACCACCAGATGTCCAGAGCACCTGATGTTCAACATGTCCACCTTAGAGTCATTAGCTTCCCCCTCAAATCCAGTCCACATTTTTTCTTTTTGTTAAGATTTGTTTATTTAACAAACATGTAACAACCACCTGCCAATGCCAGAGAATATGCTTAAATGCTGCATCAGTGACGGCCATGTCCCGTGTCACTGAAGGGTGGGGAAAGGGGATGGTGCTCCTCCTGTCGCTTCACGGAGAACACAGAAACTCATTCCAGAGAAGCAGTAGGTTCTGAAAAAAGGCCGTCATCTTTGGTTATGGCTCCTTTTTTTCAGGGCTCTTGCCAGGTCTCCCTTAAGTTGAAATAAGAACTGTTCTTTGGGATACGCCACTTTTGTCTGACCTCTTAAAGGAGCACAGAGCTGAGCCGTCACTTGCCCGATGCACTACTCTGCCCTCTGTGTTCCAAACGTGGACAACAAGCATGACCTACAAGTGCCCTGGGGCATGGCTTACGTCTTCAGTGGTGCCTCTGCGCCCGAGCTGCCAAATCACTGAGTAGAGATAAAGTCCCTCTTGCTCTTATTCGTATTTCACTATCTCTTGGTCCCGGGCCTCTCCCAAACTTTATACTACTCAAGTAACTAGCAAGAAACATGGCAGCCTGGCTGCTACGTCCTTCCTTTCCGAAGCCTGACACTGTCTGGAGGCTTAGAACCAGTACTTCCACCTTGTCAGGAGCCGAGCAGCAAGGCAGACAGGGCCTGGATGAGGTGGTGATGGCAGCAGTGGCCACGGCCAGTGGGAGCCAGGAACAGGTGGGAGTCCCAGCCCCTTGTGGGTTGGTGGTGCGGAAACCCGGCACTACTGAGAGCAGCTGCAGCCGCCCAGCCACAGCTGGCAACACGGGCATCCCAGTGCTCTCGGGCCCAGAAAGGCCCCTGCCCCCGCAGGCTTGGAAGTGCCCATTCCCACTGCCTGGCCTCTCGCTGCTCCTGGTACCTGCTCCAACTCTGGAGCAGAGCTGTGGCTGAGCCAGAGCACTGTCACGACCCAGCCAGGTGTCACTGGCCTGTTTGGGGATTTGGCTACTGTATCACTCTCTCCTGATTTCTCAGAAGGTCAAACAACCTTCAGCATGGTGACATGGAACTTTAGCATGAGTGACTCCATTTTGGTTTGATTTGTTGGGCCTAGTACAGGAGCTCAGTACAAACCAATGGCCACTGTTAACAGCTTAACAAGATCAAAAGCCACTATGTTCCTGGGAGAAGTATGGTGCTGAAGAACTTGGATCAAGGATGAAGACAGCCTTGAACTGCTTGAGCCTTCAAACAACTTTCAAGCCCATAAACTTAAATCAGTAGAAGTCCATCTGCAAAGCTCAGCACTGCTCAAGAAACCTGTGGAGGTTCATGTGTCTGCCCATCTCAGCTGGCTCAAGGAGGAAAATAACCTGGGGGAGGGGCCATGGGACATGGTGAACAGATGAGGGCAAATCTGGGCATGAATCAAGGAACGTTCCCACCCCCACAGGGCCCCTTCATGGACAGACCAGTGTCTACTGAGGGCACCCCATTCTTCCTTTTCTAAAAGGGAGTCTCTATGATAGTCGCCCTGCCTCTGCCCCCCACGGTACGTTAGGTATGAGGAGGGAAGACCATTTGGTTGTTTATGTAGGCTGCTGAATCCTGAGGAGCCACGGCAGGCACTCACAGAGGAAACACGGCAGGAGAGGTCATTTTGCTCTTTGAAGGGAGATTAGGATCCCTGTAAGGGAAGTCTGTGCATGGATATTTGGTGGCTAGAGGGGCAGACATGGCATGGCCAGCCAGCTGTCCTATGCTGATTCCAGACGCACTCCCATGATGGAGAGTTGTTGCCAGGAAGTGTCTGCCCCAGTTGCACTTAGTGGCCACGTGACGCAGCAGCATACAAAACAGGTGTACCACTTGGTGACAGGTGCACCAACATCTCAGAAATCACCACTAAAGAATTTTTTCATGCACCCAAAATACCACCTGTTCCCCCAAAACTATCAGAATAAAAAACAACAAAAAAAGGGCATGCCCACTTCCAGGGTTGGACAATCCTCCATGTTCCCTGAGCTAAGTACTTCCCTCCATGACTGTCAGCTTCTCAGAGGGGGAGATTTGTGTTTTCATTCATCCCTGTATCCCCAGAGCCGAGCTGAGTGCCTGGCACACAATAAACCGTTTTAGAATGAAGATGAAGTAACTGGTACAGTCGTAGAGATGGCATAAAGAGGGCGCTGAGATATAAAGCCAGGTCTGGCTGGCTCCAAAGTCCATGATCTTAACTGCTATTCATACATTCATTCATTCATTCAACAAATATTTACTAAGCATCTAATGTGTGCCAGCCACTGTTCTAGGCACTAAAAATGCAGTAGTGAATAAAGCAAATAAAACTTCCTCTTCTTATAAAGCTTACATTTTAGAGAAAAAGCCCGACAAACACAATTCAAGTAAAATTTAGATTATCTAAGATAATAATAAGTGCTGTGGGGAAAAATAAAAGAAGGAAAAGAAGGAGTAAATGCGAGCCAGGAATGGCAGTGTGCACCTATAATCCCAGCTCCCGGGGAGGCTTAGGCAGGCTCGCTTGAGCCCAGGGGTTCGAGGCCAGCCTAAGCAACATAAGGAGAACCTGTCTCCAAGAAAAAAAAGGGTAAATGAGGGGAGGGGTGGTAGCCAGGAAACTCCTCAGGTGAGAGAATAAACCCTGTAAGAAGAACTTCTCGAGAGACAGAAGAAACTGTGTCGAGGCAGAGTGAGCGAGGGCGGATGAGGCTGCAGCGGGGTCTTCAGGCCACTGCAGGGGCCACGGCTTTCACTGAGTTGTCTGGGAAGCCATGAAGAGGGTTCGGAGGGGCCAACACAATCTGACTTAAATTTTAGTGGGATCACTCTGGTTGCTGTGCTGAAAACAGGCTGTCGGGTGGAAAGGCAGAAGCTGCCCGCAGTGTTCCAGTGAGATGCTGACGGCTTGAGCCATGTGATCGCCGTGGAGAAGGTGAGGAAAGGCTGCATTCTGCTGCGTTGTGAAACGAGGGCTGAACACGCTGTCCAAGGACTGAGAGTCAGGGTGTGAGGAAGTCAAGGGCAGCTCCACTAACTGAGCATTAACTGAGGTGCAGACGCAAACATCGGGGTGCTGGGTGGGTACTCGGGGTCTGGTGTAGGCTCTTTCTGGTACCCATGGTGCTTCCATGTGGCGATGCCAGGTAGGCAGCAGCACAGTGAGCCGTAGTGTGAGTGGGGAGGCCCAGCCCACAGGCGTGGACTGGAGAGACAGGAGCTTGCTTCAAGCCACGGTACTACAAGAGCACAAGGGAGCAAGTGTGGATGGAGAAGGCAAGAAGTCCCTGGACGAGGATCAGGGGCATTTGATATTTAAAGGTCTACAAGATAAAGTCTAGACTGCCTGGGAGACCAGCCCAGCAGCGGAACAGGAAGGGTGATGACGTAGAAGAGCACGCTCACGGAAGAAAGCACGATGCGCTGCACTGGCGCAGCCCGTGGGGCAGCAAGACAAGGACCAAGAACCAATCCCTGTGACTTGGCAAGGGTGGCTTTGGTGAGGTGGTGGAGGGGAGAACTCAGCACCAAGCACCTGACTCTGCACTTACTTGTTTGAAGAGCAAATAACAAGATCAGGTGTGGTGGCTCACGCCTGGAATTCCAGCACTTTGGGAGGCCAAGGTGGGCGGATCACTTTGGTTCAGGAGTTTGAGGCCAGCCTGGGCAACATGATGGAACCCCATCTCTATAAAAAATACAAACATTAGCCAGGAATGGTGGTGTGCACCTGTAGTCCTAGCTACTCGGGAGGCTGAGGCAAGAGAATCACTTGAGCCTAGGAGGCGGAGACTGCAGAGAGCCAAGATCATGCCACTGCACTCCAGCCTGGGTGATAAGAGTGAGATCCTGTCAAAAAAAATTTTTTTAGGAGTAATAACAAACACACACAGCAGTGCACACACTGCAAACCTCTAAACACGGGACCCCCCCTCCCAAATATTACTAGAGCTGGGGCATAGAGCTGCACACCACAGCTACACAAAGTCCCCTGGCTTGGTCTAAGGGACAGAGTGTCACAGGTTAAAGAGAGAGAGAAGAAGGGGGCCCTTGCCACAGATTCAGGGCACATGTGCTGAACCCTAGCAGCCACTCTACCCCTCATTCAACGGTCCTTGGTTCCAAAAGTCTCCACTGGCACAGCACTCTCCTGCTGTTCTGCCCAGGCCTGGTCACACTCCAGGTGGGCTGGCTATGCTGTTGATACTACGCGAAGACAAGCAGGCCAGAAGGTAAAGGAACAGGCAAGATGACGCAGAGCACAATAAGTCATGGGACCGTGGCGAGGTCAATGGTGGCTGGCAGGACCACAGGCATTTAAAAGGAAGATCATCCACAGACACTAAAGTCTGGGCAGCATACTGGGTTGAAAACTGTCAGAGGAAAGCTTCTGAGGTCCCCAAAAGCAGGCAGTGAAGTGGGGCCACACTGTTTGAAGGCCCCAGGATCCCCTCTACGGGCGGCCTTCATCTGTTTTTTTGGTTTTTTTTTTGAGATGGAGTCTGGCTCTGTTGCTCAGGCTAGAGTGCAGTGGTGTGATCTCAGCTCCCTGCAACCTCTGCCTCCCGGGTTCAAGCAATTCTCACAGTTCTGGCAGCTAGGAAATCCAAGATCAAGACAGATTTGGTGTCTGGTGAGGGCCCACTCTCTGACTCATAGCTGGCACTTTCTGAGTCCTTCACATGGTGGAAGGAGTGAGGGGTATCTCCCCACTTGCTTTTATAAAGGCAATAACCCCCTTCACGAGGGCTCCTCTCTTATGACACAGTCACCCCCCAAAGGCCCCACCTCCTAATTCCATCACCTTCGTACCTAAGATTCTAACATCAGAATTTTGGGGGAACACAAACATTCAGACCATGGGGGGGACCAGAGGCCGGGGGGACTAAGATTGACTGACTCTATTTGAAACAAATCCAGGACATGACCAGACTAAGTAATATTATATCAATATTGCACTTCTCAGGACTAGAGTGTAACTCTTGTGCTATGTTCATTCATTTCAAAGGTGAATTTTCTAGTACATGAGTCAAAGAAGCTAAACAAGGAGCTGTCTGTCCATGAATAGTTCCGTGTCCAAGAAGATACCTCCTGGTACGTCCTGGGAGATACTTGCAAGTAACAAATGCAGACATCAACTTGGAAAAACAGCCCTAAATCATAACCAACACTCAGCATATATCCATGTATTTCTGATACTATATGTTCAACTTCTCTAGCCATTAATCAAACTGTACATCATGACTTTTTGAACACAGGAGCAAATGCTCTCACTCAATGAGGCAGACCTCATAATCACACACCACAGAGCTAATATGAGATATTTCAGGGAAAGAAATTAAAACTTTTGTTTTTTAAACTATCACTGTGGTCCTAGGCTTTGTGGCAGAATCTGGTTTAACGTTGCCTAGCATTTATAGAACACTTAGATTTACCTCATTAGCTAATCTCTGCAGCATTATAAGGAAGTCAGCCTGGTAGAATTCCTTTTTGTAAATTATATGCAGATAGGAAGGAGGTGTAAAAAGAAAACTGGCTGAGCTCCAATCTGGCTTCCACTAAGTATGATTCTCTTCCATGACCAGTCTGGAGTTCAGAGTGAGGGACAAGAGGCATAGTCAAGTGCTCCACTGAAACGAGGGTGATGAGAACGTACACCGCTCTGGGACTCCCGAGGTGTCTTAAGGGAGAAAGATCCCATTCTCTTCCACCCCCATTCTCAGTTCTTCCATTCAAAATAGTGTGAGTTGGTACACAAAAATACTGAGAAGGTGAAGTCTTTGCTCTCAACTTCTTTTTTTTTTTTTTGAGATGGAATCTCAACTCTGTCACCCAGGCTGGAGTGCAGTGGCACACGCAGCTCACTGCAACCTCTGCCTTCCGGGCTCAAGTGATTCTCCTGCCTCAACCTCCGGAATAGCTGGGATTACAGGCAGTGCCACTACACCCAGCTAATTGTTTCTATTTTTAGTAGAGGCAGGGTTTCACCATTTGAGCCAAGTTGGTCTCAGACTCCTGCTCATGATTTGCCCACCTCAGCCTCCCAAAGTGCTGGGATTACAGGCGTGAGCCACTGCGCCCGGCCTTGTTTTCAACTTTTTTTAAAAGACAGTCTTGCTGTGTTTGCCCAGGCTGGACTCTCCTGGGCTCAAGCGATCCTCCCACCTTAGCTTCCAGAGTAGCTGGGACTATAAGCGAGGCCACCACCCCGGCTCCAGATTGTCTTTTAAATATGCAGGCTGGCTGGTGTGGCACCTTGAGTCGGTATTTACCCCGTCCTGCAGCACAAAGTTCGAGCAGAGCTGCTCCGTCACGCAAGGAAATGGAGGAAACCACCAATTCTGTAAGAGGGAAGGGGCGTGAAGAACTACTGTGGCTGGCACGGGGACCTGAGGTCCGAGGCTCTGTTGCCTGCTCTCCTGAGAGGCAAGAAAGGGAGACATGGGGTCTGAGACAGAGGATTGCGGGGGTCTCCTGCTGACAAGTTGGCCAACTGATACCTCCATATTGATAAAAGAGTGAATGCTTGCCAGCTTGTCCATCTGTCACCACGTCGTGCTAAGGCGCACTTGACACACCATAAAGCCTCGGATCAAACCTCAAAACCAAGCAGCTATGTTAAAAATAACATTGTCCTGCAGTCGTTCACGGAAGGTTCTCGCCCAGAATGCTTTCCATGCTGCTCTTCTTTGTCCGCCTGAAGACCATAAAGACGCGGTTCTTTTTCGGTGGGCCAGGTTGTCCGATACCAGCAGGACACTGCCTGCCTCATGCAGAAGCAACGCTGTCACCGAGGTCACACCTAGAGGACAGGACCAGGACACAGGGCCAGACTACCAAGAGTTTCTCTCATCTGGGCCCGGAGATGCGGACTGGGGACCTGGCCAGGGCAGCCTGACAGCACCCCGGCTCGGGATCCGTGCGGATCTGGGTTCCCCAGTGGGAGGTGTCGGGCTCTCCCGGGAAATCGGGGTTCCCTGGGGCCATCGGGGGCGCCTGCCGCGCACCCACCTTGACGCGCTTTCAGCAGCAGCGAGTTGGCCACGATGTTCTCAAGCTCCATGTCCCGGCGCCGCCGCTGCCGCCGGCGGATTCTGCGAAACCCAGAAGACTGAGGGGTCGGAACACTGCGAGGCGCCGCCGCCTCCGCGCATAGCTCGCCGGGCGCCACCCGCTCCTCCGGCCCCGGACACGGTCCCGGGGGGCCGGCCCGCCGCCGCCGCCACCACTGCCACCACGGGCGCCGCCGCCGGCTCTGCCTCCGCCTCCGCCGCCACCACTGCCACCACGGGCGCCGCCGCCGCCGCCGGCCCTTGCCAGCAGGGGAGAGGTCGGGGCGAGGGGAGGGGGCAGCTCGACGGCGGCGGGTCCCAGCTGTCACCGGCGCCGCGCTGTCGCCCCGGCTCTTCTCGGCCCCATGGCCCTCGCCTTGTGCGCGCAACTCTCTCCTCAGGGCCGGGCCCCCGGGCAGCCCCGAGTCAACGCCGAGGCCCACCCCAGGCAGGGGCTCACTGGCAAGGGCGCCGCCGCCGCCGCCGCGACCCGCACCGGGGCAGGCTCCGCGCTAACGGCTTAGCTCTAGTGAGCGCGCCCCTCGCCGCCGCGCCCGGGGCACTACAGCTCCCAGAAGGCCCTGCGCCGGGAGTACGCGCGGGCCGCGGCGCGTGGCCTGCTGGGAGTTATAGTCGCTGAGCCTTTCGGCAAGTAAAGTCGAGCAAAAGCCTGCGGGCGCGGTGTTTATTTCTCGCGAGCTCCGAGGTGCTGCGCAATTCTCGCGAGACGAGGCGGGGGGCGGATCCACGGCCCCGCACGTGTTTCGGGGTGTCGCGCGCCGCGACTCATGGGATCTCGGCGCCTTGGGTGCAGCGGAGCGCGCCCGCCATGGGGAAGGCCAAGAAGGTCAAGGCGCGAAGGAAGCCCTCCGGGGCGCCGGCGGGAGCGCGAGGGGGCCCGGCGAAGGCCAGCTCCAATCCGTTCGAGGTGAAAGTCAACAGGCAGAAGTTCCAGATCCTGGGCCGGAAGACGCGCCACGACGTGGGGCTGCCCGGCGTGTCCCGCGCACGAGCCCTTAGAAAGGTAAGCGGGGGGCGGGGGGGGGCGCGGGGGGCGCAGGGGGCGCCGGAAGGCAAGATCTGGGCCGCATGCTGCTCTCGGGCCGGCTGCGTCTGTCTCTGTGCGTCGGTTTTATCGTCTGAGTGGTGGAGGCCGTGACAGAGACCCGGCACTAACTTTGTAGTTCGAAAGCCTCTGCTGTTCTCTGGGCTGGAATGATCTGGAAACTCGCGCCCTCTTGGAGACCCTGCACTCCTGTCGTTTTGGTGACTCCTCCAACCGCGTCAGGCGGAGTCAGTCACTGCGGCGGCGCCCTGGACAGCTGCTGGTTAACCCTTCCGCGTTTAGACTTAAGGCCCCGCGGGTTCGGGGGCCGTGGGTAGGGGTTGTGTGGGATGCACCGTTTGATGTTTGAGCGGCTCTCCCTGAAGCGCGTGACCTTGATCCTTGGAAAGTAACGCTATGGAAACTCATGGTTTCCTAGCTTTTTAAATATAATTAAAAAAATTTTTTTTTCACTGAGGAACATACAGTCGTAGGTTGGTGAAAAAATTAAGGCACAGAAAGGACAAGTGAATTTCCTAAGGTCACACAGCTGGTAAGGGCTGGCCACATTTCAACGTCTGCAGAGCCTTCTTGGTACCCCGAGCGCTCCTGTTGGAGCTTACTTCTAGGTTCTGGGAGATAAAGGTAAATACGTCTTGCCCCTGCCTTCATGAGTTCCTGATCTCTATTCTATCACAGTGTGCAAGCTGGGTGGCCTTTGAATTAAATCAGATGCTATCCTTAACTGCACAAAGATGACAGCATGTATAATAGGCAAGATAGACTTGCAGCTGACTTTGATAAGAACCCCTCATTACACACCCCAGAGCAGGGGTGGGAGAATAAGGTAGTGTGGTCCCGAGAATAGACACATTTGTCTTCACCACTGAAGCCTCTCAGTTTTCTCATTTCTGAAGTAGAGGTAATAATATACATCCTACCCCTCGTGGTGGTTTATGAGAATTAAATAAGGTAGCACATAGCAAGTATGCTCTAAATACTAACTGTTATTCTTAACCTTCTCGTCTTGTCGTTCGAGTCCCGTACAGTTTGGCTGTTGTCCTTGAGTCTTGTCTTGCTCGGTTTGTCCAGAAAGGCCAGCCCCACCTCCCAGAGTCTCTAAAGGGCCAGCTCAGGTTCACCACCCAAGCTCTGTAGCCCAAACAGGACAGGCTGCTCAGACTTCTGGTATTGAACAGGTCCACCTCACTTCTCTGCTGCAGGCCTGGGAAGGGGCGGGAATTGCTGCTCCTTTTTGGATCTCCAGTGCTTGGCCCGTGGTAGAAACACAAATATTTGAAGAAATCAAAAGTGGAACCTGAGTGCCTCAGGAGATCACAGGAAAACGTGTAATAGGAGAGTCCACAACTTCTTCCTAGAGGGAATTACAGTCAAGCTCCGCAGGGGGTGTGGCACTCAGCAGGGACAGCAGGTCATTCAGTTGACTCCGAGCTCGGTGACACATGCAGGGGCACGTGCGGCCAGCAGCACGTAGGAGGTCTTGTCATGTGGGCTGGTCCCTTAGAAATAAATGGGCTGGGCGCAGTGGTGCACGCCTGTAATCCCAGCACTTTGGGAGGCCAAGGCGGGCGGATCACGTGGTCAAGAGATTGAGACCATCCTGGCCAACATGGTGAAACCCCGTCTCTACTAAAAATACAAAAATTAGCTGGGCATGGTGGTTCATGCCTGTAGTCCCAGCTACTCAGGTGGCTGAGGCAGGAGAATTGCTTGAACCCGGGAGGTGGAGGTTGCAGTGAGCCGAGATCACGCCACTGCACTCCAGCCTGGTGACAGAGCGAGATTCTGTCTCAAAAAAGAGAAATAAATGGGCTGTCTGGGTTGGCTTCTCTCTACCGGTCGGTTGCAGCACTCGGAGGCACGCAGTCGGGCAGGAAGAGGGCAGCTCTGTGTTCAGACTGCCGGGTTCCAGTTTCAGGATATCACCGTAGAGCCGTGCCTCAGTTTCCTTATTTCTGAGACAATTTATAAAATAAGTTATATTAATATAGTTGTTGATCACTAACTATATTATTAATATGATTGCTGATCCCTTAGAGTTGGTCAGGAATTGTGCCAAGTGTAGGGCATGTTGGGCACCAGATGTAAGGCTGAGTGCCCCACAGGGTCGTGGGGTGAGCCTTATGCTGTGCTGAGGCGCAGGGTCCGAGAAATAAAGAGACAGGACGCAGAAGTACAAAGAAAATGCAGCTGGGCTCGGGGGTCCACGCCACCTATAAGCAGTCAGGCAAGGCTGGCGAGGCTCCACATGTCCAGAAGCATGAGTATTTATTGTGTATAGGTTAGGGGGCAGGGCA
>NW_016107837.1:782623-863467 GCF_001604975.1 Cebus imitator
GGTATCTTTACGATACTGAACGCTGCCGCCTGGGCCATGGATTCTTGTCCTGGTGTAACTGTTTTCCCTTAAATCATGCTCTGCACTGTGTCTGCTCCAGGCATTCCTCCGATTATGAACTAAGATATAATCATAGGTATATACGTAGGGAAATATTCTTTAGGCACTCATACTATCAACTATTATACGATTATATATAGAAGATTATATAAAGGGATTTTTCAAGCCCTATTTCTATAAACTAATATATGATTATGTGAAGGATTATATAACAGGAAATAGCTGAGTAGTAACACTATAAAGTGAGATAATCCTCAAGCCCTAACTGTGCCAGGGTTCTGCTTAGCTCTCATTCCTCAGTGCCTATATGGGGGGTTACCCACACCAAGCGGTTTATATTTTATCCTCACCATTATGAGGGGGAGGTACTGTCATCCCCATTTTATGCCGTAAATTCAGTATAATGTCACAACATTTATTATAGTTTAAGAAAGAAAGAAGAGAATCAGAATAATGTAGAATAACTGATATTATGTATTTACAGCCTAAGGGTTGTTCTTCACTAAGATTTATCCATAGAATCATATTCCATATAATGAGAACTCATGTTTTTAGAGGCAGAGATGGCTGATGCTTGCCCCATCTACCTCCTTCCTGCTAGAAGCAAGTGATTCTCCCTCCCTCTGCAGGCACAGGCCTCAGAAGTCTTCTCAGTGTAGCCTGTAAGCAGCTTCTGTCTGTACAGAATTCATAGAGCAGTGCAGGCTAGCACATGCAATGTGCTCCCATCTGACTGCCAGCTAGACCTTGTGATGTAAATAGTGGGATGTTGTTTTAAATGTTTACTCTGCAGATAAAGAGTGATGGAGGTCCAGAGAGCTGAACCTCATTCAGTGCTGTGCATGGTTCACTACTGTACCCAGGAGGGTCTTGTTCTGGCTCCTTCCTCCTCCGTCTCGAACATTCAACCGATGGCTCCTAAATTCAAGTGACGACGACAGAGCCCTCTGGCCTATGTAGGGACACTTGCTGTCTTTAGACTCCAGTTCAGGAAATTGTGCCCACATGTTTTAACAAACATTTTTTAACACTGACACAGTAGGAAGTTACTAGGGATTAAGAATTCAGGTTGTTTGCAAAGAAATTGGTTCTTGAAGCATTCTTGAAGAAAATGATGAAAATTGCCTTGGAGGGATTTGTTGAACTAATGGATGGCTTCCTACTCTTTAGGCAGCGGAGGGGTTTTTGGATGCATTTTAAGTCCACTAGAACTTTCACATTTCAAAGTGAGGTCAGAGAAATGGCTTTTTCACATCCTTGTCTCCTGTCCACACGATTAATGTTTTGGTTGACCTCTTCAGATGGAATGTGCTCTAAACGGAAAGGAGGGCCAGGCGTGCTTCCGTCCCTGCCGTGGTGTCTGTTGCCCTTGCCCAGCTGCCGCCTAGCCCCTCACTCTCTCCTTTCCTGCTCTTGTGTTTTTCTTTTGAGACAGTCTCGCCCTGTTGCCCAGGCTGGAGCGCAGTGGCACACTCTTGGCTCACTACAACCTTCGCCTCCCGGGTTCGAGCAATTCTGCTTCAGCCTCCTGAGCAGCCGGGACTACAAGCACGTGCCACCATACCCAGCTAATGTTTCACAGTTTTAGCCAAGATGGTCTCAATCTCCTGATCTCGTGATTTGCCTGCCTTGGCCTCCCAAAGTGCTGGGATGACAAGTGTGTGAGCCAGCGCTCCCGGCCTCCTTTCCTCTACTTCCAGCTCCTGGTTTTGACCTTAAGTGTGGGTTTCTTAGCCTTTAAGTTCACCTCCAACCCTGGGGAAGTGACCTATGTCTGGGAGCAAAATCTGGCCTGCCTCCTTCTGAAACAGAACTTGGAACCAGAGTGGCAATGACCAGGTCACCACATACTCCCTCCTGCCACACGCACACATTCCTTCGAAGTGACTTCACAAAGTAGAGGAACCCCTGAAGAAAGCAAGGAACACTAAAGTCTGTGGTTAGATCAGCAGTTTCCAGTGTCTGCCAAGGCACCAGTTTGTGGTGGGTTTGTGAAAGTGCTGAATTGGATCATTCCAGCGCCTTCCATTGCATCTAGATTGTGCCTTGGTGCCAGTTCCTTCTGTGTCAACACCAGTGTAATGGCAGTTCCTTAGCCAGTAGAAGAACTTTGGCAGCAGGGAAGAGTTTGCAATGTGGCTGTCTCGGGTTGCAGAGGCCGCACGCCCCTTACCCACCTTGACCCTCTCCCAGCTTTAGGGGATCCCAGCCTCCAGGACAGCCGACTTCGAATGATATTAAACTTGTTCTTCTTTTTGTTGCTGCTGGGAAAATAGCAAATGATTTGATACTCGCTCTCTGTGTTTAAAATGCTGCTCCTCTTGGTGTTCTAAAGGGTGAAGCCTAGACTGTGGCCTCCCTCACTCGTTTATGGTTTTGGTCTAATAGGAACCCGCAACTGTACATTGCTTAGGAGTGCCTTTGACGGGAAATGGTACCGTCTTCCATGTTGGAAGAGGTCTAACCCTGTGTCCACTTTTCCAAATGATTCTGGCGCACACTTCCTTAAACCGTAAGGCAGCTGTTGTGTCCGAGGGAGCTGTTCAGGCCTTGAGCTTGACCAGTGTGCTTTTTACGCTTCCTTTTGGCGCCGACAGACTCTAAAGAGGTAAAGAAAGTGATTGGTCCGTTATCATCGAGAGAGTTGTTTTGGTCTTCTCAAAATTCTGTCGCTAGTAGAGCAAGCCTGTCATAGAGGAAAGCAGATTGTGTGTGAACTCTGACGTCACTGAGCATCGCCCTGAACTTAAAGGGGGCACTCTTCTCATGTCCCCTTTAGTGGAAATCATGAGTTTTTTTGTGAGATTGTGTTATGACCTGTTTTCCAGCGTACACAGACTTTACTAAAGGAGTACAAAGAAAGGGATAAGTCCAATGTATTCAGAGATAAACGCTTTGGAGAGTACAACAGCAGCATGACCCCCGAGGAGAAGATGATGAAGAGGTTTGCTCTGGAGCAGCAGGTATGGAAGGAAACTGGGGGAGGGCTTTTGCTGTACATTCACAGAGAAGCCAAGCTCAGGGAGAAGTCTGATTCTGCACGTTCCGCATGTGCCTGGGCACTCGTAAGGTCCGGGGCATAGCCCTTGAACCCTGCGCTTACCTGGCTAGGCCAAAGGTGAAGCTGCCCCTTCTACAGATGTTAGCTGAACGGATACGTGTCTTTACTATGCGGCAGCAGTGTGTCCTGGAGTTCTCAGCTGAGCTGCTGCCTTCAGCTCTGTTGGGTGGAGAGCCAGGGGCCTGAGCAGCATTGCTGGGACGGATAGGGGCCCCAGCATTTATTGAAGAATCCCTCCCCCCACCATGAGTTCTGTTTATGTCTGAGTCATTGCCAGGTTGACCCAGGATACTCTTTAAGCCTGCTTAGGCTGCATTGTCATATTTCAGATATCATGGAAACACACACATATATATATATTTTTTTTTGCTATGAAATGAATGTGGTAATTTTAGGAAACTTTTTTTCTCTTCTGTCAGCGACATCATGAGAAAAAAAGCATCTACAATCTAAATGAAGATGAAGAATTGACTCATTATGGCCAATCATTGGCAGACATCGAGAAGCATAATGACATTGTGGACAGTGACAGCGACGCTGAGGATCAAGGGGTGCTGTCTGGTGAGGCTGGGGTGCCCTGCACGGGCCTGTGGGCATGGAGCCAGGGAGAGTCTGTTCTTTGTTAGACTTCCTCCTGCGCTTCGTGGAGGAACTTTAAGATGGTGTATAGATACATGCTTTTATGGGCCAAGAAAGCATGTTGATATCCATTATTTCATTTAAACCTCACAGTGGCTGGTTCCACCCATGAGCTCAGAGAAATAAGGTGTTTTGCCCGATGCCAGAGTCAGAGCCATGGGTAGAACCCACCTCACCAGCTCCAGGTGGCTCACTGAACTGCGCTACTTTGCTCCCCCCTATTTTATAAATTCCAGCCTAATATTTGTACCAGTGGTGTTTATGTCGTTCTTTTAGCCTTTACTTACTATGGAATTATGCCAGTTTGAAGAAAATAATATTGAGTCTCATATCTGTAGATAACAACATGAAGCAGATGAATGTTGGCCTTAAATAACATTAACAGAGTTTAAGGTTCAGTTCGGGCCGACCGTCTCGATCCCTCTTTGTGAGGCTTCCGTCCCGATTCAGTTCGGGCTGACTGTCTCGCACCCTCTTTGTGAGGCTTCTGTCCTGACATCAATTACTTGGCATTTCCTCTAAGTTAAGTAGGTCTCATTTCCAGCATCTTCAGAACAAAGCTGCACAAACCTAAACGGACTCAAAGCTTTGTCTTGTTAGTGTGTGAAAGTTAAGGCGTTAAAGCCTTGGGCTGCCTTTTGATACCTGGCTAATCCAAGGGGCAGAGGGCTTAGGAGTTAAGGCAGCAAGCATGTGGTGCAGAGCCTGCCATCTGTCACACACCAGGAGGAGGCCCCACGACTGCTCGGGCTCACAGGCATGAAGAGAATGGCCAGTTATTTAGCCTCCGTGCGCTCTCTTTGCTTTTTTCATTGTTCAAGACTTCTCGTGTGCCCTGAGCTGTAAAACGCACTCCCTGGGGAGATT
This sequence comes from Cebus imitator, assembly GCF_001604975.1. Lineage (NCBI taxonomy): Eukaryota > Metazoa > Chordata > Mammalia > Primates > Cebidae > Cebus > Cebus imitator. The sequence goes on from NW_016107837.1 coordinate 787,251, forward strand.
CTGACTCCCCAAGACTGAAGGCAGCTGCCTTGCTGTGAGCTTGGCCAGTGCATTCCCCTCATGGCCAGGAGGTGCTGAAGTTACATTCCCCGGTTTCTAGAGCAGAGGTAGGGCTCAGTCTCTCTCGAGTAACAGGTCCTCGGAGTTCAGCTGTTCATTCCTAACTTCCTAGCCTTTGATTTTGATTATGAGCTTACCAAACCCAGGTGATTTTTATAAAAGAAAAGCCTCTTACATGTGAAAATAAATATACTGACTGCAATTTTTTAAATGAGTCATGGGGAAACATATTCTTCCTTGTTCAACTGTCACATGGTATGTTCACTTAGATTAGGAGAATTTCATCCTAAAAACCACCCCGTGAGCTAGGTGTTACCCACTTTACAGCAGCGGAAGCTGAGACTGAGGACAGGAGTTGGCGGTACTTGCTCACGCCTCATAGCCGGGGGGAGCGGGGTTTCAAATGCCAGGTGGCCTGACTCCTAAGTTGTAGCTGCTGTGTGCTGTTCCACCTACTATAAAATACACTGTGTTTGGACTTTAGAATAAATAGATACATAAAAAAGCTTTCTAACCAAATCCTTTTCTGAATCTTTTATATAATTAATACAAGCTTATTAGTTGGTATTTTACAAATCTTTCTTTTCGGAAAATACTGTAATGGTACATACACACCATGGAATACTGTGCAGCCATAAAAAAGAATGAGATCATGTCTTTTGTGGAAATGCGGATGGAACCGGTGGGCATCCATCATCCTTAGCAAACTAACGCAGGAACAGAAAACCACATGCTGTGCTTTCTCACTTATAAGTGGGAGCTAGCCGATGAGAACTCCTGAGTACAAGAAGTAAACAGCAGACATGGGGACCTACTTGAGAGGAGGGGAGAGGAGCAGAAATGGTCACTGTTGGGTACTTAGTACCTGGGTGACGAAATAATCTGTCCGACAAACCTTGACACAAATTTACCTGTGTAACAAACCTTGACATGTTCCCCCAAACCTAAAATAAAAGATTTTTAAAAAAACAAATGGAAAATATTATGATCAACCTTGGATTACTAGAATACTGAAAGTAGTGTTTTCTGATATGCCGAGTTTACCAGGAAGGAAGTCATTCATTTCTGGAAATCAGGAATCATTCATTCATTCACTTACCAATACTGGTTTATGTGCCAGGCACTGTTCTCGATTCCAGAGAAATGGCAGTGTCAGAACAAAAAGCTGTGCCCTCTTTCAGCTCACATTTTATGGAGACACCCAAACATGAAACAAATATGTCACCAGATTATGCTGTCTGATCAAAGGTGGAAGTGCTGTGGGGGAAGAACCAGGAAAGGGTGGCACATGACATTGTGGAGTCCTGTTCAGTCTCACTGGAGTGCGGTAGCTTGACCACGGCTCACTGCGGCCTTGGATTCCTGGGCTCAAGGAGTCCCCCATCGTGGCCTCTGGAGTAGCTGGGACTATAGGTGTGCACTGCCATGCCTGGCCAAGACTTTGCTTTTACTTGAGAAAAGGAGTCGAGGTGTTGGAGCCAAGGAATTACATAGTGTTGTGATAGGACAAGGCCAGCGGGCTATCCCAACAGGTCGGATGTAGATGTGGGAGGCAGGCATCAAGGGCGACTCCACGGGTGTGTGGCCTGGGCATCTGGGAGGATGGAACTGCCATTCGCTGATGTGAGAAGACCGTGGGACAGATGGGTTTGGGGCAAGTTTGAAACGCTTGTTAGGCATCCACGGGTCAGTGCTGGAGGTGCAGTCTGGAGTTCAGGGAGCATGCAGGCTGGAGACAGGGTGGATGCTGTCAGCAGAGAGTGCTGAATGGGCCGCCAAGAGAATAGGAGTAGACAGAAGGGAGACAGCAGGAACTGTGGCCTTGGGAGTTGGAGAAGAGGAGACAGCGAGGCCCGGCGGGGTGGGCTAGAAGCCAAGGAGAGAAAGCCTTTCTAGGTGAGTGAGTGATGAATGTGTCGAGCACTGCTGGTAGTGAGAGCAAGACTGCGGACTCACCCGTCAGTCAGGAGGACTGCACTTCAGAGGAGAGGCGGGGGAGAGTCGCAGAGGGGCTTGAGAAGGGAGTGGAGGTTGGGAACCCTCCCTGCTGGCCAGAGAGCTGCTGGCATGCTGGAGCCCCAGCCTGGAGAAGCTGTGTAAACATTGGTTTCTGTTACAACGTGGGCCTTTGGGTAAATCATTTCCCATCTGAGCCTCTGTTTTCGTTTGAGAAATTGGGTTTTTAAAGGTTTATTTTATCCACATTTGATGTTTCCTACAATGTTGAATTTCTCTTCTGCCCTAGTGAGTAGGGCAGGCTGAAGATGGGTGGCCTGCTTCTACGGCCCTGCCAGAGGAGGTGGGAGGGACACAGGCTGTGCTGCTGATCCTGGGCGACACTCCCTACCAAGACTCCAGGTCCAGCTTGTTCTGGGCTTGCCAGTCTTCACTAGAACCAGGACAACCAAAAATAGGTGCTCAGTGTTTTCAGCCAGTTGGGTTATAGCCAGTTGGGAAGTTAATGGGCCTGGGTTTTCTCAGAGTGGCTCACCTTGGGTATTCCTCAAGTGCCATTGTGCCTGTGGTCTCGGGCCAGCGGTAGTGTGAGCATTGTTTTCTCAAATGTGGAAATCTCCAGACTGCTCTGGGGGAAGCGCTGGCAGAGTGCTACAGGAAACGCTTCCCACGCCGGGGCTGGGCTTCACTGTGGGGTTTCTGTCTTTTGCCCCCAGCTGAGCTGACTGCTGCTCACTTTGGAGGAGGTGGTGAGCTCCTTCACAAGAAGACTCCACAGGAAGGCGAGGAGCAGGAGAAACCGAAGTCCAGGAAAGAGCTGATCGAAGAGCTCATTGCCAAGTCAAAACAAGAGAAGGTGGGTTAGTGAATGTCCTTGATCATCTTCCCCACGGAAAGACAGGCTCACCAAAATGTGTGTGAACTTTTTTCCCTGTACATTTTTAGGCTGTGTTTAATATTTTATATGAGTTTAATAACAGCATTTATCATGAATAGATTTTTTTTTTTTTGAGACAGAGTCTTGCTCTGTCACCAGGCTGGAGTGCAGTGGTGCAATATCAGCTCACTGCAACCTCCAGCACCCGGGTTCAAGCGATTCTCCTGCCTCAGCCTCATGAGTAGGTGGGACTCTGTAGGTGCACATCACCACACCTAGCTAAATTTTGTATTTTTAGTAGAGATGGGGTTTCACCATGTTGGCCAGGATGGTCTCAGTCCCTTGACCTTGTGATCTGCCCACCTCAGCCTCCCAAAGTGCTGGGATTACAGGCATGTGCCACCGCGTCCAGCCGTGAATAGAAATTTTTACAATCACATCAAGCATATACCTCTGTCAAGTTATGGTTCCTTTGCCTTTTTGTGGTGTGTGTTTTGTTTATTTTGAGGCGTGGTCTCTGTTGCCCAGGCTGGAGTGCAGTGGCACGATCAAAGCTCGCTGTGGCCTCAAACTCCTGGGCTCAAGGATCAAGTGATCCTCCCACCTCAGCTCGCCGAGCAGCTGGTGTGCGCCACCATGCCCAGCGAAGTATGTTTTTAGTTTCTGTGGAGACGGGGTCTTGCTGTATCCACCAGCTGGTCTCAGACGCCTGGCCTCAGCAGTTCTCCCACCAGGGCTTCTAAAGCGCAAGGTGAGCCACCGCACCTGGCACAGATGGGTTTTTTGTTGTTGCTGCTGGTTGTAGTATCTGACATGTTCCCCAAAACTCACTTTTTTATTCACTTGCAGTGAACTGCTCAGAGCATCGACATTAATGGTTCATGGCAGGAAATTGTCAGATGAGATTTTGTAGCTTTGCATTTAAAATACGAATCTCTCCTGGCCACGTTCTTCTGTTGAAACATGTGGTGCTGCCGGAGTGGTTATTGTGTGTGTCCTCGGCATTGACATTGGGCCTCTGGGTTGAAGCCCAGTAGTAACGCTGCGTGTCTGTTATTTTTTCCCCAGAGGGAGAGACAAGCTCAACGGGAAGATGCCCTCGAGCTCACAGAGAAGCTAGACCAAGACTGGAAAGAAATTCAGACTCTCCTGTCTCACAAAACTCCGAAGTCAGAGAACAGAGACAAAAAGGAGAAACCCAAGGTGGGAGCTGAGCGATGGAAGCAAACACTTCACTTCCTCAGCTGTGTTGAGCCGACTTTCTGCAGGGAAGGGCTGGGGCCGGAGCTGCTTCCGGCTGTTTCCTGTAGGACAGGTCTCTGTTGAACATTGAAACTGAATGACTGATTCGTGGAATCTTGGGGTGGAAGTAGACTCAGTTATTTCAGTGTCTATTCCAGGTGCATTAAACTTAAGAAAGTGGTGTTTCTGGATGGAAGAAGTACTTTAGGGTGAACACGTCAGTCTGAGCCTCGCTGTGACACGTAGATTAATGTACATTGACTTTTTCCCTGGGAACAGCTCTTGTTTCCTACTGCATTCTTTGTAGTCTAAGCTGTTGCAAAATGCTGCATTTGTGTAAGTAAGTGGGTGCTCAGAGAAATCTAGATTTCACCAGGCTAGTGGCATGTGGACATCACTGTGAGCCACCCTTGCTATTACTGTTACTTTAATTTCCCACATTTAGGGCGTAATGCCTACATAAGTAGTGTGTTTTTGTTGTTGTTGTTAGTGTGTTTTTGTTGTTGTTGTTTGAGACCGGGTCTGACTCTGTCACCCAGGCTGGAGTGTGGTGGCGCCATCTCAGCTCATCACAACCTCTGCCTCCTGTTTTCAAGTGATTCTCCTGCCTCAGCCTCCCGAGTAGTTGGGCTTACAGGCACGCACCACCACGCTTGGCTCATTTTTGTAATTTTAGTAAAGTTAGGGCTTCACCATGTTGGCAAGGCTGGTCTCAAACTCCTGACCTCAGGAGATCCACCCACCTCGGCCTCCCAAAGTGCTAGGATTACAGGTGTGAGCCACTATGCCTGGCCTGTTTTTGTTAAAGCAGATGTATTCTGAGAAGAATTGTTCTAGGGGTGAGGTTATTTGTGACCACATGTCCACTGATTTCTCAATCCTCAAGGCTGAGTAGAAGCGCCCGCTCTCTAGGAGAGCCGTAGGTGTGCTGTAGCCGCGCAGCACATTGTCCAGCATGACTAGGATGTGCCAGGAAGCTAGATCTTTTCTTTTTTTTTTTTTCTTTTTTTTTTTTTTTGAGACGGAGTTTCACTCTTGTTACCCAGGCTGGAGTGCAATGGCGCGATCTCGGCTCACCGCAACCTCCGCCTCCTGGGTTCAGGCAATTCTCCTGCCCCAGCCTCCTGAGTCGCTGGGATTACAGGCACGCGCCACCATGCTCAGCTAATTTTTTGTATTTTTAGTAGAGACGGGGTTTCACTATGTTGACCAGGATGGTCTCGATCTAGATCTTTTCTTTTTGTAAAATAAGAAATACATATATTTTGAAAATGAAAAATTTCTTCTTTCTACTTTAGCCCGATGCGTATGACATGATGGTTCGCGAGCTTGGCTTTGAAATGAAGGCGCAGCCCTCCAGCAGGATGAAGACGGAGGCAGAACTGGCGAAGGAAGAGCAGGAGCGCCTCAGGAAGCTGGAGGTGGGTGGGCTGTGCTGCTGGCCGTCCACAGCCCCTTGGCTTCATTTTGCAGGACGGGATGAGGAGAAGAGTCTGATCAGTGGAATCTTTTAGTCTATTTAAAGTTTGTATTTATTCATAAATACCTTTTTTTTTCTGATTATAAAAGCAGAAACATCAAATAAAATGCAAATAATTCCCAAGTATACCAAATTAAAAATGGACATTTCTTTTGTTTTTTTTTTGAAATGGAGTTTTACTCTGCCGCCCAGGCTGGAGTGCAGTGGCGTGATCTCGGCTCACTGCAACCTCTGCCTCCTGGGTTCAAGCCAGTCTCCAGCCTCAGCCTCCTGAGTACTGGGGATTACAGCCCCCCTGCCACGCCCAGCTAATTTTTGTATTTTTGGTAGTGATGAGGTTTGGCTATGTTGGGTAGGCTGGTCTTGAACTTCCGACCTCAAATGATCTGCCTACCTTGGCCTCCCAAAGTGCCGACATCACAGGCATGAACCACTGTGCCCAGCTAAAAATGGACATTCCTTAATAATTTTTCTATCCCAGAATATCTACTAACAATGAAATGAGTATATTATCTTGTAAGCTTCTTTTTTTAATGCAGTTTTTAAAAATTCATTACATTAAAACAAAAACAAAGTAAAGACACATTCTTCCACAGCTGGCTGAGTTTTTTCATTTGCTTTTTTTTTTGTTTTCCCCGCCATCCTGCCCAGATAATTTTTTATTTTTAGTAGAGACAGGGTTTCGCGATGTTGGCCAGGCCGGTCTTGAACTCCTGGTCTCCGATGATCCACTTACCTCAGCCTCCCAAAGTGCTGGGATGACGGCGTCCAGCCCCAGCTAATTAAAAAAAATTATTTGTATAGATGAGCATCTCCCTGTGTTGCCTAGGCTGTTCTCAAACTCCTGAGCTCAGCTGATGCTCCCACCACAGCCTCTCCTGTGTCCTGTGTGTCGTCGAATAGCGGAGGCCCTGGAGCTGCTTGCTCTTGGTGTCCCGGCTTCGCTTCTCTTGGTGCAGGGGGTGATGACTCCTAGTCGGGGCTGTCCGGCAGAATTGGGCCATGAAGACCTCAGAACAAGAGGCTTGCCCTGTGACTGCAGAGCACTGGCCACAAAGTTTGCACAGTTGGTTTGTTAAATGAGGAATGTATTAGCCAGTGTTTGCATGCCTGATGGAGGATGCGCCGGCTGCAGAGCTGGGAGGGCTGCAGGCCCCGCTCGCTGCCCAGGCAGACTGCACGCCTCCTCACCAGGTGTCGGAGGAGTGCTCTATACGACTTGTCATTCCTTCCTGCTCAGGCCGAAAGACTCCGAAGAATGCTTGGAAAGGACGAGGATGAAGATATTAAGAAACCAAAACATACGTCAGCAGATGATCTCAATGATGGCTTCGTACTAGACAAAGATGACAGACGTCTGCTTTCTTACAAAGTAAGATGTTTAGCTTCGTTTCCTTTCTCTTTTTTTTTAAACGTATAAGCATTTTTTGGTATTCATTTTAGGGATTTGTTACAGTTGAGAATTTTAAATCTTTTTAACCAGTTTCTCTAAAGTTCTCCTCTGGGTGTTGATGGCATATCAGACATGAAAACCTTAGAGAGGAGACTTCAGCAGTCGTGTGTGCAGTCTCTGGCCCACGCTCTCTGTCTCTCTCTCAAAGGAATACAGATAAAACCGATTACTCGGTTGTTAACATCAGCTACTTTTGTTTATAACTGCGTGATGCTGTCTGCGTGACCTCAGCGTGCTATAGAGGAAGCTAACTCAAGGCTAGAGTCGTAAATATTCTTTGAGGGGTGTAATTGAGTTTCCATGACTGGTGTTTTTAATTCACAAACTTTATAAATTGATACCCTTTTCTCGTTGTAAGGGTGTATCAGTCAGGGTCCAGGGAAGAACAGTAGGCAGGACAGGTTTCAAGCAGAAGAGATCCACAGAGGACAGTGGATGCTGATAAAACCACTAGGTTACCTGCAGGAGCGGAAGGGCAGCCTCCCCAAACCGGTGCTGGGTGCCGGAGGCACTCCCAGTGCTGAAGCCACAGCCGCTGTACAGTGTCTGCTTCCTGACCCCATGCTGCTCCCTGGAAAGACCTGAACCTGGTCCAGCATCCTGCAGCAGGGTTCTCTGGGAGCTTCCATGGCTCAAATAGCCTAGAAGGGGGGTAGTGGGCAGGAGGCCTGGTGCCAGGGGGCAAATGGAGCACCGAGGTTTGTGTGTAAGCATGTGGGAAACAGTGATGTGTGCGTGGTCTCGATGCAGTTGAGATGGTTCAGCAGTTGCCTCTGCCTCTCCTGATGCCCTGTGGTTTCCATGCTCTTTCTAGGATGGAAAAATGAATGTCGAGGAAAATGTCCTCGACGAAGAAGAGGAAGAGCAAAGCAAGGAAGCTGGTGACACTGAGAGCAACGAGGAAGAAGGTGACAGTTCAGGCAGAGAGGACACAGAGGAGAGTGACAGCCCAGACAGCCACTTGGACCTGGAGTCCAATACAGAGAGCGAGGAGGAAAACCAGGAGCCGGCAAAAGAGCAGCGGCAGACCCCTGGGAACGGGTTGCTGGGCCGCCAGGAAAGAGCTGGAAAAGCTGCCAGAGACGAGCTGCCCTACACGTTTGCAGGTGGGCGAGCGCGGGTTTCCTCGCTTCTGGGATAACTCACCACCTGGCCGTAGCTGTGTGTGTGTCTCCCTCCCAGGGGTTGCATTTTTGGGGTGGGGACCAAGGATGCACGTGGGAGTGTGTGGCCCCGCCCCATGTCTGCCGATCCAGGTCTTGGAGTGAGGGGTCGTCTTGGTTTGTGGCCGTGGCTCTGTGGGCTGGCTCCAGGTGAGCGAGACGCACCTCTCTGTGGCGGTACCTTCCCTCTCTCTTAGTGTAGGGCCAGCGTTTTGTGGGGACCGGAGGGTGGGCCTGTGAGGTGGGCGAGCATCTGTCAGAAGGCCTCTGTGCTTCCACTGGGCTTCCTGTTTGGCCACATAACATTTTGAGTGGAATATACAGTGTTTTTTTGTCTGGTATGTGGAGAAAGATTGTCCAGGCCAGGTGCATGGCTCACGCCTGTAATCCCAGCACTTGGGGAGGCCGAGGTGGGCGGATCACCTGAGCCCAGGAGTTTGAGACCTGCCTGGGCAACATGATGAGATCTCATCTCTACCAAAAATACAAAAAAGAAGCCTGGTGCGGTGGCTTGTGCCGGTGTTCCCAGCTACTCGGGGCTGAGGTGGGAGGATCACCTGAACCTGGGAGGCAGAGGCTGCAGGGAGCCGAGATTACACCACTGCACTCCAGCCTGGGTGACAGTGCAAGACCCTGCCTCAAAATAAAGAAAAATTGCTGGGTTCTGGTAAGCAATGCTTAATTGTCCTGTGCCTGCAGGACGCTTGCAGAGGAGAGGCTAGTGGTGAGGCTGGCCTCCCTGATGTACCCGCTGACAGCAGGAGTCTCAGGAGCTGGCTCCTTCCAGGTCATTGTGAAGTGGTCTGGGCACTAAACCCAGCACCCTGCCCCCGAGATGCTCTGGAACTGTCTGTTTCAGTAAATTCCTGTCAAGGAACGGGGGGAGGTCATTTCCTTCCTAGCCTGTTCCCAGGTGCATACCACTCCTGACAGCCCAGGGCAGAAACGTCTGAGACCCTCCAGATGTACCAGAGCAAAAGTGGGTGGGTTTGTGGTGATTGTGAAGTAGTTACATGCAATTACCTCCATGTTAGCAGACATGAAGTAATTTTCATTTTAAATGTTAAATATGGGCTGGGCACAGTGGCTCATACCTGTAATCCCAGCACTTTGGGAGGCAGAGGCAGGCAGATTGAGGTCAGGGGCTCGAGACCAGCCTGGCCAATATGATGAAGCCCTGTCTCTACTAAAAATACAAAAATTAGCTGGGCGTAGTGGCGTGTGCCTGTAATCCCAGCTACTCAGGAGGCTGGGGCAGGAGAATTGCTTGAACCCGGGAGGTGGAAGTTTCAGTGAGCTGAGATTGCACCACTGCACTCCAGCCTGCTCAAGAGAGCAAGACTCCATCTCAAACAATATATATAAATAAATGAATGTTAACTATGCAGTTTGTTTTGTGTGTTTAATAGCTCCTGAATCCTATGAGGAACTGAGAGCTTTATTATTAGGAAGATCATTGGAAGAGCAGCTTTTGGTGGTGGAGAGAATTCAGAAGTGCACCCACCCGAGTCTCGCAGAAGGAAACAAAGCAAAATTGGAAGTATGTGGACTAAGTGTGTGTGGAGCGCCGAGCGTGTCGGCAGAGCCCCGTCTCTAACTGTGAGAACCGTGTGAAGTGCAGCGGCCGGGTGTGCCTCGGCCGCGGGGGGCCGGCCCGTCACCTGGTTACCTATCATGATGGCCGGGAGCACTTGGTATGGTCTGGGCAGAGGCCTCCCTTGGCTTTGGCCCCTCTTTAGGCCTCGTGCCAGGTCCTGCCAGAGGCAGGCACAGGGACCTTCACCTTCCTCTCACAGGGGAGGAAACTAGATTCACACAGCCAGCAAGTGGCAGAGCCGGACTTCATGTGTGTCAATTAATAGGTGGCTGTCATTGTGCCTTTTTCTTTTCTTTTTTTTAATTTTTTTGAGATGGAGTTTCCCTCTTGTTACCCAGGCTGGAGTACAGTAGCATGATCTTGACTCCCTGCAACCTCCTGGGTTCAAGCAATTCTCCTGCCTCAGCCTCCAGAGTAGCTGGGATTACAGGTGCCCACCGCAATGCCCGGCTAATTTTTTGTATTTTTAGTAGAGACGGGGTTTTGCCATGTTGGCCAAGCTGGTCATGAACTCCTGACCTCAAGTGATCCACCCACCTTGGCCTCCCAAAGTACTGGGATCACAGGCGTGAGCCACCACACCCAGCCGTGTGCCTTTTTCTCTTCCCTGTGAAGAGGGCGCTCCTGATTTTCTCTTCCTAGTGATGTGTTGTCTGCTGTTCTGTGGACGCATGCACCTGGCCCTTAGCCATTTCCCCCCGCTACTCCTAGAGCTCAGCAGGTTCCAGCAGTGTCTTGGCTTGCATGTTAGAAGGCTGCTCGCATCTGTAGCCCTGGGCTCCCTGTGCCACCTGGGTGTCACCAGAGTGTAGGTGATCTGGAAGCTGTGTGGCTGTGGCTTTGTTCTTGGTGCAGAGCACTGAGTTTTCTCTCCCAATTCATGTTCCTGCAGAAACTGTTTGGCTTTCTTTTGGAATACGTTGGTGATTTGGCTGCAAATGACCCACCAGACCTCAGAGTAATTGATAAGTTGGTTGTGTAAGTAAAAATGGTGTGTTACCTGGGATGTGGAGCTGAGCAGAACAATTTTCCTCCCGTTCAGAGTCATGAAAATACATTCCAGGGTTACCAAGGAAGGTGGAATGGTGGCGTCAGCACGCCAGGTGGGCGGGTGGTCACCCAGGGCTTGTGAGCCTCACGGCGCAAGCCCGCTTCTTACATGCTGCTCTGGCTGCTGCAGAGCTGGGACTGACGTTTAACCCCAAACAAGCTGACTTTGAAACAAGCAAACCCCTTCAGGTTTGTGGCTGGGATGGGGTGGCTCATTGTAAGTTTCAAGCTCAGGATGGTCGAGAGGGATTTGGAAAGTGTGGTAGACACCCCGCCCCTCACCCCTCAGTGGAACCCCGTGGGACTGGCTCTGTGTGCTATGGAGTGTGTCCCTCTCGCCTGCCTGGGGACCGCCAGGGCGAGCCCCCACCCTCACTGCACTATAAGCCTGTGACCCATTTGGTGACTCCTGGCCCCAGGGGCTGGCGGATGGAAGAATGGCAGAGGGGCAGAGTTCTCAGTCAAGAGGCATGTTGTTGGCGTTGGGTCCGTGAGAGCGCATACCAGCTTCCTGCCCTCTGCCACGCCGCGCTCCACGTCATCTGCGTATGTGGAGACACCGTCCGAGAAGTAGCTGCCGTGAGGAACTAATGAGTTCATGTGGAAAGTGCCCTGGAGCTGCCAGGTGCCGCTGCCACACAGGACGGTGCCCTCAGCAGTGTCGTCACCACAGATCCAGCTGTTTCTCCCTCTACCTCCAGTCCATCCTGCAATGGCCAGGTTTTTAGGAAATGGCAAAAATGAGTGTAGACTGTTAAGAATGCTGTTAAAAAAAAGTGGGTTCGTCCAGTTCTAACTTGCTCAGTCAACACGTGACTTCATAGGAAAACGGCTTTCAGGGTTTTACTGTGTTTTTGTTGTCTGAAGCCGCTCTCCGCTGACTGACATTTCTGCTTAACAGGCAGTTATATCATCTTTGCCAGATGTTTCCTGCATCTGCAAGTGAGGCTGTGAAATTCGTTCTCCGAGATGCCATGCATGAGATGGAAGAAATGATTGAGGCCAAAGGCCGGACGCCATTGCCAGGGCTGGGCGTGGTAAGCACGGTTTGGTCTAGGCACTGCCACGGCCACAGGAGTTCTGCTTGGCGTCACAGAGGGCTGATGACGGGCATGGTGCTCTTGGCTGTGCCCTGTGCTTCCAGGGTGATCTGGAGCGAGAACTGCAGTGCGGTGAGCCCGGGAGGGAGGGCGGCTCCTGCGCTGGCCGTCACTGACGTGTGGGCCGTCCAAGGAGATTCCGGTTTGATTCCACGCGAGTGGTGTGGTTTTTGATCTGGTACAAAAACGTTGGAAGCCACAGAGAACCACAGTGTTTTCTTAACGGCCCGAGCCTGTGGGCTGGTTTTAACTGGCCTCGGTTCCTGTGTTTATTCAAAGGTCGAGAGACATTTGAACACTGAGATTTTTAACAATTTTAAAAAAGCCTCATGCTGTGTTTTCAGCTTCAGCAACTTTAATGAAATACTTGCTCAGAAATGCTCTTTCTTTGCTGCCTGGTGTTTTTGTTGAAATGGATTCACAGTGGTTAGCAGAAGCTTAAAAATGTAGGACTTAGGTTAATGATGTTCATCAGCTCCCTAAAACGTGATCTGAACCTGTGCCTGTCACCGTCGTGGCGGCTTTGGCGAAGCCTTCGTGGGCCTCGGCGCGTGTCCTCACTGTACAGTTAGCTGTTGGACCCGCGGTGGTTGGACACGTGTTCTGTGACACTGAGGCCGGAGCTGTGCACCCTGTCTCCCCCAGAGGCTGGTGGTGGCTCCGGAGTGTTTGCGGGAAGGGCATCTGGATGGACTTCATTTCCCTCTAACCTGTCTGGTAACTTTCTTTCCAGCTCATTTATTTGAAAATCGCTGGGCTGCTGTTTCCAACTTCTGACTTCTGGCACCCGGTGGTGACCCCTGCCCTCGTGTGCCTGAGTCAGCTGCTCACCAAGGTGCGTCCTCTCTGTGCGCGGCAGGGCCCGGCCTGTGGCACTACGGGCACCGGAGCCACAGCTCCTCGGGGCCTCATTGCACTTGAGCATGGCTTATGAGGGCCGCAGAGACTGAGCACTGGGGTTAGGCTAAGAGCACCCATCTAAAAGCCCCAGCTCAAGCAGCCCCAGACGTGGGTGGGAGTGGGTGGGTCTGGTTTGGCACCTCAAGGTTACAGAGCGTGTGACCCCAGAAACAACCTTACAAGTCAGTGGTGAAGTTATCAAGTGTGATGATAAGGGCTTTTGTTCCCTTTTTGGCTTTAAAAGTTCAATGTTCCTTTGTTAGGCATGTGATTGGTGCATGCATACCGCAGTGATCATGTGCCAATTGTATGGGTGGAAGGAACTTTATAATCGGTAAAGCTCTGGCAGGGCATGGCAGCTCACGCCTGTAATCTCAGCACTTTGGGAGGCTGAGGCAGGCAGATCACCTGAGGTCAAGAGTTCAAGACCAGCCTGACCAACATGGTGAAACCCTGTCTCTTCTAAAATATAAAAACTAGCTGGGTGTGGTGGCATGCACCTGTAATCCCAGCTACTGGGTAGCTGAGACAGGAGAATCACTTGAACCCGGGAGGCAGAGGCGGAGGTTGCAGTGAGCCAAGATCGTGCCATGGCACTCTAGCCTGGGCAACAAGTGAAACTCTCTCAGGGGGACAAAAAAACTCAGTAAAATCTTTAAAAACTCAGTAAAATCTTGTTTTATCTCACTTGATCTCTCAGCACTGATGTGAGGCGGGGGGGTCCCCTCTGTGCACGTGAAGCTCAGTGGGGTGCGTGGTCATCAGAGAAGGCTGGGAGTCGGCCTAGCATGGCGTGACATCGTCCCAGGACTGTGACCCACCCCCCACGTGTATTCCTTTCCAGTGCCCCATCCTGTCCCTCCAGGACGCGGTAAAGGGCCTGTTCGCGTGCTGCCTGTTCCTGGAGTATGTGGCCTTATCCCAGAGGTTTATACCTGAGCTTATTAATTTTCTTCTCGGGATTCTTTACATAGCAACTCCAAACAAAGCAAGCCAAGGTGAGTTGATCTGAGGGAGCTTCCTGCAAATATTTTATACTGAAGGGCTTTTTTAAGTAGGTCATACTCATTGTAGAAAATTTAGAATATGGAAAAGTAGAGAAAACACACAAACCTGCTACCCACCGTCCTGAGTAGCACCCTTTCCCTCTGCGTGAGCGTGTGCCTGCGCCCACGTGGGAAAAAGCATCACCTCCGTTGACCTGTGCTGTCCAGCGTGGTCGTCAGTGGCCAGAGTCTGAACCAAGATGCGCCCCACGTGCGTCATATGACCAGGTGGTGAAGACTTGGTGCCAGAGGTAGGGCTGTTGGCGCCACAGGGTCGTGGGGTGTCCCTTATGCTGTGCTGAGCTGCAGCATCTGAGAAGTAAAGACAGGACACTGAAGAACTGGAGAAGAGCAGCTGGTCTTGGGACCATGCCACCTATGAGCAGAGAGGCGAGGCCCCGAACGCACAGAAGCGCCTGTACTTACTGGGTACAAGGCAGAGTGGGGCAGGGTTGTGAGTGAGGTCATCTGTAGGCTTAGTGATAGGGCATATATAATCACGTGAGTAACAGGCGCGGGGGCCACCCCATTATGTCACCTGGGCAGAAAGGTAGGCCATGCGCAGTAGGGGGCCGTGCCATACATAGAAAAGGGGTCCACCTCCATTAGGTCACCGAGGCAAGGAGGTGGGCTGTGTGCAACAGGTGTCGTGCACAGCACTTCTTATCTGGGGGCTGCAGACTTCAGGGGATTTTTAATAGAAGGATACTGTAAGCCAATGCTGTGGGAGCTGACAGACCTGTGCTCTTAAGATATTTAAGGGAGGATGATTTGAGCCAACAGAAGTGAGAAAAGACTGACAGGGTGCACAGCCGCCCTGACTGGTCACACCAGAGGGGTTCTTCTCCCTCGGTTATTTGCGGAATCTCAGGCCTGAGGCCGACTTTCCACGGGAACTGGATGCAAGGTGCTACAGCTCCTTTCTCAGGAGGAGAGGCTCCTGCTCCAAGCCTGCCGTACAGCGTATGTCCTTTTCAGGCAGGGATGCCACCGCCTGGGTCTTTGGTTCTCGTCCTGGTCTGGCTGTTTTCCCAAATACTGCTTCTGTTCTGTGACTGCTCTAGGCATTCCTCCTACTACAAACTACTATATGGTTATATAGAAGGATTCTATAAATCAGCACTAAATGTGTCGGTACAGCTCCGACTGCAATACCTATGTGATTATATAGAAAGATTATATAGAACTAAGTATGCTAGATATAAGTACTAAGTATGATTATATAAGCTAGATGTATGTAAGCAGTGAGTTATGCTTCAGGCACTAATTCTATAAACTAATATATGATTATATATAAAGGATTATATAAAGGAAATAGCTGAGTAATAACACTGTAACTAAGATATTCTTCAGGCACTAATTGTGTCTGGGGTCTGGACAGTTCTCCTTCCTCAGTGCCCATGTGTGGGGTTACCAGAAATACATAAAATATCTTAATTTTTTGTATTATGTGTTAAATCATAATATTTTGGCACTTTGGGTTAGATCTATTGTTAAAATCACTCTTACCATTTGACTTTCTCTCACATGACAAGGCAGTGTGAAAGCTCTTGTGCGGCTCACACGGGCAGCGCTGCTGTGTCGCTTCCATAACACTCTGAATTCAGGAGGTAGGGCGGCAGGAGCAGTCTTGGGACAAGGAGGCTGCCCCCCGCCGGCCCTCTCCCTAGCCCCGCTCCTGGGCACTTCCTCAGCGCTTGCTGCCGCCCTCCCGGGGGTGGGGAACCACACAGCCTCTGTCCTGAGCATTTCCATGTTGTGGATGCCTCTTCCAGCCTGACCAGAGGTTGGACCTCAAGGCTAAAACCCCTGCCCTCTGTTTCCAGCTCGCTCTGTGGTGCTGAGCGCCCGCATGTCCAGGACTGACCTGAGAAGCAGGTGCTGTGGCGTCATTCCGACAGCCAGCAGAGTCCCTTCCAGGAGGGTTTCAGGGCTCCCATTCTGCTATCCCCTGGCCCTGATGCTCCTGTCTGTCAGGCTTGGTGCTGGGTGCCGGAGGGGCATGGCCGCCCTGAGTGCCCCCTGCCTTGGAGAAGCCACCTGCAGATGGCTGCAATCCGTGTGAAGGGCTGCGATGGAACAGGCTGGGCACGGGTGGAGTCATGGAAGGGGTGGGCATCTCGGCTTTGAGGGAATGTGGACAGGGCCTGACCCACTGCCTTGTCCTCTTGCTCGGCCTGGCCCCTCCACCCCCCTGTGCCCGGTCTCCACCCCTCCCCCTGCAGCCATGCCGTTCTCAGTGGGTTGACGTCCTGTAGGGCTTTGCTGAAGTCTGCCCCCTTAGGCCTCTCCTGCCCCTCACCCTCACCCTGCTGACCCTCCCCCTCCCTCCCATCCCTCTACTGTCCTTTCTCCTGTTGTCTCGCTCATTTGCCTCTTGGGGTGCTGTGCACTGCCTGTCTTCCTCACAGGGGCAGGGACTTCAGTCTGTTCTCAGCTGTGGCCTGAGCGCCTCATCAGCCCGGTGTGGTGTCTAGGAGGCCCGAGTGAGGTCAGGCACTCAGTTGTGACCGCAGCCCCTGCCAAAGCTTTCCCCTCCCGAGGTGTCCGTGCCCACACGGAAACTCTCAGTGTCTGGCACAGCCTGGAAACATACAAATCAGCGTGCGTCGGTTAGAGTGAACTTCCGCAGGCTTGGTGTCGCAGGGCCTGCTGGGAGCCCAGTAACCTTCAGGCCCTCTCTGTCCTGTGCCCTTGGAATTCAGGTTCCACTCTGGTGCACCCTTTCAGAGCGCTTGGGAAGAACTCGGAACTGCTCGTGGTATCAGACAAAGAGGACGCGGCCACATGGCAGGCGAGTCGCCTCTCCCTCCGCTGGGCGAGTGGACTGAGGGTCCCGACTTCGACAGAGGCCAATCACATCCGGTATGTGTGGGGACCCCACCTCGGGGAGGCAGCAGAAGCCACGGATGCTTTCACATGTGCTGTTCTTAGCTAACCTGCGGCCCCTGGTTGTTTGGTTTTATGGAGGGCGAAAGCCTTTCTGAGGCATGTTGGCTTGGTGTCACCCCTTTTTTTTCATTTTCAAAATATATTTGCTTGATTTCACAAATCATAATTTGGCACCAAAAATAGAGCCACCCCTTCCCAGCTGGCACTGCATTACCCAGTCTCCCCTGTGCTAAGGACTGACGCTGAGCCTGCCTTGACCACAAGGGTGTGGCCCAACCCTGGCCAGCTGCGGTGGCCACATTTGATTTTTCAGCCTAGCGGGAATGGGGGAGTTCCTTTTTGCCACGATACTGGTTTTGTCAGTGACAAGTAGAACAAATTGGACCTCTTCTCACCTCTGCCCTCACAGACTGTCCTGCCTGGCCGTGGGCCTGGCCCTGCTGAAGCGCTGCGTGCTGATGTACGGAGCCCTGCCGTCCTTCCATGCCATTGCCGCGCCTCTGCGTGCCCTCCTGGCGGACCACCTGGCGGAATGCAGCCACCCCCGGGAGCTTCAGGTGAGGCTCCTGGCCACGAGGGTGCTCTTCCTGGGCTCAGACGTGACCCAGAGCTGGGCCCACGCTGGTGGGCATTTCTAGGCATTTGAGGTTGCAGCTCTAGCATCGACACATCTTTGCAAAGTCACAAACAGGAAAGGGACGTCAGATCAATAGAGCGGGCAGTGACGGTGAGCAGTGCCGGGCTGGATTAAAGCAGACGTTGCCTCTCGGCTGTGGCTGGGAACTGTCACCTTGTATGCCACCTCCAAGAGACTGCACAGAGGCTGCACCACCACCCAGGGTCAGCCCTACCTGGCCTCGACAGCCGGCTCTGCGCCGCGCTCTGCAGTCCCGGTGGGTTTTCCGAGGGTGGTCTCACTGTCCTGCCCAGGTGACAGGAGTCCCCGAGGGACAGTCTCAGCTGGACCTAGGAACGAGTCTTTTTTTAAAATAGAGACAGGGTTTTGCCATGTTGGTCAGGATGGTTTCAATCTCTTGACCTCGTGATCCACCTGCTTCGGCCTCCCAAAGTGCTGGGATTACAAGTGTGAGCCACCACACCCGGCTGAGAACGAGCCTTTAATCCGGGGCACATCCTGTACCCTGCAGATTGCTCAGGTCTGCCTGAAGGCTGCTCCAGATTCACTTACGGCCACTGTCTCCCTGCCTTTCACCCTGGCCCAGAAAGGCTGTGCCCAGCATCCAGTTCCTGCTCGACACGGCTGTGCCTTGTGCCTTTCGTCCTGCGCCAACCCTGTCCCCCGCCGGCCCACACTGGCCCAGGATGCTGCTGGGGACAAAGGCATTGGTGCCCTATCTGCAGCTACCCCACAGGGTGCTCCGCACCGCCAGCATGGCGTGCTCGGCCCTGGCAGCCTTGCCTCGTCTCTGCACCGCCAGCATGGCGTGCTCGGCCCTGGCAGCCTTGCCTCGTCTCTGCACTGCCAGCGTGGCGTGCTCGGCCCTGGCAGCCTTGCCTCGCGCCTCCCCTCGTGCACTCCGGCCTCCTCTCAGGCCTTGCTCCGCCTCCGCAGTTCTCTCCACCTGGAGCTCCTCACAGCCGTGCTGCTCGTGCCCACGCCCTTGGGAAGCCAGGCCTTTTCTGGCCCACACTGCGCCATGCTCCCTATGTCTTCTCTGTGGTGCTGACCCCTCGGCACGTTATACTGTCCTTGCCTCTGCTCCACTAGGATGAGCGTCCCATGAGGACAGCAACTTGGCCCATTTCCAGCCTGTTCCCTGGAGCGGGAGCAGGCAAGCCCGCTGTCACGGAGTCCCGAGAAGCCCTCCTTTCAGAGTGCTCGGGAGCCCGCACATGGGCCCCTCCCTCATCAGAAAGACTGGCGTTCTCGTTCCAGCTGTGCCAGGCCTTGAGCAGCCACAGCCTTGGCTTCGCCGCGGCGGTGCACAGCAAGGGCACCCACCCTCCTGCTGCGGGAGGTCACGGTACTGTCTTGACGCCGCAGAAGCTGCGTGTGGCGCTCAGGGCACGCCACGGGCAAGTCGTGGCAGCGTCGGGGTTTGCGTGTTTTTCAGGAGCTGTGTCAGAGCACACTGACGGAAATGGACAGCCAGAAGCAGCTCTGCCGGCCACTGACCTGTGAGAAGAGCAGGCCCGTCCCGCTGAAGCTGTTCACCCCCCGGCTGGTCAAAGTGTGGGTGTTGGCAGCGTCTCCCTGGGAGGCTGGGACTGGGCTCTGGGAGCTGAGCGGGGGCATCTGCCAGTTCTGTGATTGAGCAGATGACTCGGGCGAAGCCACACTCCTGAGCAGGCTCTGGCCAAGAGGTGGGGACAGACTCTTGCTTCCTTAACAGTGGCTTTCTGATTGTAGCCTCGAGTTTGGAAGAAAGCAAGGCAGTACTAAGGAGGAACAGGAAAGGAAGAGGCTGATCCACAAACACAAGCGTGAATTTAAAGGGGCCGTCCGAGAAATCCGCAAGGACAATCAGTTCCTGGCGAGGATGCAGCTCTCCGAGATCACGGAAAGGTGAGCGACGTGTGTGCTGGCACGGCTGGGTGACTCAGCTCTGGTGCTGTGTGGCCCTGGGCAGAGTACTGGGCACTAGCATCCCACGGCGTGGCTGTGGCTGGAGCCGGGCACGTTCGCTTCCCCGCTGTGAACTGATGTGGCTGCCGTGGGCTGATACGGTTCTGATGTGGGGGAGAGGGCAAGACGGCCTCCAAGAACTAATCGAAAAACGGGCATTTGCCTTTTGTTTCCTTCAGGGATGCAGAAAGAAAGCGGAAAGTAAAGCAGCTCTTTAACAGCCTGGCTACACAGGAAGGTGAATGGAAGGCCCTGAAGAGGAAAAAGTTCAAAAAATAAATTACATTTTATAAACTAGCAAGGAAGTACACTGTACATTACTTCACAGCTGCAGTCTCAACACTGGGAGGCCAGGGCAGGAGGATCGCTTCAGCCCAGGAGTTCGAGACCAGTCTGGGAAACAGGGAGACATCATCTCTAAAAAAAAGTTTTACAATTAGCCAGGTGTGGTGGCACGCACCTGTTATCCCGGCGACTCGGGAGGCTGAAGCAGGAGGACTGCTGGAGCTGAGTCCAAGCTCACAATGAGCTGTGATCGAGCCACTGCACTCCAGCCTTGGCAACAGTGCAAGACCCTGTCGCTTAAAAAAATAAATTTCTTTTTTATTTTTGTTTTTTTTGAGATGGAGTTTTGCTCGTTGCCCAGGCTGGAGTGCAGTGGGCAATCTCAGCCCACCACAACCTCTGCCTCCCAGGTTCAAGTGATTCTTCTGCCTCAGCCTTCCAATTAGCTGGGATTACAGGCACGCACCATCATGCCCGGGTCATTTTATGTTTTTAGTAGAGACGGGTTTCTCCACGTTGGTCAGGCTGGTCTTGAACTCTCGACCTCAGGTGATCCGCCCACCTCAGCCTCCCAAAGTGCCTCCCAAAAAATAAAAAATTATTTTTTTGGCGTGAGCCACAGTGTCCAGCCAAAAAAACAATTTTTTAAGTAATAAAGAATGCCGTAATGTTGGTGTGATTTTTTTCCCCACCTGTGGTTTGTCCCCGTTAAACGTCGGATGGAGCGGTCTGCGTGGTGTCAGCTGTGACTGGTTCACTGCATCTGGACACCCTCAGTTCACACTGCCAGGGTTGGGCCTGGGGATTCTGGCCAGTGTAATTTTTGTCAACTGTGGACATTTGCCTTCATGTGTAGAATTTAGGCTGCGAGGTAAATTACATATTCAATTATAAATGACAAGTTTGCAAGTAGCTTGGAAATCAGAGAAGAGTCGCCCGCAGTGCCCCTGCTGGAATAGCCACCGTTGGCCTTGTCCTTTCGCCCTTCAGCAGATGCTTCCGGGTGCTGGGTCCTCATTGAGGACACTGCACTGTGGGGGGTGGGAGGAGACTGGGTTGTGTCCATGCCGACCTGGATGTGGTTTCAGGTCAGAATTGGATGTGAAAGTTGGGGATGAGACAGCTTTTCCAAGTGTTTTTATCCTGCACGAACCAAGGGAGGTCAGCCCTCATGTTTGTGGGACCCAGGAGGGCCTGTGAGCTGTAAGAAGTAATGACTCCCTTGAACTTCAAAAGCTGGCCAGGGAGCCATACCCCAGATGCCACTGCCACGTCCTCACAGTGCAAGGCTTGTTGGGCCGGATACCTTGCTGAGGGAGGTGCTGAAGTCGGTTTCCCTGCACCAATACGCTATATGGTCTTGCAGGCCAAGGCATCACCCAGGGGACTACAGAGCCCCTGTGGGGCTACAAACCAGGGCAAGCACAGCGCCTGTGTCCTTAGCCAGCCTCCCAGGAAAGAAGCTTGACATCAAGTTCATACCACACCAGATCCCGCCGTGAGCAGCCTGCCCTAGAGTGCATGAAGGAGCATCGCTGAGGTCACATGTCTAGCCACGGCGGTGACCATGGTGAGATGTGAGGATTAGCCAGACTAGAACTGGGGAAGTGAGGAAAGTGAAGAGGACCCAGTTCTGGCTTCTAAGGGGGGTGTGGGATCTCACAAGGAAGAAGTTGCTGGAGAGAATGAGGAGTTTGGCTTTGTGCTCGCTGGGAGGTGTTGAGGCCACAGCTGGAGCGCAGCATGAGCCATCCTCATGTGAGAGGCAGTCACTGCCGTGGTTGCGCTGACTGGTAGGCCTGGAGCTCAGAACCAGCCAGTCTCCCTCTGGAGAGTGGAAGACAGAGACAGCCCTGGTGGCAGCTGGGCTGACGCTGGCAGCTTGAAGATGAGGCCCAGGCTGACAGAGGCATCTTACCCAGCCTCCCTAGGATAGCTCAGGAACAGGTCTGGCAGATGTGTGGGTCCACAAACCTAGAAGGGTCTAGGGTTGTCACATCCACCAGCTAGGCTGGCTGGCTATCCCCCTGGTCCCTGTGTAGGCCCAGGATGCCGTTAACACCAATGGTTGCAGGGTTTCACCCACCTACACATTTTCTCTGCCACACGGCCACTGCCACTTCATTTGCCAAGCCCTTGCACTCGGGACAGCTGCCAAACTGTCCAAGCAAAGAGGAAAAGAACAGGACAGGAAAAAGTAGGACCAGATCACGCACCAGACTCTCCGTTGAGGCCTTGTTATCCATTACCGGACAGAACGTGCCAGCATTGAAGAGGGCAGGTGATCCACCTGGAAGCATGGATAAAGGTGAAACCACCCAGTGGGTTCACATTCCCTGCTACCTTGACAGAGCCAATTTCAAGACAGGGCATTTGCAATAGAGAAAAAGTAATTCACGCAGAGCTAGCTGTGCGGGAGACTAGAGTTTATTATTACTCAGTCTCCCTGAGCATTTGGGGATTAGAGGGGTTTTTTTCAGAGTCTCACTTTGTCACCAGGCTGGAGTGCAGTGGTGTGATCTCAGCTCATTGCAACCGCCACCTCCCGGGTTCAAGTAATTCTCCAGCCTCAGCCTCCCGAGTAGCTGGGACTGCAGGTGCGCACCACCATGCCCAGCTAATTTTTGTATTTTTAGTAGAGACAGGGTTTCACCATGTTGGCCGGGATGGTCTCGATCTCTTGACTTCATGATCCGCCCACCTCGTGCGTCTAAAAGTGCCGGTTTTTAAGGATAACTTGGTGGGTGGGGGCAGCCAGTGAGTCAGGAGTGCTGACTGGGTCAGAAATGAAATCAGGGATTCGAAGCTGTTCTCTGGGTGGGGGTCAGAAGATCGGAAGAGCCTAGATGGTGCCAGCTGATTCATCAAGCACAGGGAGGGTCGCAAAATATCTCAAGCAGTCATCTTGGGCTTTACAATAGTGATGTTAATCCCCAGCAACAGTTTGGGGAGGGTCAGAATCCTGCAGCCTCCAGCTGCATGACTCCTAAACCATAATTTCTAACCTTGTGGCTCATCTGTTAGTCCCACAAAGGGAGTCTAGTCCCCAGGAAAGGTTTCTTTTGGGAAAGGGCTGTTAGCATCTTCGTCTTAAACTAAGTTCCTCCCAAAGTTGTTAGTTCAGCCTATGCCCAGGAATGAACAAGGACAGCCTGGAGGTTATAAGCAAGATGCGGCTGATTAGGTCAGATCTTTCTTTTGCCTGTTACAATTCTGCAACGGCAGTTTCATAGGGATGCCTGTCCTCTGGGGAAAGAGCTAATAACAGGTTGTCTTTTTGGCTACAGGTGGAAAACTGCATCTATTAGGCAGAATGTGTGCCGCCTGATTCCCTTCCCCATGTGTATCTTGTTGGGGTCCGCCACAAGAGATCCGCGGGCATTTTAGAAGGTGGGAGGGAGGTGGGGGCTGGCTGCAGGCCAAGCGTCGGCGCGGTTCCGTGAGTGTGCTGGCCCTGGAGCACGGGCACGGGCACGGGCAGCAGCCAGGCCCAAAGCTCCCCCAGCCGAGGGGGACCGTTTCCTCCAGCGCTGGGCCAGGTGCTTCTGTGCCCAGCCAGAGCGCCAGCTCCTCCTTCGGGTGACCCAGGGAGCAGGGCTGCAGGCCCCGGCCCAGGACGCCGAAAAGGTGCCAACCGGGTCCTGTGGCTTTGTCTCTGCCCACCTAACTCACACCATCTTTCCTCCTCGGCCGCCTGTCCTGGGACTTCAGGCTCAGCAGCAGACACAGAAAAGGCAGCTGCACAGAGACAGCGGGTCAGCCCACGAGCTCCGAGCAGAGTGGCTGTGCCGCCCCGAGGCCGCCGCTGTACGTGTGGCAGGAGTCAGCCCCCGGGGTGGGGCCCCGAACCCCGCGGTTCTTCCACGAGGAGGGCCAGGCCCGCAGGCGCAAAGGCGTGGGGCAGAGCTGCGCCGGCGCTCGCTGGAGGCCGCGCACCCACACCTCAGGCCCATGAGTCCGCTCGGCGGGACGGGTGGCGTGGGCCCAAGGGGGCCAGGCCGGGAGTCTCAGCCTCAGGGTCACGCGGGACCCGTCTCGCCCCAACAACGCTTCCGCTTGGGTCAGAGCGCTGCTAATCCACAGCCGATCAGCGAGTCGCGAGACTCACGCGAACTCGTCACTGCCTCCGGCCGGAAGAGGACGTACCGAGAAGTTCGTCACTTCCGGGGCGTGGCGTGCCGTGGCCGGGCGTGGCCGTCCCGCCCCCGGCAGCGTACCTGGCGCTGAGTTCCGCGACGTCGGTCCCGAGCAGGCAGCCGCGGCAGGTGCGGGGCGGGACGGGGACGCGCGGGGTGTGGGTGTGGGTGGGGTGGGCGACGCGCGGGGATGGGAAGCTGGACCGGGGGCGTGTGGGGTGGCGGCTGTGGGGGGCGGGACCGGGGGCGCGCGGGGTTGGGGGCGCTCCCGCGTCCGGCGTGTACGCTATGGTCCCCATCAAGGAGGCCGAGCCTGGGCCAGGGGCCTGGGTGTGGGCCTGAGGGCTGGGGTTGGGGTTCGGGTCCCCGGCCTCAAGTTGCCTCTCCCGCTCTGTTACGAGGGCGTGGGAGGCGTGGCCGTGAGGCGGGGTGGGGCCGCCACCGCGACGTCCTCATCCGGGTCCCTCGGGACCGTTGCCTTTGCGGCTGCGATTTCTTTCACAACCCCCGAAGCCCTCGTTTCCTGCTGCGTGGGTCGGGGCGGGGGCATCGCGCAGCCCAGAACGGCCCCTGTGTCGGGTAGGCCGGAGCCCCTGCTATCAGCCCCTACATGTAGGGTGCTCGCCGGCTGTCAGGGCTCGGGGTATGGCAGGCCCTGCAGGACTCAGCTTCCCCCCTCACCCGACGTGCCGCATCCCAGCCAGGCCAGGTTGGAGCAGCCACCATGGGATGGGGAGGGGGTGGAGGCTGCACCCCGCGCCCACCCATCCGCCAGCAGCCGCCGGAACGCCGCGTGGTCACCGTCATCTTCCTTGGCCTCCTGCTGGATCTCCTGGCCTTCACGCTGCTGCTGCCCCTGCTGCCCGGGCTGTTGGAGAGCCATGGCCGTGCCCACGTGAGTACTTGCCCTGCAGCCCACAGTGCTCCCAGGCCCCCAGGCCCATTGGACCTCCCCAGCCTTTGTTGTGCCTCCTCATCCCCTAGGATCCCCTCTATGGCTCCTGGCAGCGCGGGGTGGACTGGTTTGCCAACGCCATCGGGATGCCAGTGGAGAAGAGGTACAACAGCGTCCTGTTCGGAGGTATGGCTGGCTCTGTGCCCCTGGCAGGCCCTCTAGGGTCTTATCTCCAGACCAGGCCCCTTCTCAATTCTCGGTCCTTCCTTTCCCACTCCCTGGGCTGGCATCAATCTGGAGCCCTTGCCCACACATCTGGCTCTTGGGCATGATCCCCTGCCTCTGCGTGTCATGTCCACATCCTTTCTTATCTCCACTGGGGCCACCTCGGCTCAAGGGCTGTGGCCTGTGTGTGGCTCAGCACAGCTGGACCCTCAGGATGGAGCTGAACATTGGCTTTGAGGACCCTGAGACCACAGCTCGTGGTGCAAAGCAGCCCCATGACGGTGACATCTCTCTCTCAGGTCTCATTGGCTCGGCCTTCTCTGTCCTGCAGTTTCTTTCTGCACCCCTCACTGGGGCCACCTCTGACTGCTTGGGGAGGCGCCCCATGATGCTGCTGTCCCTGGTATGTCTCTGGATCTAGGTGCCATGAGGGAGCCCCCACCCACCCAGCCGGAAGCCCCATGGGGTTAGGTGGGACAGTGGGGAGAGGGAGGTGGCTGTGGGCCACTCACGGCCACTGGTTGGCCCTCATCACATCCTGGAAGGGGTTCTCTGGGGGACTAGTGGCTCCTGTCCTACAGCCAGGCTTTCAAGGAGCTGCTCTCAAGTGCCCCTCAGATGCTTCTAAATAGGGCAGGGTTGAGGGGTGTTGCCTGGGTTGCCAAGCCCCACTCTGAGCCACTCCTGGCCTTAAGTGACCACCCATGCCCCTTGGCCCCTGCCCCTGGGCAGACGGGTGTGGCCACCTCATATGCCGTTTGGGCCACCTCTCGGAGCTTTGCGGCCTTCCTGGCCTCCAGGCTGATTGGGGGCATCAGCAAGGGGAACGTCAGCCTCTCCACAGCCATCGTTGCTGACCTGGGCTCGCCTCTGGCCCGAAGTCAAGGCATGGTAAGCGCACAGGCTGGACCTGTGGGGTCTGGGTGGGGACTTCTGGGCCTGGGGTCTCCCTGCACAGCTCAGGTGGTCTTTTCCCTAGGCAGTCATCGGGGTGGCCTTCTCTCTGGGCTTCACCCTAGGCCCTATGCTTGGAGCCTCCCTGCCCGTAGAAATGGCACCCTGGTTTGCCCTGCTCTTCGCAGCCTCCGACCTGCTGTTCATCTTCTGCTTCCTGCCGGAGACACTGCCCGTGGAGAAACGGGTAGGGCTGTGGTCTGAAGTGACAGGCCCAGGGGCTGGGGGCTTGGTTCCATAGCTCTGAAGGATGCCCCTGTGTGCCAGCCCCAGATGCCAGGGAGGCTGGGCTGTTCCCTCCTGGTGTTGGGGCTCTTGAGGCCACAGTTCCTTGTGGCACCCTGTGAGGTGCAGAGGCGGCGTCTGTCCCTGGACTGCAGGCTCTCCAAATCCCATCCCCACAGGCACCCTCTATTGCCCTGGGGTTCCGCGGTGCTGCTGACCTGCTCAGCCCCCTGGCCCTGTTGCGCTTCTCCGCTGTCACTCGTGGCCATGACCCACCTGCTGGAGACAGTAAGGACCCGACCCACCCAAG
This sequence comes from Cebus imitator, assembly GCF_001604975.1. Classification (NCBI taxonomy): domain Eukaryota; kingdom Metazoa; phylum Chordata; class Mammalia; order Primates; family Cebidae; genus Cebus; species Cebus imitator. Next base: position 813,684 of record NW_016107837.1, read on the forward strand.
TGTGGAGCCTGCTCTCCCCTGGGCTGCCCGTGTGGAGTCCTTCCCAGCTCCCTCCACCTCTCCCCAGGGCTCGGCAGCCTGCGCCGCCTGGGCCTCGTCTACTTCCTCTACCTCTTCCTGTTCTCGGGCCTGGAGTATACACTGAGCTTCCTCACACACCAGCGCTTCCAGTTCAGCAGGTGGGTCCCCATCTGGGGATGGCCTGCTGTCTCCCTGCTAACGCCCCCTGCTTCAGGGATGACCCTCCCAACCCCCACCCCCAGGAAGCCTTGGCAGCCACTCTTGCCCTGGCGCTGCCCCAGGTGGCCCTGCCCCAGGGTCAGCCGTTAGGGCTGGGCACTTAACACGCCCGCTCCCAGCCTGCAGCAGGGGAAGATGTTCTTCCTCATCGGCCTCACCATGGCCACCATCCAGGGTGCCTATGCCCGGCGGATCCACCCTGGCGGAGAAGTCGCGGTTGTGAAGCGGGTAGGGAGCTTCCTCCAAATCGGGTGGCAGGTGGTCCCGAGTCCTGCAAGGTGTGGGCTATGCTGAGGCCACTGTGCCCACCCGCAGGCCCTCCTGCTGCTGGTGCCTGCCTTCCTCCTCATCGGCTGGGGCCATTCTCTGCCCATGCTGGGCTTGGGGCTGCTGCTCTACTCCTTTGGTGAGTGGACCTGCCCTGGCAGGGGATCCAATGATGGGCAGCAGGGGCAGGGTTATGCACCCTCCCCTGGGCTGACTGGCACCTCCCCGATGTCCCCCACCAGCTGCTGCAGTTGTGGTGCCCTGCCTGTCCTCTGTGGTCGCCGGCTATGGTGAGCGCCATTCCCTCGGCTGAAGCCACCCAGGTGGGAGAAGGGCAGTGGCCCTGACTACATCTCTCCCCACAGGCTCACCAGGGCAGAAGGGCACAGTCATGGGCACACTGCGCAGCCTAGGTGCTCTGGCTAGGGCTGCGGGGCCCCTGGTGGCTGCCTCAGGTGAGGGTGTAGGATGGTGCTGGGGCAGGCTGGCGGCTGGGCACTTGCTCTCGTCTCCCCAGTGCCAGCCCCTTCGGGGTTTGGGTAACGCCGATGTCTCTCCACAGTGTATTGGCTGGCCGGGGCCCAGGCCTGCTTCACCGCGTGGTCTGGGCTCTTCCTGCTCCCCTTCCTCCTCCTGCGGAAGCTGAGTTGTCCGGCACAGATGCTCAAGGCTGAATAGCTGAGCCATTGCTCCCAGGCTGCAGGCGCCAGGCAGGGAGTGGAAGCCTGGGCTAGGCCCCTGCCCACTGCCTGACCCACCTCCTTCCTAGTCCAGAGAGATCCAGTGGGTGGGGGCCGGCCCCCTGGCAGGAGACCTCGGCAGCTCCTCTGGGCTCACTCCTTTATGATTCCGAGCGGTAGCACTGCAAGGCTGTCCGGGTTTTTGTTTGTTTTTTTAAACTATGTACCAGGTTTCTGATGACAAAATAAAGCAGCTATTTTATACCAAGTGGCTTTCTCCATACATAGCCATGCCTCGCTGCCCTCACCAGGAGAGGCCGCTGGAGCTGAATGCATGGCTCCACTGACCAGAAGGGTCCGAGGCTCTTCGAGACCCTGTTTCCCCTCTGCACAGTGGCAGTCTGGGGACTCAGGCCCCTCCAAGGCTGGGGTCAGCCCTGGCTAGGTGGCATCTGGCAGTGTGCCCCACACCCTGGCAAGCTGTCCCCAGCACAGAGCCTTCCCAATCAGACATGAACACACAGTGACAGTGACATTGGGACCATGGCACAAGGACAGGCCAGCAGCTCTCTGACCACCTTGATTTCCCATGGGGAGGGACAATGGGAGTGCTGGGCTGGCATGTCTTCCCGCGCCCATAGCTGCAGATGACATTTTATCAAGACACGAACACTCGAGAGGTCTCCTTTCGGCGCAGGAGACAAACTTGGGAACAAATTAAAATGTAAAACTGCTTCCCAGATTTAGACATGGAAATTGCTTAAAGAATTTTATTTGTGAGTAAAACATGTTACAATGGAGAAAGGACATTCAGGATCTGTCCTTCCAAGTCTGTTTTCATATATGCAACTATATTTCATGTTGTAATACAAAGGATTAAACTACAAAAGTGAAAATTAAAAGTCATTGCATATGTGGGATAAAGGAAGGGATAAAAGGAGGGTAAAGGAAGAGTCCACGGTTAAGGACTTTCATTCTGCCTTGGCAACAAAACAACACATAAGAAAAGCAGCACGCTTGCCCACGCAGCAGGCCCTGCGGCTCAGAGAAGCTCCAGGCAGCGGTCAGTGCCATGCGGCAGCCCAGTGCTCACACGGCCTTCCAATCAGTGGGACCCAAAGTGGCTTGGCCCATCGTGCCCAGGACCTGAGCCTACATCTGGCACCAGCTCTACCAGGGGCCTGTCCCATACAAGCTTGCCTGCACCTAGTCAGGCTGGTACTGGGGCAGCTCCTGAAATGGATCACCCTCCAGTTGCTGCTCGGCAGCTCTGAGCCCTTTTCCAGGGAAGTGAGAGTAACAGTTACTAGCCAAGCAGCGCTCGGAGGATGGAGATGTCGAGAGGCCCCAGGGCCACTCTCCACCTCAAGTTACCTTTTACCACAACTAGGGCATCTTTCTGGCCGAGTTAAGGTGAGAACAGATTCCCTGAAACCTCCCCCAAGTAAGTGAAAAGTGCTCTGCTGCGGGGTCTGGAAAGAAAAAAGCAAAAAGCAGCCTGTTCATGTTCACAGTCAAAAATGTAAGCTAAATTGTAAACCTGCTGAAAGAAAATTCTAGAAAAGACTCTTCCCCTCCTGATATACCTTCCCTATGACAGGAATCCAGAGACCCGAGTGAAAAAACTGTGAGCTCCTGAATGTGGTTCTGGTCGAGGGATCATTCGTCAGACCATGCATAGCGTCGTGTTGGGTACACACAGGCCCATCTGCTGCGGGCGTTTCCTGCCCAGCATCTGGCCCAGACCTGCCTCTTCAAGGCCGCTGGTGGGCACACAAGTGTTTTCACGGGACCAAGGCTTTGTATATAGATGTAAGTGAGATCACTGAGCAGAGAGAATGCCACATGAAGCCAGGAGTCTGAGTCCGTCACCTGAGACCTTAGGGTAGAGGGGAAGCCAAGCAGAGACGGAATGTGATTTCCTAACAGGTGGTACAGCGGGAGAGGTGAAGACTCGAGGGTGACGCCTGTCGCCAAAACTGGCAGAAGCCTCTAGGACCTTCCAGCCAGAACCATGACTTAATGCCTCCCACCTGCGGGGACAGCACGTCTTCCCCAGAAGCTGAGGCTGAGAGGGTAAGGGGCAGGGTGTGGCGGGGCTGCAGAGCACACACTCGGTCAACCCTTGGGACGCACAGGGCTGGTCACGTAAAGGGGAGCTCTAGCTAGCGGAGGGCTTGGCTTTTTGCATTCCATTACACAAGGACAGAGCACGAGATGCAGTCGGGGACTCTGGCAGAGCCAGGGTCGCTCCGGACAGGACAGTGTTAGCGCAGGGCCTTCAGGAGTCACTCTTCTTCTTGCTCTTCTTCAGAAAGGACGGGGTACGGAACTTCTTCTTCTTTTTGGATGGGGACTTGCCTGGAGACCCATCACTGCCAGGGTCCGCAGCAGCCCCCTCCTCGGCAGTTGAGGGGGCAGGCTCTTCGGCCACCGGGGCTGGGGCTGGGGCTGGGGCTGGCTCGGGGCTGGCCTCAGTAGGGGCCTCAGTGGGACTTGGGGGTCTATGGGCTCCCTCCTCCTTCTCTAACATTGGGAAGCCAAGTGCTTCTGAAGGCTCGTCAGGGGACAGATCGGGGAGAGTCGGCTTAAAGGTGGCGGCATCACTGTCGTCTCCAGTAGTCGGCTCCGGCAGAAGGTCTGGTGGGTGAGGTGAGAGATGGGGTTAAGGGTTCCTGCCCAGATCAAAACGGGCAGCTTGAGATGGGGGCTCCCTGTACAGGAAACTGCCATTTTACTCTGGATTTTTACTGACAAGAAACTTAAAATATGGTCTACTCTACTGTAAGGCTGGATGGAGCCAGTATCACAAAACACACACTTGGTCTTGGGGCAGTTTTTAGCTCCTTCTGGTGGGCAGTGTGCTGACAAGACCACACCCCGTCCCAGCCTGGGTGCCCCCGCCGGAAAGACAGACGGCAGCATGAGCTAAGGACAGCTAAAGTAGGACGTCTCGCTGTCATCATGTGAAGAGAAGGCTAAGGGCATGTATTAGGAGTCTTAAAGTTAAGTCTAAACTTGGGTCTACAACACCTGGTCTCCCCCAAAACAGCCAGTAGAAAATCGTGCTTAACTCCCACGCACGTGTGTGATGTCAACATCCAAAAAGCCGTTTAGGCTGGAAGTTAATTAAAAGGAAAGAGATGGCCTGTAAGGCAAGGAGTGGTGGCCAAAACTCCAGCCAGCATCAGGAGTGGACATCTGTGAGGGAGCACAGTGACCCTAAGGACACGACCTGGGGGTACCTTCCTTCTACACTCACACGGGCACGTGCTTTGTCCATTTGTAAACAGCCTACAAAGTTACCAGCGACTGACAGGTTAGGCACCACAAGCTGTTTAGTGTTTAAAAAGCCACACATCACGGCCGGGGGAGTCAGCTGAGCGGTTAGGAGCAGCATAGGAGGCCCCAGCCCTAAACCCTCAGTGCTTTACCTGTGGGAAGCTGGAAGCGCCACCACCCCACCAGCTGCCTGTGCTAATTCCGGGCCACACATTCCTAAGGGCCGGGGAGAGGGCTGTGGGCACACAGGCGCCTCTCCTCTCCCCTGAGGAGGTGGGGCCCGCTCTGCTGGGCACGGTGCGGCTGATGCTAGGATGGAGGCTGCCCCAGAGTGCTCGCTCTGGAGAGCTACCTATCATCTGAATGAACATCTCACTGCTTTAAAATCGTCCAATATCCGCTCCTCTGCCCACCTCCAATTCCCAGTCTCAGCTTCAGCAAAGGTCCAAAGCAGTCTGACCCCACGCAGCAGGTGGCAGAGCCCCACCCTGTCTGAACTAAGCTGCACTTACGTCGGATCCAATGGGGTAAAACCCTCCCACCAAGCAATCCAAAGAGACCCTCTATGGCCGGAGGTAAGAACCTCTGAGGCCCAGAGTGCCCCAGCGGCACACCTAGGTGTGTACAGGTCCCGAGGGAGGCGCCCTCTGCCGCTGAAGGCAGCACAGTGCTCAGGTGACTGAGCTGCTTCCGGGAAGGCCTCCAAGGGACTGGGTACAAAAAAGGGGCTTTCTGTTTTTATTTTAAATAAACAGAAAACAAAACTTAATAAACAACAAAGCAGCAGGAGAATGAGGCGAAGCACAGGGCACCGGCGGAGAGCGGAGGCGGCGCGGTACTTACTAGGGTAACAGGTACTCTCTAGCGCAGCCGTCTCCTGTTTGTGATGCAGCCACAGGAAGAAAAAGCACAAGGAGAGAATCTATGCATTCAGTCACAGCCATCGGGTTACAGAAGAAGAAAGGCAGGGCCACGGGCTTCACGAGAGACACAGATGTACGAGACCAAGGGACAGACACCCGGGATCACACGCCACAGACACACGGTGGCCGAGACAGCCGGCGTGCGGCTCACACAGCGGAGGGCACCTCCGGAGGTGGGGTCTGCATGACAACACGGCATGAGGTGTGTGCGAGCAACGGGCACTGCGGACACCAGCAACCACGGTGGGTTCCGACCCCTGAGGTCGGCCTTCCAACCTGGTCACAGCTCACTTACAAATCTGTCTTGCCTGGAGTTACCCAGGACAGAACCAACACAGGAGGAGAGAGAAGGTGTCACATCCTGGCGTTGATGCAAGCACACACTTCTGCATTGGTGTTAACACGACTCCCGCCACATTGAGTCACAGCGCGCACGAGCCGTGCACCCTCCCACACTGGGGCAGCCACTGCCACCCAAAGCTCACCTTCCTCCAGCTTGATTGGAGTGCTGGGAGGCGGGTGGGGGACCGCAGGCTGGTCTGGAGGACTCTCTTCTTTCTGTTCTCTAGTCTCATCCAGATTCTCTGCGGAGAAGCAAGAAGGATATGGTAGGAGCTGTGGGCGCCATGGGCCAGCACCCACCTCCATGCCAGACAGGAGCCGGCCCAGCTGCGCTCTGAGAAGGCAGGGCTCTCTCAACACTTTCCCGTAGTCCTACCAAGAGAGGATAAAGCGAGCTGTGACATGGGTGTTGACTGAAGTGAGTTTCAGAGAAACTTAACCAACTTCAAATGAAAAAATTCATTTCTATTCTTATTCCAAAGAGGATCTGCCAGAGCTGCCTCTGATGGACTCAGATGATGCACCCTGGCCCATCCCTGCTTGTCCTGTGCGAGTAGGGAGCCCTTCCCTCCCTGCCTTCTCCCTGCCTAGCAGGGGGCCAAGGGTCCTGAGCCCCTACGCACCACCTCAAGGGACATCACATGAGCATTATTTTGGTTTTACTTCTGTGGCAGGGCGTTTTATCCCAATAATTTAAACTTGGCAACTGTAGTGCATATTTTTATTTTTTAAAGTGAAAAATGCTAATAAGGACCAGAAGAAAAAATGGGAACTAGGATCCTGGATATAGAAAATTCCAAGTCCACTTCTCATTTCGGGAAGAATATGGATCAGCACTATCCTCACTCCTTCCATCTCCATCTTTATTTAAGAAGTCTAGATTAATAGCTTAGGATCAGCAGGTCTCACATTTTGAACAAGCAGCTGTCACCACCCTTTTGACCTCCCAGGGTCTCTGCTCCCAAGCTCCCACCCTAACAGCTGGCTCACCTTCCCAAGTACCACGTTCGTTGGCAGCTAGCTACCTTCCTGAAGCCAGGTGTCCATAAAAAGGCTGTCATACCACCTACCTGAGTATGCATACAGCCTGAACCAGGAAAAGGTGCTGGCCTCTGACAGCCAGTCTGCATTTTCCCTGTGGCACACACTCCCCTCACCCTACACCAAGGGCCAGATCAGATCTCCTGTGGGTTCTGCTGTTGACAGCTCTGTGACCACAGAGCACGGCCAGAGCCATCCCCATTCACTCAGCTGCCATCACAGCCCTGCTGAAGGAGCCTCACACATGCAGGGGAAACTCCAGGTATCTTGTTTGACTTAAAAACAATCTGGTTACTCAGATCCCAGAAGACTCCAAAGGAGAGACATATGTCTATGCGCATGTGCACAGGAACTAGGGTTAGGCCACATGACCCACAGCTCAAGCTGACTACCTCTAGTTCTCACTCTAAGGCAGATAGTTCTATCAATGGCTCAGACAAATCTTCACTGGAGGGAGACAACCAGCTTCAGGACCTGGTATGTGTGAAGACCTGAACAGTAAGAGTGTAACACTAGAAAACAATTCAGTATCCGGAGACACTTTCTCACACACACACACACACAAAAGAAACAGAAAAAAAAAACAGCAACAGTTTTTGCATAACTCAAATTTCAGTAACAGCTACATAATGCAGTGGCTGGTCTAGAATAAGACAAAAAACAGTTAAGAGGTCATCTGAGAAGGAGTGCCTAGCTCCCAGGATGACTGTGGCCCAGGAGGGCAACACACAAGGGTCAGTCCCACACACTGAGGTGGCTCCACCAAGGCTGACCTGGGAGGGCTGAGAAGCATACTTAGGTTTCAGTAAAAACCTGAGTTGAAGCTTACGGCCCTGAGGATGCTGGTGGGAACCTCCTGGCAGGAGGCCCTGTGCCCCTGGGTCTTCCTGGTGCCAGCACCAAGGCGCTCAGTGCCTAGTGAACAAGAGGGCTGGCAGCAGGGTGCTTGGGGGAAAAGCGGCTAAGCCACCAGAGCCCCCAAGGAAGAGGCACTGGAGACCTGCTTCTCTCCTTAGTTCTCAACGTTTCCTTTTCAAACCCTGACATTTGAAACCACCAGCTCTGTGAGGGTCTGACACCAGAGCCGCTCCTTTTCCTTCACTTAAGACTGCCCATCTTTGACAACTGACTGCCTTTGTCAGTGAGCTGCCAGGAGAAGTACAGGCTGCACCAGCCGCTCCTAACGGGACCTGAGCATGTGCCACGGCAGTTAGCACGTTCACCCTTAGGCCTGTGATCACACCTGCATGGGGGACCCTCGAGGTTTATGGAGAAAGAGGATTTCTATCAGAAACCCCCAGCCCTACACACAAGCACAGTAAGGCCGTTCAGAGCGTCCCCCTGCAGAGGCTGGGGCTGACTGCTGTGACTGAAGACTTAGTGAGGAAGGGAGTGCACTTCTGTCCAAATTAGGGCCACACAACACCTTGTTCTTGAGAGCCACCCTGCGGCCGAGTCCTCTACTCCTCTGCTCCAACTGGGGGAAAATGCCCTATCTCCCACTTTGCGAATAAAATGTACACACGACAGCACTCAGCATGTCCCCGGCATGATGACTGCTCAGCCACAATGAGCATGAATGAATCAAACCAACTGGGTTTGATTTCCGTCTGCGGAAATCAGAGCTTCACTTCTCCCGCTTCACAGAGCTTCCCCAGTGAGGTTTCAATAGACAGAAATAGTGTTCGTAAAAGAGACAGATGTCTCTTAAAAATATATTCAGGCTGGCTTTCCTACTAACTAATCCAAATTAGTGAATTCTCTTGTCAATGTTCTGATCACTCCACATGGACAGATGTGCTTGGAGAAGGACCAGTGCCCTCCAGCCACGAGCTCTGTGGGTGGCCCCTCGCTGCTGCTGTCTCCTCTCGCCCTGCCTCACCACAGCTGCTGGATGGGGCCGCGGTGGAACATTTTCAGGCCCAGTCATGTTTTGGCAGAGGGGCCCTGCCGTGTCTTAGTATGGGGCACAGATGCTCATGAGTGGCCACAAGTCACTTGTCCCTCCTCGTCAGGGCCACTCACAAGTGTGCCTAACTTTGCAATTTCTTCCATTCTGGCCTAAGTGACTAGCTTGGAAATGAGTACTGAATAAAGATCTGGTCTTAACCAAACAAAAGGTTTGTCTTTGATCATGTGACTATTCTTACCACACCCACAGCCAGCACCTGGACCACAGAGAAGCTCCCAGGGCGTGCCCAGTATCACAAGCACTCACCTTCGGAGCCCTTCTGCTTCCGCTCCACCTCTCTGCGGTACTCCTCCAGTTCACGGTCTGTGAGTGTGGTGAAGGGGTTGGGGCCTGTGGTGCTCACAATGACATGGGGCTGGTACTCCTTCTCAATGATGGCCTTGGAGGCTGTGACCAGCTCTCCCTGTGGATGAAAGGGACATCTGGTCTGCAGGAGCCCAGCCCAGTAGGGACTCTCCCTCCTCCCAGACAGGCTGTAGGTGGGGTGGGGGGATAGGGGCAGGAGGCTTTCCAGGAGCAGACACCACTGAGACTGCACCGCCATGGACCCAAGGCCTAGGCTGAGCTGCAGCCTTCAGTGGTATATGTGGAAACACGGGTCAGTGCCACGAGGAACAGACGCTAACTGCAGAAGAAACCCTACAGAGCCCTCCAGGTTTCAGAAGCAAGAGCCCAAGTGCAGACCCAAGAGCACAGAGCACCTCCGGGAGGGTGCCCGCTCCTCACTGACGGGCACCGGGGAAGAGGCCCTTTCCTGCTACTGTTTGAAAGTCAGTATTTTCCTCATGACATCACAAACTGTCATGAGCTGTAACACTCAGCATAGGGCATGCTCAGAACTGCTTATGTTCTAAGAGCACAGGTAAGTTCTGTTCCTTTGACTATGGTTAGTTGACAACTAGTTCCTGGAACATATCCCAAAACATTGAGAGATAACAAAATGTCCCAAGACACCAGTGTTTAGCTGAGGAATTTGGAGAACTGTGAAAATTTTACCAAAGAAAAAAAGAAAGCGAAGCGAAGCACAAAGGCACTCACAGACCACAGCCAATCTTCAAGCAGGAGGCAGAGCCTGCAGGCAGGCCCAGTGGGCTGGGTGGGCCTCAGGGGCTGCGGTCCACTCACACCCACCTGCCCCAGCACAGCGCTGTGCCCACAGTGCAGCCTGGCTGGGCCAGGGGCAGGAAAATGTCCCCCAAATTCCCTGGAGCTCACTTCTTAGACAGTTCCCCAACACTCACACACAGGCACATGACTGAATGACAGCTTCCAAAACCAAATCAAAGCAGGAGAATCCACAATCACTTGGACGCCAGGCCTGGTCCTTCAGTGCTCCTCTCAGTGAGGGGTGAACACTGAGATGAAGAGCATCCTAGCACAGCTGACTCCGGAAATTCAACTCACATGGGCCGACTGCTCCTCAAGCAGAGACAGGGGAACCTGGACTGACTGGGATAGGCTGAGTGGTCACCACCTGGCACACCACATACCCGGTGTCTGGGGGCACTCCATGACTGACCAGTGACATAGAGCCCAGGGAGGGACGGATGGGCTGCTGGAATAGGCAACCTTTGCCAAGGAGCCTGGAGACTCTCGACAGTCAGCAGGTCAAGGGGAACCCTCTTCTAAATCAAGCTTGACTCAAGGCCCATTGGCTTTTCTTGTGGAAGCCACCCTGCCTCACCAAGACAGAAAGCTGAGTCCTGTCTGCCATGTGTTAGCTCTGTGGCCCGAGCCAAGTCTTTCCCTTGACCAGAGGCCTGCCTCACTATCTGAAGAAGTAGCTGCTGGGCTAACGGCTGCTAAGAGCCCTCACACGATGGCACTCTAGAGATGCCATCCCAGCAACGGCAGTTTGGCTGGCTACACCTGCATCCTGATATCATTTTCAATGAAATGGGAAGGTGATATGAGATAAAAGCTTAAGTTCATTTAAATCAAATGGTTACAAATAGTTAAGAAATAAAATATTAAGAATCAACTATCAGGCCAAGCATGGTGGCTCACACCTGTAATCCCAGCACTTTGGGAGGCTGAGGCAGGCGGATCACCTGAGGTCAAGAGTTCAAGACCAGCCTGGCCGACACAGTGAAACCCCATCTCTACTAAAAATACAAAAGAATTAGCCAGGCGTAGTGGTGGGTGCCTGTAATCCCAGTTACTCGGGAGGTTGAGGCAGGAGAATCACTTCAACCCAGGAGGCAGAGGTTGTGGTGAGCCAAGATTGCGCCACTGCACTCTAGCCTGGGTGATAGAGTGAGACTCTGTTTCAAAAAAAAAAGAAAAGAAAAGAAAAAGAAAAATCAACTATCAGCCAGACACCATGGCTCATGCCTATAATCCCAGCACTTTGGGAGGCCAAAGCAAGAGGACTGCTTGAGCCCAGGAGTTCAAGAACAGCCTGGGCAACGCAGTGAAACCTTGTCTCTACAAAAAATTTAAAAATTAGCTAGGTGTGGTGGCATGCATCTGTGGCCCCAGCCACTTAGGACGCTGAGGAGGGAGGATTCCTTCAGCCTAAGTTGAGGCTGCAGTGAGCTGTGATCGTACCACTGCACTCCAGCCTGGGCAACAGAGTAAGATGCTCTCTCAAAATAAAAATAAAAATCCACTGCCACAGAGACACTAAATCCCTTCTTCCAAATTCTGATGACCCAAAAGACAAGTGGGGCTATCTCATACTGAGACAGCTGAAGCCCAAGGCACAGCAGGTCCCTGCCTCCAGTGGTGAAGAGCTCCCTCCTCCAAACACCACAGCTAAGGGCCAAGCTGCTGTCAAGACCAGTTACGGGAACAGAGAATCACATTCTTCTGGAAGAAAGGACACAGGGCAATGCTTGAGATGCAGAGAAACACACACCACTCATGGACGACCCAGGCAAGAAACCAGGATGTGCCTAGCTTCCCCTCCTGCCACACCTCTCACCTCCCTGTCACATGACGAGGCTCTAAAGCAAAACACAGGCTCAGTAAACTTTTCATACTTGACTGAGGCTGTGCAACCTGCACTAGCAGCTAACCTCTCTGAGTATCAGGTTTTCATCTGTAAGCAGGACTAACTTGGATCTGGACTGGCATTCCCAGTGCTGGACCATGCATAGGCTAGGTGCTCAACACAGGTCACTGAGAGAGTCTGAGGGGTGGGCTTACTGCCCTTCTGCACTTCTACCACAGAGCATGAAGGATGGCAGGGAACATAGCCCCTGATGAGGTACCCATGGGAACACAGAGCCCTTCCCTGAGCTGAACAGCTTGCAGTGTAGACTCACACCTTCATCTCTAATCCCTCAGTTCACCTGCAATTAAATTCAGAAGGAAACCAAAATTACTTCAGGTATGGCAAGCATGGTGACTCACATGCTGTAATCCCAGCACTTTGGGAGCCTGAGTCAGATGGACTGCTTGAGCTCAGGAGTTTGAGACCAGCCTTGGCAACATGGTGGAACCCAGTCTTTACAAAAAATACAAAAATTAGCCAGGTGTGGTGATGTGCACCTGTAGTCCCAGCTACTCAGGAGGCTGAGATGGGAGAATTGCTTGAGCCATGATAGCCTGATCACACTCCAGCCTGGACAACAGAGTAAGACCCTGTCTCAACAATATATATATATATGTATTTCAGGTTACATGTTATGACGCCCAAAGCAAAGTCAACACAGCCTTCAGCTGGGCTTAGAACTGCTGTTTGAACTGTAACTCACTGTCCCTTCTTCTGTCAGAAGGCGACACCTGCACTGTGGGAATGGCTGTCACCAGTGAGAGAGAAATGAACGGCAAAGGAAAGTGCTTTCCAGAAAAGCCCCAGCTTCCTAAGTCCCAAATACTCACTCCTCGGGTTCTCAAATGGGAAGCAGGCATCTACATGCTCACTGCACTAGAGAGGAGTGTGTGGGACACAGTCCTCCTTGCTTGGTCAAGGAAAAATTCAACTTCCCAACATGCAGCGCCATGTTCCAAAAGGAGCATACTGCTGCTTTTTGAGGTCCACATGAAAGGAAGTGGAAAAATCGCTCAGTAAAGGACTCCCATGGTGCCAAAGCACATTCTCACCAAAAAAAAAAGAGGAATATTTTAGCCAGTGTGGGATAAAGATCAAGGGTGCAAAAGTGAACTTCAGAAATAGGCAGGCAGAGAAAACAAAAAGCTGGAATATGCATTTATGTACAGGGGGTCAACATCTCTTCCTCTGGGGTCAGTGTACAGTGGTATTCTCTGCTAATCACATCTGGATGCACCACTCACAGTGAGCACAGTGTTCAGAAGGTGGTGACCCTACCTCTTTTCAGGAAGCACCCAGGTGACTGTGACACACATCCACATCTGAACATCACTGGGACACAGCACACAAAGCTGTAACTGGTGATTGAACACAGAGACCCAAGCTGCTTTCTGGAGAGCCCTAATAAGGATGTCAGTGCTGCCCCGTGTGTGGACTCAACACAGGAGGCCAGCTGGGCTCTCACACACCTGAGAGAAAGAGTAACTGACAAGACCACAACAAAGTGCCAAAATACGAAAAACAAGCGACAAGCAGAGTCATCTTTCTCCCCTGCTCTGAGAAGTTCTTCCAAGAACGGCAGCCAAAAATACATTCTAAGCATAGGGGGAAACAGGACCTGTGGAATTAATAAGTAAATATGCAAAATGATGTTATAAGCAGGGATTACAGAAAGGAATACAGAGTCTTCGTTATAAACCTGCTCCAATCTGGCAACTGGAGCTCCACTAAAGTGACATATACATCTCAGTAAAGGTGTGTCAAGTGAAAGAGACAGTTCTGGAAATTTCCTTTGACCAGAAGATAAACACACATCTCAGCTGAGATTCTCAACCATGCAGCCAGCCATGTTCTGCCCTGGGCACCAACTCCTGCACACCAGCAGCCTAAATGCTCAGGAAGGTTTCCTTCCATGTGGGTTGGTTAGCCCAGACAGACGTTCCACCTACTGCACATGCCAGATGTGCATGCACAGAGGGAAATTACAACGTGTGCTTTCAAACTCTCGTAAGTCCTTCTCCTCTGCAGCATTTAAAAATGTCATTTAGGGTTTTTCTGAGGTAAAAGTAAATACATTTTATCAAAAAGGGCTGACAAAGCCTGTCTTAATTCCCATTCCTCTAAAATGACATCTTTCAATGATACAACCTTCAGTGGCTACATTCATGACATTTACAGTCAAAGTTGAACCAGCAAGGGTGGAAGGGCACTCGGGAGTGGCCACTGCCAAAGGACTGATCAGAAAAGCCTGTCTGCAGTCAGCATCGTGGAAAAGGCAAACCCTGAAACACAAAATATGCACTGACCAAAGTCCCGTGCAGAAGTGCACCCCACTGCTCAGACTGGCCATTTCTCAGCAACAACTTAGAATGCTGTAAATTGTTATCACACCACATATCAAATGTTTTCATTAAAGAATCAACGCCAGGTGCGGTGGCTCATGCCTGTAATACCAGCACTTTGGGAGGCCAGGGCAGACAGATCACAAGGTCAAGAGATCAAGACCATCCTGGCCAACATGGTGAAACACCGCCTCTACTAAAATACAAAAATTAGCGGGGCGTGGTGGTGGGCACCTGCAGTCCCAGCTACTCAGGTGTCTGAGGCAGGAGAATTGCTTGAACCTGGGAGGCCGAGGTTGCAGTGAGCCAAGATCGCGCCACTGCACTCCAGCCTGGTGCCTGGCAACAGAGAAAGACTCCGTCTCAAAAAAAAAGAAAGAATTGAGTAGGCAGAACAGAACCTTCTGTACAATCTCACAAATAATTTAAAGATCCACTTGAAGCTACTTCAGTAACTAATGCCTGAAGAGCAGAGACGACGAGGAGGGGAAGAAGGGGAGGGGAGCGAGGCGCACCAACAGGTAGTCAAGGATAGGGCAGTGAGTACCTTTCTAAAAGAGAGAGACTTAGCAGGACTAAAGGTCTGCTCTGTAAGCTCGAGCCCTTCGATAGTTTCCGTACAGTCAGAGAGAGGTGCGTCCTGAAACAGTAAACTGAGTCACCAGAGCACACCAGGCCCAGCCTGTGAAATAGCTGAGAGCACAGGATGGGGCTGGCTAAGAGCATGCAGCAGGGACAGCTGTCAACAGTAAATGTGGCGGTGATGATGGCGGAACGTGCAGACACTGAACACGAAACCAGGACCACGGCTGGCCAAATCTAACAATCATCTACCCCTGCAGAGTCAGGTTTTAAGGCATCAGGTGGCATATTTGTTTTCAGAGATAACTACTTACACAATTATCTTCATGTGCCACAAGGTAGTCATTCTGTAGAAATGTGTGTAAATGTGCACCACATTTACAGGCACCCACTCCTCTCCAACCCAAGCAGCACTTTGTTGCAGACAGCAATATGTATCAAAACAAGAGTCCCTTAAACCCACCCTCTCCTAGCGTCTGACACAGAACTCTGCTGAACCCAGGCAGAATCTAAGCCCCAAAGCTAGTGGCGTATGCGCCACCCTCACATATGCATGCATTACAAGGGGTAGGACCAGAGGGGTGGACATAGCCCTCAGCATGCTTGCTCCATCTAGAACTCAAGGAAAGGTGCCTGAGTTGTTTTTCATCATGAGGTATTAACAAAGGTAACTGGTTGCCTGGAATACTTACCTCATAAAGTCACTCTCTCAATTTCAGAGCAACTTTGCAGCAGGCGGTCACACAGCCACCACCCACTAATGTCAGAGACACTCTGGGCTCTCACCTGGACGAGGCTCCTGTCCATCACTACACCACACAAAACCTGGGACTGAGGGCCAGCCGTCTTAATGTCCTGTAAGTTCTGCTCTCGGATCTGAGGACGGGAAGGAGAAGCACACATGAAGGTCCTGAGCAGCTATGCTGCCCGGGAGCCATGCTGCTTGTCCCCTTGGGCACCAGCCACATGGAAACTACACTTCAGGTCTCCCCCTGCCCCATACAGGCAGGATGGCCCCATGTGTTCTGAGTGACTGCCATGCCTGCTTAGTGGGGCATGGGTCTGCAGGGATGGAGACTATTCCCAGCTCCCCACACCTTCCAGATACTTGGGCAGGGCACATATCTCTCACTGTCATTAACTTGGTGGAGGCATTCCCTGCATGTCCATTGTCAAGTGACATGAGCACTGGCAGGGCACCTGCTCTGATACACCAAATGCCACTCACAAGTCTTTGAACAAACCCTGAGAGTCAGGGACAGCAGTCTGCTCTTGCTAAGAATAGGTTTTGCAGCTTCCAATTCTGACCTGTGAGCAAAACATCCATTCAAGAATCAACAGGGCCCAAAAAATGTCTGCTGTTGACATTTCACACTGGCGGTAGAACAGCAGCAGTGTGAAGAGATGGCTTCAGTTACAACAGTGGCAACAGCAGCAGATGTCCTCTGCTAGAAGCAAGCACACCCTCCCCTTGAAGCAGCGGGCATCCCTTCCAATCCCACACCCAAGCCCCCAATGAGTAGCGACGCAGGACGCACCTTGTTCCTCATCTCCTGGACCTCTTTTGGGTTAGTGTTCAATGGAACAAACAGGTTAGGGACAGCAGAGGTGGAAGTTCTATGTCCATCCTCTTTAGTCCACTGTAATATCAAGAACAGTTGAAAAGTCAGAATTATGACAACGATAGTGACAAAGTGACATATCATCCAATCTGTCCAGTTTATTTCACATCTGGTCATGCACTGAACATCACAGAGAGGACTGAACCAATGACCACATCTTCTGGGTCACTCAGCAGAGTCGTCATGGCAGCACGATGCAGCCACATAAACACCAGTTAATGGTGGAAGTCAGTCACAACTGATGGAAAAGGACCATCTGGAAAGCCCAGCTGAATCTGGGTCACAACGTAGGCTGATGACAGAGCTGAGCCCCACAACCCCTGGGACCAGCAGGTGAGGTCCCTCAGAGACCATTGGTTCACCACTCTGAAAATCATCCAACACCAAAGCCAACTGGAAGCATGAGATGACAGGGTCATGAAAAGCAATGTGATGCTACTACCCAGGGGTAGGGAGGAGCCTACACCATGAGGCAAGAGTGGGCATCACCAAAGTTTTGCATTAAAATAAAAGACAGCATCGGAATGCACTGTCTGCATAACTATTTCAACCCAAGAAAATTACTGTATGAACACTTACACAGTAGCTACCTGGAAGAAGTGTTTGGTGATGTCGAATATTTTACATAACTTAATATTTTTGAGTGCTACAAAAATATCCCAAAAAAACTTGAAGCGCTTCATGAGTCCTTAATATTTAAAGGCTGCTTTAGTATCAGTGCATCTCGTCAGCATGCTGAGCTTTCCACTCATAAAGTTTTTTTGGATCTCCAATCAATTGTGAGATTTTTAATCAAATTCCAAGGCATGAGTAGGCACTGAACATTAAAACAAGCCCATCTTTGAGAGCAAATGTTATGCCTTTCAGAATATTTTTGAGAGGCAATAAGATAGCCATAAACGATACAACTTTTTAAAAAGCAACAAAACCGTCAAATGCTGAGCCACCGCGAGGAGAGTGTGACATGGGCGTGGAGGTGCGGGTACTCACTGATGGTTATCTTCTCAGAGAAAAACAACTCCAGCGTTTCATTAAAAATAATTTTTAGTCAAAACATTCAAACAGCAACCTCAGAAGCTTGAACACATTTGAGAAAGTAACAACAATCATTATAAATTAAAATATACCAACCTGGGTACACTGCATGGAATCTGTTTCACTCCAGAACAATAAGAAACACATTTAAATGTGGAGTAAGGTCTCCTCTTGGATGTACACATTGACTAAAAGGCCTGAAGTGACTAGCCATTTTGTAAGCTAATGGTAAATAAAACTCCCGCTGCTGCCTAAACACTTTGGAAAAATTCCTCAAGGCAATTCAGCACTGTGCTTCACATCGGCCGCAGAAAGGTGTTTTGGGTTTTTTGTTTGTTTTCTAAGGCCCACTTCCTTTAACAAGTGAAACAAGTAAAAAATACACAAATGAAATGAAAGAAAGGGGGGAGAGAGGGAGAGAGGGGGGAAAGGAGACAAGGAGGGCAGGAGGAGAGAAGAGAGACACACTCCCATGCTCGGAGCCCCATGGCCACACAGGGTCCCTGCCCAGGTGACACGGCTGCTCAGGAGCATGAAGGCTTCTCACCAACTGCGTCAGGAAAACACCAGGACCACCTGGGGAAGATAAAACTTTTTTTCTTTAAATAAATCTATAATGTAAAACACTCTTATAAGGGGAAAAGAAAGCCCCACTTTATTTATTTGGTTGCCCATGGTTTTAGGAGCATCTAATCTAATTTCAACTGAACTTCGCTAGACCTCGTCATGCATAGTTGAGTCTGCTTCAGCCTCTGTCTCCTCCATTCCAGGGGCTTCTGGAAATGGGCCTCTCCTATAGTTTAAAGCAGAGCTGGGTGGACTGTCAGAGGTAGATTACAGGAGGAGTAAAGATCAATCTTCAGAGGAGGTCTCAGCACCAGGACATGGGAGCACCTCTTAGGGCAAACAGTAACTGAGCAGGATTAATGCTGAAACGGAGCACCCCTTGCAGCGTCTGTCGCTGGTGCCTGCAGATGGCCTGCGCTGCACTTCGGTCATGCCGCACCCAGCAGGAGTCAGAAGACGACTCACCACTATGGCCGTCTACTCACATGCAACAGTCCATGCAGAGGGCAGCTGGGGGTGCGCATTCGGAGGCTTTGGGATAGAAAGCAGGGGAATAACACTAAGGCAGGGGACAAGGGTCAGCAGAGAACACGCCAGGGAGCCACGAAGAAAAACTGCTTAAGAAAACACAGAAGACTTAAAGAAGAAACTTTAGGGACTTGAAACCACTGGAGTTCACAACACTAAAATATCAGGTTTAGGACTGAAGTGTCTTTTTGTGCATGAAGTATTAAGAGTCCCTGAATACAATTTGAATTAGAAGAGTTCCTATCTGTAGGTTAATACATGTAAATTATTTTGTATTTTTGCTACATATGGAGATATACTGGAACTATTGCGGAGTTACATTACATCTTAAGCAGTTTCAAGCAGATAGTATTACCCGAATTTTAGTAATGCATTCAGTGGACTTAGGTTCAGACTATGAGAAAGTGAATGAGGAAGGTTCGCTTTATACCAGGGTCAGAAAGGCTGGATTCCCAAAGCCTCCGAAGCCCCAGCTACCCAACTTGCTCTACGTCATCTAACTATGAACAGTAAGGTAGGCACAGACCAAGCAGTTGGTAATACAGCTTGGCACGCAGACACCGGACGAGAGAGACTGCAGCAAGGGTTTCACGTGATCGTGTGTAATGTTCGTCCACACCTTAGTCTTCGACTTGGGACTGCTTCCATTCTGCCCCTCCTCAGAAGCTTCATCACCCCGGCCAGAGTTCAGCCATCTTGTCTTCTCCCGCTGCTGCTTCTGAAAACTGTGTCTGAGAGGGGAGCAAGTGCCCGAATCACCGTCACTAGCAAAGGAGTAACCTGTGACACTAGCAGGAACCTCCACATCGCTGTATTTTTTAGACTTCTCTCTCAGAGCAGGATATCGGTAAGGGTAGCCAGTTCTGTAGCCCTAGGGTCGAAGGAGAGTGAAAGACAGTCAATATTCAGATCTCAAAACAGGGTTTCACTTTGGAAAATCACGTGGAAGTATCCATAAAGTTGAACACATGCATACCCTATGACTCAGCAACTCCACTCCTCATGTTATACCCAACACCAAAAAGCCAGGCTAAAATGTGAATAGCAGCCCTACTCCTTGTAAACCACAGTTGGAAACAACCCAAAAGTCCATCCATATAGGAGATGGGTAGGGAAATGTCTTTGCATGGTGGCCTGTGCGACAGCAATGAGAATGAACACTGTGCTCTAACCCAACCACATGGATGACTCTCCTGAAGGCAATGTTGAGTGAAAGAGACCAACCTGCAAAGAACATATACTGTGTAATTCCATTCATTAAAAGTGCAGAAGATGCAAAGCAACCTTTGTTTTGGCTGTCCTGGGAGACAGGCCAGTTGTCACCCCTGGGACAGGGCAAGCGACTGAAAGAGGTGCTGGCGGTGTTCTGCAGTGCTGCTGCCACTGCTCTTATTGATTGCTGGTTATACAGGGGGCTCAGTTTTAAAAATTAACAAACTGAACACTTGCAGTATGTGTACTTTCCTGGGGCTTATTTATTTCAACAAAAAGTTAAAGTTGAAAACCCAAACCGGGCTTACTTGCTGCCAGCTACTGAGCAGGTTATATTCATCAACCTACTTATATATTTTTACCTTTTAAGTTACAGTTTAATATAATCTTAAGTAAGGTAAATATCTCATGACAACTGGTTCTCAGCAAAATTGCTTTATGTCTGAATATAACAACATTCAAATTCACCTCCAGCTCTGCCTCGTGACCATGTGCTCTGTGGTAAAAGACAGCTCCACTTACAAAGCCTCTGCTGGACCAACTTGTCAGCAGAGTCCTCCCACAGACAGCATCTCTAAGGGCAGGGACGGTGTCCTCTGCATCTCTCCTGGCCAGTGCTTGTCATTCGGTCGGTGTGACTGACAGACTTTATAGTGGCCCCAGGCCCCCAGCTCCTGTAATCCCCTCCCATCTTGAGCATGGATGAGATCTCTGACTTGCTTCACCAAAGGTGATGGGATGAATCACAGAAGAGTGTCGCACCTGTCTTATAAGAGTCTCTCTCACTTAAATTATTGCTGTCAGGTATGTCTGCCATTAAAGATCAGTCTCAGGAGTATGCTGGTTGCTGTCAGGTGTCTACCATGTGCCTCCACCCCAGCATACACTAGAAAATAATTTAAAAAAAAAAAAAGAGTCTCTCTCTCCACTGCTGGCTCTGAAGAAGCAAAGCTGCCAAGAATGTTTCAGCCTTAAGAAAAGGAATTCTGTCCCCAGTCTGGAGGAGCCTGGACGTGGATCCTCTGAGTCCAGCCTCCTAATGAGAACCCAACACTAGCCAACACCCTGAATGTAGCCTTTACGAGACACTAGGATGAGTTCGCTGAGCCTGGACTCCTGCCCCACAGAAGCTGTGAAATAAATGGCTGCTGTCTGAAGCTGCCAGGTCTGCAATGATTTGCTGCACAGCACAGAGAGGTAACACAAGGGATGCTGAAGAGCTGTCTGCTGCAGATTCACACCTGAACCAAGTCACTCCCAGCACCTTCACAATACATCACAGGAGAATCAGGACTTGGAAGAACTGCATGGGGCCAGACACACAAGCGCCTTCAGTGGCCTGTGCCCTGCTGACTGTGGCACTCTAGAAAGTCCTCTCACCTCTCTCTCCCCTCTGGGTACTGCTCTTCTTTGGGAGCCACCTTCATTACCAGTCACTCTTTCAATGTAGTTTTTTATTTTTATTTTTTTAAATTTATTTTTGAGACAGAGTCTCGCTTGTTGCCCAGGCTGGAGTGCAGAGGCGCCATCTTGGCTCACTGCAACCTCAGCCTCCCATGATACTTTTTTTTTTTTTTTTTGAGATGGAGTCTTGCTCTGTCGTCCAGGCTGGAGCACTGTGGCTTCATCTCAGCTCACTGCAACCTTTACCTCCCAGGTTCAAGCGATTCTTCCACCTTAGCCTCCTAAGTAGCTGGGATTACGAGCACCCACTACCACACCCAGCTAATTTTTGTAGAGATGGGGTTTCACCATGTTGGCCAGGCTGGTCTTGAACTTCTGACCTCAAGTGATCTGCCCACCTCAGCCTTCCAAAGGGCTGGGATTACAGGCATCAGCCACTGTGCCTGGCCTACATTTTTAAAAAAGGTAAATCACTAATGGAGTCGTTTTGGGTTTTATTTTCATAATTATTCTCAGAAAGATAAGGTAAATATCTATATTGGCAGTTTTCCCATTTCTGAGCACGCTTTGTTGAGAAATAATGAAAGATAATGACTCAGCCATAAAAAGACTACCTGCAGATAAACACAGTTCTTATTATGTTTCCTCTTGCTTAAAGAGCCAGGACTCTGAGTAATCTCCACTATTACAGAATAAACCACCCAGGACTCATCAACATCGTTTTATCCTGACACCATATTGATTTTTGTTTATTCTTCCCCTTTAAATGGTGTTAAACCAAAATCACAAGTAACTCAGACCTTAGAACTACTATCTAGCTAAAAACATGGATTTGGGTCAGGTGTGGTAGTTCACAACTGTAATCCTAACACTTTGGGAGGCTGAGGTGGGAGGACTGCTTGAGCCCAGGAGTTTAACACAAGCCTAGGCAACATGATGAGATCCTATCTCTCATCATGAAGGGGAGGAGGAGGGGGAGGGGGGAGAGGGGGGGGGGGGGGGGGGGGGGGGGGGGGGGGGGGGGGGGGGGGGGGGGGGGAGGGGAGGGGAGGGGAGGGGGGAAGGAAATATATGGATTTGCTCCTTCTTTAAGAAACTGAAATTATATCTTGGTTTTTTTTGGGGGGGGACAATTTAGCATTTTTTTCTAACGTAAAAGTTCAAATGAAGTATATCTCTCTTTTTAAAAACTCTTTTATTTTTCCTGGAGAGGAGTCTCTCGATGTTGCCCAGGCTGGTCTCCCACGTCGGCCTCCTGAAGTGCTGTGATCACAGGTGTGAGCCACTGTGCTCGGCTGAAATATATATTATAGTGTGGAAATTGACAACTATTCTCTACCCTGCTCATTTATTAGCAAACAACATATATGCCAATCCCGATGCTAAATTAAAACATGGACTATGATTAGTGATTGCTGCCTAGTTTATTTCTTTTTTTGAGACAGAGTCTCGCTCTGTAGCCCAGGATGGAATGGTGCAATGGCACAATCTCGGTCACTGCAACCTCCGCCTCCCTGATTCAATTGATTTTCGTGTCTCAGCCTCCTGAGTAGCTGGGATTATAGGCGTGCCTCACCATGCCTGGCTAATTTTTGTATGATTAGTAGAGACGGGGTTTTGCCACGTTGGTCAGGCTGGTCTTGAACTCCTGACCTCGTGATCCACCCACCTCAGCCTCCCAATGTGCTGGGATTACAGGCATGAGCTACTGTGCCCGGCCAAAATGGAACTAGCTTATATCTTATAAACTATATGGCCTTCTAATATTAAAACAAGTAATCTGTGCACATTAAGGACACTGAATAAACATTCATGATACTTTTTGTAATGAATGTTTTACTTACTAATTATTCTCCCTTATCTTCTTTCCCTACCAAATCAGTTTCTGCCTGATTTTGACTTCCCCCTCTCTGCCTTCTAGGATGTGCTTTCTGCATCTGTGGTGGCTGCTGTGCATTGTGACCTCTTCTCTCCCCTTCCTTACATGACTTTAGGTAGAGGAGCAGCGAAATGTCGCCATGTTTACCAGGAGGTAGGGCCGGTGTGACTGGGCCAACCCCAGCCCTCCCCACTTTGCGCAGCCATGCCGAATGACCTGGCTCCTGATGCACACACCTGGGGTATGGCTGCCCCACTCTCAAGCTTTCTCCAGCTGTGAATTCCCTGCAGCTTCACCGCCCTGGCTGGCCACCCAACTCTAACTGCTTATTCAGCCTTCTTTGTGAGCTTTTGCTCCTCTCCCTACTTCCTTGACCAATCGGCACCCATCTTTGCCTGCAAACTCTCATCATGCCTATGACTTCGCAGATCACAGGGGCAGGGCTCACTTGGGATTAGTTTGTCCATCTCTCTTCTTAGGTCATAAACTCCTGAAGGCAAGAACTGTGTCCTGTTCATGATTCTACAGTAGATAGTCAATTAATGCCATCAATCTTATTGATTACATTAACTCAAAGGTTATGCTAGGCTCTGCCTTCTCTGTTCATCCCTCTGTCTCTGACTGAGTCTACTCCTGTGACTATCATGCCCAGGCAGAAAACTCTCAGTTCTTCCTTTCTAGTGGACAATATTCTTCCCAAGTGCAAAGAATTTCAGTAAAAACATTTTGCA
The DNA here is from genome assembly GCF_001604975.1 of Cebus imitator. Classification (NCBI taxonomy): domain Eukaryota; kingdom Metazoa; phylum Chordata; class Mammalia; order Primates; family Cebidae; genus Cebus; species Cebus imitator. The sequence continues at coordinate 837,331 of NW_016107837.1, forward strand.
TAGCCCAAATCAGATTTATGAATTCTTTTTATTCCAAAATCTTCAGGAAAGTTAAACTTCCTGCATCCTGAAGCCACCCATCTCATCTGTGATCTGTGATCCAAGGGCCACACCTGTCTTAGGCTGGAATGTGCCCACTTGTCCAGTACTGCCTGGCAGCACACAAGGACACTGGCCCCTCTGGAGCCTTCTCTCCCCGCACTGACATGTCCTTGCATCTACACCTCGTAAGGTCATGTGGCATTAGGATGGACCATCGTGCAGCATGGAAGGGATCTGCTCCAGAGCCCTGTGTCTGAGGATGTGGCTAAGGGACTAAGACCCAAAGGCAGTACTCTAATACAGTTCTAGGAACTGAGTATTTAATGATTCTGGTGAAATTAAGATGAACCTGAAAGGCACACCATACAGTGCATGTTCCCACCTCCCCACTACCATGTCTTTAGCTGTGCTGTGGCCTCTTCATCCTTTTTCATCCATTTTTTTGTTCCAGGCTTTCAAACTCATGCTAAGATCCTACTAGTTCTTTGCGGTCATTTCCAAGGGCTACCTTCTACATAAAGTTTTCTTTCCAGTCCTTGCAAAAGGATGAAATCCTTCAAGGCAATCCCGTAACACAGAACACATCCTGCGTGTCCTCGAATCACAGTGTGGGCTCACTTTCCCTGTGCGCTAGACGACCCACAAGCTCGCCTTCTGGACCATGCAATAAGCAGCTCAGGGGCTCCCTCATGGTGGATATTCATGGAACACAGTAACCTGGCCCCAAACAGCTAGGACCTGCTGTTAAGACAAAAGCCTAAATACCTGACTGACTAATTTCAAAAGCCCCACCTCTATCGCTTGCTTGTGGGATGGCGGGGACTGAGCTGACGCAGCTGGTCATTCAGCAGTTTATTAATTCTCTGTGCTCTTGTCCCCACTGAGTCCAAACACCAGGCCATCTTTAAAACACAAAATAGGTTGGGTGTGCTGGCTCACACCTGCAATCCCAGCACTTTGGGAGGCCAAGGTGAGCGGACTACAAGGTCAGGAGATCGAGACCATCCTGGCTAACACCGTGAAATCCCGTCTCTAGTAAAAATGCAAAAATAAGCCAGGTGTGGTGGCGTGTGCCTGTAGTCCTAGCTATTTGGGAGGCTGAGGCAGGAGAATCGCCTGAACCTGGGAGGCGGAGACTGCAGTGAGCCGAGATCACACCACTGTACTCCAGACCCGGCGACAGAGGGAGATTCAGTCTCAAAAAAAAAAACAACACCAGAAACCTTCAACTCTATATTTTACTGTAATTTACCTTAGAAGTTAAACCACCCTAGTGCTTCTTCATGATTTTGAGGGTGAAAGTATTCGGATACTGCATAAAGACAGCAATCTCACTTGCTATGAGAACACCAACACTGGTGCTTTTAGAACAAAAGGTTTATCATCAAGTGGTGGCACCATTCTTACCAGATTATCAAGCATCCGCATGAGGGCTTCAAATTCCTGCTCACCAATCTGCCACTTGGGAGGCGATCCAGTGCCTTCCCCTACCGGAGAGCCTGGGGAATGGGATTTGGCTTTGTACTTCTCAGGATTTAGCAGGACTAAGTTGTCTGGTCCTCCTGCGCTGGCCAGAGTTCGAACCTTTTCCAAAACAAACACACACCATGGCTTCAGTTCTTTACTGAGATCAAGAGGATCAGACGACTTGAATTAAAATGCAGGTTTCAAAAAAAAAACCCAAATCTCTAGAGTGTAAGAATAAAAAATATAGAATGGATAGTGACAGACTGATCACAAGGTTACTTTCAGAATTTTTTCTTTAGCCTGACAAAAATATTGGGCACCTACTCCAAGAATGTTATGAGGAAAAAAAAAAATACACTGGGCACCCAAAGCTGGCAGAGAAATGAGAAAACAGAGCACCTTTCAGGATCCTACAAAGGACTTGGGACCTCACTACCCCACAGACGTAAGTCAAGAGGCAGAGGGGAGAATGTGAACTAAGAGCTGACAGAGCGGAAGGGCACTCACAGCTGTCAAGACGCAGGCAAGTCTCTACCTACTTCTCTATGCCTGCTTTTTCAAAAAGAGTGCTGTGGCGGTCATATGACATCATGCATGAGATGACATGCACTAAGCACCTGACGCCAGGCCTGGCACACACCAGTACTCCATAAACGGTAGTGACTGACATATTGGAAAATAAAGAAATTAGAAATGAAAAGTCCAGTAATCCTTTGCCAACTTAAATCAGCAAAACAGCATTTGTCCTGATCAAGTCCCAAATCCATGAGCTTATCTTTGGCAAAGAGATTGCTCAAAGACTCCTCTCCTACTAGACAAATATCAAAAAGTCCATGTGAACCCCAGACACATCTAAATAAACAGCGATTAGAATGGCTGTCCCCACCTGGATCTCGCAAGCAACCACAAGGTTGTGAATGTAATAGAAGGCCTCCTCAACGCTCTCTCCAACTGACACAAGCCCGTGGTTCCGGAGAATAAGAACCTGAGGAGAAACAGGAGTGTTCTACGAAGCTGGGCAAGAAGACTGGTCCTTTGCTTTGTTCTTCTTTCTGCTGTAATTTAAATACCAGGTTACAGGCCTACTGACCTTGCTTTTAGGCCCCAGATTTTTCTGAATCAAAACTTTTTCCTCTTCATCCACCAGAATGCCATGGTAGTCATGATAAGCCACTTCTCCAAGGGAAAGCGCCTCCGGGGAGATTGGCAAGAGGCCACATTTCATCGCAGAGACCTAGAGACCAAATGGTCGCCATGAGGAAGGAAAAGCCAGGGTTACACAACGACTGATGACATGGTAAATGCTTTCCTCACAGAAATAAAATGGGAAGGGAAATGTTTATTTTGTTGTCTTCTTGAAAATAAATCAATCTATGAACTTAAGATAAAATAACTTGACTTCCAGTGTAACAATTCACACTTAAAAACAAAAGCTATCACGAAACGGGCAGAACCTCAAAAGAAAATCCACATATTTCTAGACTTTTTCTCACTGATTATAAATGCTGTGTAAACCTGGATTTAGTTATACAATGAGCACTGTGTCTAATGCAAGGAGCAGACCACAGACTCCTTGCACTAAATGAATTTCAAAAGAAGGCTTCCAGTCAGATATGGCGGCTCACACCTGTAATCCCAACTACTCAAGAGGCTAAGGCAGGTGGATCGCTTGAGCCCAGAAGTTCAGGGTCAGCAGAGGAAGACCCCTGCCTCTACAAATAATATTTTTAAATTAGCCAGGTGTGACGACATGAACCTGTGTAGTCAAGAGGCTACTCAAGAGGCTGAGGCAGGAGGAATCATGAACCCAGGAATTTGAAGCCAGCCTGCGCAAAGAAAAAAAAAGGAAGAGGTTTTCCAAGTGCCCTGAAGTTTTTGTGTACTTTTTATCTTAGGTTGTAGATAAGACGGAAACATCTAAAAATTAGATGAAAGCAAATTTATACAAGTTTGGTACACTTACATAATTTCTCTACATGTATGTGAGTAAAATTCAGTCTCAAAGAGAAAAATCTAAGTGTTCATATAGTCCTTAAGTTTCCTAAAATTCCCCAAAGTGGCCTGAGAATATGCCATTTTTGAAGGTCTTCTAAGACAAGACCTATAGACAGCAACATTATGACCCTAGATTAACATACTCCAAAGATTGAAAAACTAACTTTAGGCACAATTCGATAGAGAAAAGTTAATCTAAAAAGAGAATACCATATTTAACTCCTTGCATAATATCAGCTCTCAAACAAGTAGAAATTTCCTTACCAACCAAAAATATTTTGATAATCTTAAAAACAGGCTGAGCACAGTGGCTCATGCTCACAAATCCAGGAATTTGGGAGGCTGAGGCAGGCAGATCACTTGAAGTAAGGAGTTGGAGACCAGCCTGGTCAACATGGTGAAACCCTGTCTCCACCAAAAAATACAAAAATTCGCAGGTTGTGGTGACACACACCTGTAGTCTCACCTACTCCAGAGGCTGAGGTGAGAGAATCATTTGAACCTGGGAGGTGGAAGTTGCAGTGAGCCAAGATCGTGCCACTGCACTCCAGCCTGGGCGACAGAATTAGACCCTATCTCAAAAAAAAAAAACCAAACAAAAACACATTACATGATAGCTGTTCATAACCATACTGTCAAAAAGGTACCATTAATGGTTCTTAAAAATCCATAAACATTTTAGTGCCTGGAGTGACATGCATTCTTTCAGGAAAAAAAAATGGTATCATTCACACAACAATGTATCTAATAAAACCATGATGTTGACATAAGAACCACATGTTCAAAGTGAAAAATATACTAGGGGAAATATTCAACTAAATAATCCAACACACAAGACATTAAAACATCAGGTTGGGAGTGGTGGCTCGCACCTGTAATCCCAGCACTTTGGGAGGCCGAGGTGGGCAAATCACTTGAGGTCAGGAGTTCAAGACCAGCCTGACCAACATGGTGAAATCCCATCTCTACCAAAAACACAAAAATTAGCAGGGCATTGTGGTTTGCACCTGTAGTTCCAGCTACTTGGGAGGCCAAGGCAAAAGAATCACTTGAACCTGAGGGGCAGAGGTTGCAGTGAGCTAAGACTGTGCCCAATGCACTCCAGTCCACATGACAGAGCAAGACTCCATCCCCCCCAAAAAAAAAAAAAAATCAATACAGCATTACTAAATCAATGAGGTCATCTGCTGTACAATAAACCCAAAAAGTCCTTATATAAAATAAGTGATAAAAAGCATGCTTCTCAAGTACTGTGCTTTCACATGACATTGAGCGAACAGCCCGCATGTCTGCTTTCATAAGGAGGGGTTTGGGGCTTTGTCAGGGTGGCCCATTCACAGCAGAAGGGACAAGGCTTGGTGCACAGCTGAAGAGGGTTCCCGAGCAGCTGGGAAGCCAAGCCTCCCACCGGCCTGCACTGCCTATGTCTCTCTCCCAGCCACTCCTTTTCTTCTTCTCCCCATCACAATCCAGACTGGGTCCCACTGGATGGCTCAACCTCTCCCTTTCCCCAGCTTATTCCCACAGACTGTCCTCATGTTCAACTCTCCCGCACCCTAAAAACCCTTCCCTGAGTCCACAGCACCCTCCACCCACCACCCTAGCTTGCCCTCTCCTTCTTTTCCCATTCTTCTTCTCTAAAAGGTGCCTGCTTATCGCCATCATTTTGCACTTCCCGAGTCTTTGACACCCTGAAATCTTACCTACCTCTCCCTCAAGTCTCTCTGATTTTCTTTTATTTACTGTTATTTAATTTTTGTTGAGACAAGGTCTTACTCTGTCACCCAGGCTAGAGTTCAGTGGCACGATCACAGCTCACTGAAACCTCAACCTCCTTAGCTCAAAACATGGTCCCATCTCAGCCTCCCAAGTAGCTGGAACTACAGGCACGCACAACCATACCTGGTAAATTTTAAAACTTTTTTGTAGAGATGGGGTCTCAGTATGTTGCTCAGGGTAGTCTCTAACTCCTCAGCTCAGCAATCCTCCCACCTCAGCATCCCGAAGTGTTGGATTAGGCGTGAGCCACCAGGTCCAGCCATAATTTCCTAATGGTTAAATCTAACAGGCATTTTCAGACTTATTAGATGTTTTTCAAAATTAAATGGGATACATGGATCCCTTAAAAGGAAAAAAAATGATTTTAAGAATGTCAAACTTAATGGTAAAACTTTTTTGTTAGATTCAACAAAATTAGTTATACTGACTAGAAACAAGGAAGGGCAATTCAGAGGAAATGAGCAGCGCCTCTCACTAAGCAGCTTTAAACTTGAGATGCTACCAGGACAGCCACTCACCGCAGCCCCTGCTGGGGTGTGAATGTGCACAACGCACTTCACGTCCGGGCGTGCAGCGTAAATTGCAGAGTGTAAGGTGAAGCCAGCTTGATTGACTCCCAGATTAGTGCTTCCACGATCTACTATGTCTCCTTGTAGATTGATCTTAACCTGAAAATAAATAAGCAAAAATTTAAAATATCAAGAGCACTTCTTTTTTTTTTTTTTTTTTTTTGAGATAGTGCCTGGCTCTGTTACTCAGGCTGGAGTGCAGTGGTGCAATCTCGGCTCACTGCAGCCTCCACCTCCCAGGTTCATATAACAATCTTCCCACCTCAGCCTCCCGAGTATCTGGGCTATAGGTGCGCACCACCAGGCCCAGCTAATTTTTGTATTTTTTTGTAGAGTTGGGATTTCACCATGTTGGCCAAGCTGGTCTTGAACTTCTGGACTCAGCAATCCACCTGCACTGACCTACCAAAGTGCTGGAATTACAGGCATAAGCCACCGCATCCCACCCCATGGGGACTTCAAATTACTCTAACTAGAAACTATTCAAACCCAAGGTTACAATGTTTCTAAGTTCTTTCAAAGGTTTTTCTCTATCTGAGCTAATCATATAAAACATGGGCTCTTGTTTCTTGGGTTTTATTTACTTAGGTGATCTGAAGATGTTTAATGACCTAATATGACCTGCACACAAAAGCTGCCAAAGAGAAGGACGTTCTTACCAAACTGGATGCAGTCACTTCACTATAAAGAAGCCCAAAAGGTACAATGAGGAAGTGTTCCTGCTCCGAGTTCACTCTGGTCTGTGGGGAAAATGAGACTGAATTAGCTCAAAGATCCGAGTGAAATTATTTGCATCTCTTTCAGGCTACAAACTCATGGGTTTATTGAGAACACTGAGTGAGCTATGTAGGCAAGCATCCACACACAATGCCTGTCATGAAGCCAAGGGGTAGTGGAAGCTTTCCATCATTATATTGTACTAATTTATCATGTACATAAAGTGCTTCTTGCTCACGTTCATAGCTGACTTTACACGGGAAAAAAACAGTTCCACACTAGCCTACTGACAGGTCAATAACTTATTGATGGGTTACTCTATTGTACTTTCTGGTGGCTACCAGTGTCACAGGCAAAAAGGTGTCACTCCTCAGGGATACAATAATGAAAACAAAACTTAAATTTTTTTTGTGAGACAGGATCTCGCTCTGTTGCCCAGGCTGGAGTGCAGTGGCATGATCAAGGCTCACTGCAACTTCTGTCTCCCAGGCTCAAGTGATCCTCCCACCTCAGCCTCCCGAGTAGCTGGGACTACTACAAGCACACAACACCATGACCGGCTAATTTTTATATCTTGTATAGAGACAGGGTTTCACCATGCTGGCCAGGCTGGTCTCTAAAACTCCTGGGCTCAAGTGATCCACCTGTGCTGGCCTCTCAAAGTGCTGGGATTACAGGCATGAGCCATTGTGCCTGGCCAAAACTTACTTTTAAAAAGTCAAACAGAATGTCCTTGTTTTTCCCCTTGCTGCAGTAGGCATTGACAAAATAAATTTTTAAAAGTACTTAACACCTAGGCTGGGCACTGTGGCTCATGCCTATAATCCCAGCATTTTGGGAGGCCAAGGCAGATGGATCACTTGAGGCCAGGAGTTTGAGACCAGCCTGGCCAATATGGTGAAACCCTGTCTCTACTAAAAAGTATAAAATACAGGCCAGGCACAGTGGCTCACACCTGTAATCCCAGGACTTGGCGATACCGAGGTGGGCGGATCACAAGGTCAGGAGCTCACGACAGAGCCTGACCAACATGGTGAAACCCCGTCTCTACTAAAAAATGCAAAAGTTAGCTGGGCATGGTGACACGCAACTGTAGGTCCTAGCTACTTTGGTGACTGAGGCAGGAAAATCGCTTGAACCCAGGAGGTGGACGTTGCAGTGAGCTGAGATTGCACCACTAAACTGCAGCCTGGGTGACACAGCAAGACTGTCTCAAAAAAAAAAAAAAAAAAAAAACATTCTATCTATCTATCTATCTATCTGATATAAAACTTAGTCATGTGTGGTGGTGGGTATCCACAGTCCAAGCCACTCGGGTGGCTGAGGCACAAGAATCACTTGGAACCCAGGAGGCAGAGAATGCAGTGAGTCGGGATCATGCCACTGCACTCTAGCCTGCATGACAGACAGAGACCCTGTCTCAAAATAATAAATAAATAAATAATAATTAAAACCTGTAGGATGGTGAACAATCATAAAAATCACAATGACAGCAATCTCTTCCTTACTGCTTGATCCTTTCAACCTCCTGGCTCAAATGATCCATACACCTCAGCCTCCTGAGTAGCTGGGACTACAGGCACAAGTCATTAAGCCTGGCTATTTTTTTTATTTTGGTAGAGATGGGGTTTCACTAAGTTGTCCAGGCTGGTCTTGAACTCCTGAGCTCAAGCAATCCTCCTGCCTCAGCCTCCCAAAATGCTAGGATTATAGGTGTGAGCCCCTGTGCCCAGCATAATCCATTTTTTAAGTCTCTACAACCCCACATCCTCATTGCCCTAGTTGGTTTGCCTCTTCCACAGTATGTTTTTCTCTCCAGAGTAATTCATTCAATGCAGATTTAATTCACACTAATTACATGCTACTTATGATTATGCAGCATGTGCCAAACACTAGGAATACAGCAGTAAAAAAGTCCCATCCTCAAAAATATTCAATCTAGTTTTTGCCATGGTTTTGGTATAGGCTCAAAAGGCTTCCTAAAGATTAAGTTCAAATACATTTACTACTGGGTTAAGAAACCCAGAATCCTAACTAGGGTCAGATAGGTGGAACTGAGCGTTTGTTGAAAAGGACTTAAAGTGTTTAGTCCAGCTTCCTAACCCACATAGTGATCTCTTCTGCAGTGGCCCAAACAGAAGCATACCCAGGGTCTGCTTATTCTAGTTTCAGTGATGGGGATGCACACCCCAGCCTCCCTCATTTCTTCATTCAGGAAAGAAAGACCACCTACTCGCTGAGAGCCTACCTTGTCATGGGCACTGACGCACTGTGATAAACAGCTGCTGGAGAGACTTAAGAATTAAAACGTTCTTCTTAGCACTGAGAATAAATCTGTTTTCCTGTGTGTGTCACCACTGCCTCCAGTATGAAACACAGAACAGATTCTAACCCCCTTCTACAATTTATTTTTCAGACATTTGAATCTATCCTGTCTCCCCTTATATGATCTTTAGGCTAAACTCATCTGACTGCCTCAGTATAGTGTAACAGGGTTAAGAGCACAAAACCCAAAGTCAGATAAGACCCAGGTTCAAATCCTAACTCCGCCAAGAACTAGCTATACTGTCTGGGCACCCTGAGCTCCTGTTTTCCTCATACTAAGTGGGCATGAGAAGGGCTTGTGTCCACAATAAAGCTCGAAATAAACAGCATCTCCCCATTATTAGCATCATGAGCGGTAGTGCGAGCAACAACGGTAAATCACTGCCAAGGATCATTTATAGGGATGGTGAACCTAATCCATATAAATCCAACTACAACATCTAGTCTCTATAAATCCCTATGACCCACTTCTTTGCAATGCTGAGTCAGCCTTGCTTTTTATTTCCTAAAGTCAGCTTTATTTATTTGTTTGTTTGTTTGTTTATTTATTTATTTATTGGAGAAAAAGCTCACTCTGACACCCAGGCTGGAGTGCAGTGGCATGATCTCAGCTCACTGCAACATTTGCCTCCCGGATTCAAGCAATTTGCCTACCTCAGCCTCCCGAGTAGCTTGGGATTACAGGCACAGCTAATTTTTATATTTTTAGTAGAGATGGGGTTTTGCTATGTTGGCCAGACTGGTCTCGAACTCCTGGCCTCAAGTGATCCGCCCGCTTTAGCCTCCAAAAATGCTGAGATTATAGGCATGGGCCACTGTGCCCAGCCTCCTTTATCTTAAAAAGCATCCTGACCTTTTTTTTTTTCTTTTTTCTTTAACAGAGACAAGGTTTCACTATGTTACCCAGGCTGATCCCAAACTTTTGAGTTCAAGTGATCCTCCTGCCTTGGCCTCCCAAAGTGCTAAGATTACAGGCATAGGTCACTGCATCTGGCCCATCTGACCTTTTGAACTACTTAACACAAAAGTAAGCAATTGTCTAATTCCTAAGTTCAGTCGGGAAAAAAAAAATAAATAAAACAAGATATCTGTGTTGGAATGAAGAAAAATAAGGATGAAAATAAGAAAAGAGGCCGGGCGCGGTGGCTCAAGCCTGTAATCCCAGCACTTTGGGAGGCCGAGGCGGGTGGATCACGAGGTCAACAGATCGAGACCATCCTGGTCAACACGGTGAAACCCCGTCTCTACTAAAAATACAAAAAATTAGCTGGGCGTGGTGGCGCGTGCCTGTAATCCCAGCTACTCAGGAGGCTGAGGCAGGAGAATTGCCTGAACCCAGGAGGCAGAGGTTGCGGTGAGCCGAGATCGCGCCATTGCACTCCAGCCTGGGTAACAAGAGCGAAACTCCGTCCCCCCCCCAAAAAAAAAAAAAAAAAATAAGAAAAGATTAAGTTTCAGATTATTTTTGCTTATTTTAGTAAGTATTTTGAAAACACACATACAAGGGTACTTAGAAGATATAAGACAATGTAAGTATAATAAATCAAACACCCATGTATCTATCAATTCGCTTAAGAAATGCAGTAATTCTAGTATCTCTGAAGCTGTTTCTCTTCCGTCATCTCCCAAAAGTAACCACTATTCAAAATTATGTATTAAACATTCCCTTTTTTCTTTACAGTTTTTCTGGTCATCCCTAAGCAATTTATTAATTTTTACCTGTTTGTAAACTTTCTATAATTGAAATCATACTGTATGTTCTCCAGTAACTTTTCTCAACATCATTTTGTGGCTCCTCCAGATTATGACCAACATGACTATCATTTATTCACTCTCACTGCTGTATAGTATCCACTGGAAGACACTACAACATATGACTCTCTTCTTCCATCAGTGGACGTGGTTTAAGTTTTTGTTATTAAAAACTATGCTGCTACAAACATTCTCTTACCAGTCTCCTACTGTACACATTCAAGTTTCTCTAGCATAATAAACTAGGAGATAATACCAAGTTCTTTTCCAAAGAGCCTCATTAAAGATGGCCAGGCGCGGTGGCTCAAGTCTGTAATCCCAGCACTTTGGGAGGCCGAGGCAGGTGGATCACGAGGTCAAGAGATTGAGACCATCCTGGTCAACATGGTGAAACCCCGTCTCTACTAAAAATACAAAAAACATTAGCTGGGTGCGGTGGTGCGTGCCTGTAATCCCAGCGACTCAGGAGGCTGAGGCAGGAGAATTGCCTGAACCCAGGAGGCGGAGGTTGCAGTGAGCCGAGATCGCGCCATTGCACTCCAGCCTGGGTAACAAGAGCGAAACTCCGTCTCAAAAAAAAAAAAAAAAAAAAAAAGATACAGCCCTCCAGTAGTAAGTATATGATAGTTTTGTGCTTCTATAACCCTTTTAAAATATTAAAATCTGATGTCTGAGGCCGGGCGCGGTGGCTCACATCTGTAATCCCAGCACTTTGGGAGGCCGAGGTGGGCAGGTCACGAGGTGAGAAGCTCGAGACCAGTCTGGCCTCTGCTGAAGATACAAAAATTAGCCAGGCTCACTGATGGTGTGCGTCCGTAGCCCCAGCTACTTGGGAGGCTGAGGCATGTGAATCGCCTGAACCTCGGAGGTGGAGGTTGCAGTGAGCCAAGGTTGTGCCACTGACTCCAGCCTGGGCAACAGAGCGAGACTCCGTCTCAGAAAAAAAAAAACTCATGTCTGTGAAACGATATTTCAGTGTGCTATGAATTTATAATTTCCTGGTTACTAAACGATTTCAACAACTTTGCATATTTTCACAAGGCATTCTTATCTCCCCTTTTTTTTGAGGGGAAGTCTTGCTCTGTCACCCAGCCTGGAGTGCAGTGTTATGATTTCAACTCACTGCAACCTACAACTCCCGAGTTCAAGTGATTCCTGTCTCAGCCTCCGAGTGGCTGGGAATACAGGTACATGCCGCCACGCCTAGCTAATTTTGTATTTTTAGTATAGACCAAGTTTCACCATGTTGGCCAAACTGGTCTCAAACTCCTCGCCTCAAGTGATGCACCTACCTTGGTCTCCCAAAGCACAGGAATTACAGGCATGAGCCACCATGCCCAGCCACAGACATTAATTTCTGTTGGCTACAAGTGGGGCAAACCTTCCAGGTTGCAGCTTTTATTATTACTGTATTTATGATATTTTTTTTTTTTTTTTTGGAGGCAGGGTCTCACTCTGCCACCCAGGCTGGAGTGCAGTGGCAGGATCTCAGCTCACTGCAACTTCCACCTCTAGGGTTCAAGCGATTCTCCTGTCTCCGCCTCCCCAGCAGCTGAGACTGCAGGCGAACCACAATGCCTGGCTAATTGTTTTGTATTTTTTGGTAGAGATGGGTTTTCATCATGTTGGACAGGCTGGTCTCAAACTCCTGACCTCAGGTGATCAGGAGTTCAGGAGTGATCTACCCACCTAGCCTCCCAAAGTGCTGGGATTACAGGTGTGAGCCACCAAGCCTGGCCTATGGTATCTTTTAATAAGGAAACATTTTGTGTACTTTAAATGTGGACACATTTACCCATCTTTTCATTTATGATAAGTGCTTTTTGTGTCATAAGACATCTTTCCTTAGGCCAGGGATTCAAGGCTAGTGATTTTCACCTGTATGAGTCCTAAAATTGTAAAAAGTACTGCATTTCACGTTTAATCTTTAATTCACTGGGATTGCTTTGTGATTATGTATAGTATAGAAGTCTCATATAATTTTTCACTTGTGACTTTTCTACCCAAGCATCCCAGCACCCATCATTGCCAAGCCCGTCCCCCACCCCACTGAGCTGCAATGCCGACTCTGGCATGTCTGTTTCAATGCATGCAGATCCGACTTAGGGCTTTCCGTTCGGTCCCACTGATCCATCTGAATCTTCTTTTGCCCAAAGAACACTACATTAATTACCACTTTATATTAAGCTTGACATATGGTAGGAAAAATCCCCTTGCCTAGTTGTTCTTCAGGAGTATCTTAGCTATTCTTGGCCTTCTGTTCTTCCCTCTAAATTTTAGAAGCATGCTGTCAGGTTCTACATTTAAAAAATATTACAGAGCTGTTTTCGTCAGTCATTTCAATTTTGCCTATATATATGTGTGTGTGTATTTCATATGGCTGTAAAGAGTATACATTTCATATTTTCTCATTTCTAATAATACCTTTCATTTTTCGTGTTTTCATTTGTTCTACATGATCTCTGTAATTGTTTTTCATAGTATACAACATTTTATCAAATTGATATTGAATAACTGAGCCATTTCCTATCTACTGCTGAATATTTAAGGACTCTTAAATTTTTTCATTATTGGCTAGGCACAGTGGCTCACACCTGTAATCCTAGCACTTTGGGAGGCCCATGTGGGTGGATCACTTGAGGTCAGAAGTTCAAAACCAGCCTGGCCAACATGGTGAAACCCCATCTCTACTAGAAATACCAAAAAAAAAAAATAGCCAGGTGTGGTGGCAGGTGCCTGTAATCCCTGCTACTTGGGAGGTTGAGGCGGAGTTCAACTGCCTGAACCCAGGAGGCGGAGGTTGCAGTGAGCCATCATGCCACTGCACTCCAGCCTGGGTCATAGAGCGAGACTCTGCCTAAAAAAAAAACAACAATTTCATTATTACAAATAATGCTGGGTGGGCTGGGTGCAGTGCCTCACGCCTGTAATCCTAGCACTTTGGGAGGCTGAGGTAGGTGGATCATTTGAGTTAGAGATCAGCCTGGCCAATATGGAGAAACCCTAACTCTACTAAAAATATAAAAATTAGCCAGTGGCATGTGGTGCACACCTGCACATGGTGGCGCATGATTGTTCCAGCTACTCAGGAGGCTGAGGCAGGAGGATCACTTGAACTGAGGTAGCGGAGGTTACAGTGAGCTGAGATTACACCACTGCACTTCAGCCTGGGTGACAAAGAGAGCCTCTGTCTCAAAAATAGTAATAACAATAATAATAATGCTGTAATTAATATAATGTTTCCTTCTTTGACTTATTTTAAGATTTATTTCCAACTGTGAGCTTAACTAACAGATCTATTAATACATATTTTAATTTTAAAGGCTTAAAACATTCAATTTTCTGAGTCAAAAGCAAAAAGGAGAAAGTGTAAAATTACAACCATCAAGTAAAGATAGAGAACACTTTGAAGTCAGTTCCTCTTCAGTGGTCCCTGTCAGACCAGCACTGCTCTTCCTGTGTCTCTTCTCACACGTGTACTGCCCCTTCGCTGTGTGTGAAGAATGAGATTCTGCTGTTGCAGACCAATTCAGACCAAATCACATCCCTGAAGCACAGGCAACTGGTCACAAAGGTGGGTTCCAGACCATCATCTGGAAGGCTTAGCATTCTCTGGAATCCAGAATGGAGTTGAACAAGCATCTGCCAGGTTCTGCACGTATGAAGCCTTGACAGCATTCTACTGACATCAGGATGAAAATGCCACGCCATCAGCTAAGTGCCACCCTGCCTCGTCCCACTGCCCCTATCCCTGACAAACACTTCTCCAAATCCAGTGCAATCTTAAAACAAAGATCTACTTCAGACAGTCATCTCCAATCCTCTAACACCTGTCAGCAATTTTAAATCCCTTCAGCAGAAAATCCCTATGACCCTCTTTCAAAGAAAGGGCAGAATGACCTGCAGGCACTTTTTGTTGATACTGTTAATATTCGCTTTTCTGCTAAGCGTCTGTACCATACCTAGATTGTAAATAAGAAATGGATGTCATAATAGTAAAACAAACCAAAACCTTTCTTCCTTAAAGATTCTCTAGTTCTAGTTTATAAGACACAGGAAATATTTTTGGTAACTTGTATTTACATTTACTCAGTATTAAGCCCCATGGAGATCACTGACAGAAGGGCAAACACCGATGTTTCAATTTTGCCAATTCCTAAACAATTAAACGGGGAGAAAACAAGTAATTTAACCAATCCAAACTTATTTAATGAGCATTCAAAGCAGGACTAGGCAAACAGCATTTTTAAACTTGCAAAGAATGTAAAGCTGTTATTACAGCCAGGGATTACATTTCCTATCACTGTAACATTTTTATGGCACTAATCTTCAGGCAACCATTTAGCATTAAATCTCCACTAGAGCATTCTGTCAAGTATAATTAGATGTCAGAGGCCAGCAATTTCCCTGCAGGCACCAGGAAGGGAGCTGGCATTTGTGTTAGGCTAACTAGACCCACTCATCAAATGTCAAAAAGCCCCACTGAACTCTTGTTCACAATTTTACTGAGGTAATTTCAGTACTGAGGGGGTTTCATTCAGTTTGTCACCTGACATGAGTTTACTGCATGCCTACTCTGTGCCACTGGTTCTGGGGCAACAGCAGGGACCATAACAGAGTCCCCCCGTGGAATTTACATTCCTGTGGGCAAAAAGGGACAGTAACAGCTAAACATATAGAATGGATGGGGGTTAACTGCTACAGGGGAATAAAGCAGAGGTGACATTCTACACAGAGTGAGTGTGCAGCATGCAAGAGCACATTTTGAAAAGTTCATTTAAGCAGAAACAAGAACAGATGGATGGAAGGCAAATGAGTCTCTCTCTGGCAGAGACCAGTATCAAGTCCCAGAGACACAATACATTAATCACAAGGTAAACACCAGACCATCACCTCAGGTGGCTTAGCATTCCTCTGAGTCCAGAATGGAGCTTAACTAAGCACCACTAGTTATGAGTCCATGTGTGGAAAAACCTACATGCGTGTTGAGTACAGAGAAAAGTCTTCAACAACCTGAACAGCATACACACTGGTTGCCTCGAGAGAGATGGGAGTATTGGTGGAATTACAACTTTTTCTTTAGACATCTGCATGAGGTACACTTGATACAAAAAGCAGGCACTGTATTAACAACTTAAAATAGCCTTTAAAAGAAATTACATGAAAAAAACAGAAGATTGGAATAAGTTTTAAAACCAAAGGAAGGAAGGAAGTTCAAAGGAAGAAGCTATCCCTACAAAAGTGTGAAGGAACAAAAGAACCCTGCCAATGCACTGGGAATCTAAGAAGGTAGGAAGGGTGGAATTCAAGCCAGGGGAGCAAAGTTTGGCCACAGGTAGAAGGCAGGGCATTGTAACAGTTGGTCAACAGTACAGAATGGCAACAAATGTCAGGAAGGGTACTCCTTTTTTCTGTGGCATGATGAGGTCATTTGCTGGGAGAAGGAGGTCAGGAGTCTCAAAGACAGTAGTGAAGACTTAAATATTAGTAAGGTTGTAAGAGAGATGAGTTATGGTTGCCAGGCTGAATCCTGGGTCCACTTGAGATCTGGGTTGTGAATCTATGGAGAAAGGCAATGGGCTCTGGTGGGAGGGTTTCTGTAGCAGGATGTGGCTGCTCAGAAGCTAGGAGTGGCAGTACAGGATTGGCAGAGTATTACTGAAATGAGGGAACATGAAATACAAGCTGGACAAAATAGGAAGTGCAGAACAGGCTAATGGACTGGGATGAAGTGACTGCCCACAAGGGAAGGACTTGTGTCATCCACTGATATGACCCCAGAGTTAGAACAGCACTTAGTCCAGAGAAAGCAGATACCCAGAATGAAGGAAAAGAGAGATTCTAACAATGTTGAAAATGGTTAAAACTTGAGTAGCTGAAGAAATAAGTTTGAGAGAGAGAAGGCTTTGGTCAGACTAAGAAAGAAAACATCATTCTTATGTTTTTAAACATAAAAATAATTTTAGAAACTGTCTGTAATCTGGTAAACACTCAGTTGTCTTATTAGGTTAGCATGCAAGAAAGAAATTTTCAAGAGCTGCTCTTCTTATAACTTTTAACCCAAACTGGCTGGTTATCGGGTTATTAGACTCTGTAGTCAGGAATCAGAAGAGGTATTCCACAACTTACTGAAGCTCGGCCTGCTTCCCTCATCTCCCTAAATGGAAGGAGGTGGTGCCAGACACAAAACGTTCATTTATCATTCAGTTACTACCCATTTAACACTTACTGTGATATGATTGTAGATAAGCTGAGACCACCCGAAGAGATCGGCTAGTCTATAAAACGCTGCCAATTTACACCGCAATAACTTCTCTCCTTTGTCATATGCAATCGAATCAGATCCTCTAAGATCATTCACAGGAGTCACCATACCAAGACCTGAAACAAAGAAGAACAAAACTCAGCCAGGTGCGGTGGCATATGCCTGTACACCTAGGTACTCAGAAGGTTAAGGCAGGAGGATCACTTGAAGCCATGAGTTTGAGGCTGTTGTGCTTATGATTGCAGCTGTGCATAGCCCAGGCAACAAAGTGAGACTTATCAAAAAGCCTCAGACATTAATACTTAAAGCCTCATAAGTATTTCTTATCAAATATAAATCAAATACTAATGGTTCTGAGATATTTATCTTCCATGTTAGGCCATAAAGTCTTGACAACTTCAAAGACAATTTCATAAAGACTATTCTCCAATACTAATACAATTAAGTTAGAAATCATTAACAAAAAGATAGCAAAATTTGTGCGGTGCAGTAAAGCATGCTTAGAAGGAAATTTACAGCATTAAACATACATTAGAGAAGAAAAGTTTTTTTAAGGCTTTTTGATTAAACCAAGTTTAATCTGTGAGATTAAAAATTGTACAAATAACAAAATAAGATAAACCTCTAGTCAGACTTAATGAAAGAAGGGAGATAGAAATAGGTTGGGCACAGTGGCTCATGCCTGAAATCCTAACACTCTGGGAGGCTGAGGTGGGTGGATCACTTGAGGGCAGGAGTTCAAAACCAGCCTGGCCAACATGGTAAAACTTTGTATGTATTAAAAATACAAAAAATTAGCCAGGCGTGGTGGTGGACACCTGTAATCTTAGCTACTTGGGAGGCTGAGACAGGAGAATTGCTTGAACCCGGAAGCAGAGGTTGCAGTGAGCCGAGATCACACCATTGCACTCCAGCTCAGATGACAGAGTGAGACTCCATCTCGAAAGAAAGAAAGAAAGAAAAGAAAGAAAGAAAGAAAAGAAAGGAAGGAAAGGAAAGGGAAGGAAAGGGAAGAGAAGGGAAGGAAAGGAAAGGAAAAAGGAAAAAGGAAAAAGGAAAAAGGAAAAAGGAAAGGAAAGGAAAGGAAAGGAAAGGAAAGGAAAGGAAAGGAAAGGAAAGGAAAGGAAAAAGAAAGAATATGAAGAAGTGGAAAGAGGTCATCACTATCCTACAGACATTAAAAAAAATAATAAAGGGATTATACAAACAACTATGCCAGCAAATTATTTACCTTAGATGAAATAGACAAATTATTTGAAAGATAAAAGCTACCAAAGAGAGAGAGAGAGAGAGAAAGAGAGAGAGGGTGAAAGAGAAAGAGAAAGGGAAAGGAAAGAGGGGAGGGGAGGGCAGGGGAGGGAAGATTAGCCAGGTGTGGAGGATCCCTTAAGCCCAGGACTTCAAGGTTGTAGTGAGCTGTGACTATGCTACTGTACTCCAGCATGGGTGAAAGAGCAAGACCTTATCTCTAAATAAATAAATATACGAAACAAAACAAAATCCAATAAACATAATTCACCATATCAAACTAAAGAAGAAAAAATAGGTGATTATTTTAACAAACGGGTAAGAAGCATTTCACAAAATTCAACATTCAGAAGGAAAGCTCTCAACAAATCCGGATAATAACTGCAATGATGTGAAACACACTGACTATGTTTAAATCATAAATTCAAATGATACCAAAAAAACTAATTGTTCACCACTAAAGGATGACTGGAAACCAACTTATTATTTCGGAAAGGGATCCTGCCTTTCCTACAAAAACTGTACCACCAGGTAACCAAAAGAACTGAAGGGAAGTTTCTCCTTACAGAATATTCTTGCTAATACAGAAGAAATGGGCCAGGTGTGGTGGTTCATGTCCGTAATCCCAACACTTAGGGAGGCTGAGGCAAGTGGATCACTTGAAGTCAGGAGTTTGAGTTCAGCCTGGCCAACATGGTGAAACCCACCTCTACTAAAAACACAAAAATTAGCCAGGTGTGGTGGCGTGTGCCTGTAATCTCAGCTACTCAGGTTGCTAAGGCATGAGAACAGCTTGAACCTGAGAGGTGGAGGTTTGCAGGGAGCCAAGATCAAGCCACTACACTCCAGCCTGGGAGACAGACTGAGACACTGTCTAAAAAAAAAAAAAAAAAAAAAAAGAATCCACTTTTAACAACATTAGCCTTTGTTGTTTGCCAGCCACTGATGCATTTAGCCATGGGTTTGTTAGGCAGGGTGGTTTTTGCTTTTATTCTGGCTTTGCATTTTAGGATTAACAAATAACATAAGACAATTATGAGTATAATTAGTAACTTTTTTTTTAGTTAAAGAGTAACTCCCAGGAATGGGGGTTTAACCAGGAGAGATGATACACCTGAGACACTGATTACCACCTGCAGAGTTTTGTTCTGCAGACCCTGACTTAACTACGGATGAATAAATGCACTCTCACACCTATTTCAGTGATTCAGGTGGGCTACGGATGGTTGTTGGCTGCTTTTAGAGGGTGGCTGCAGCCAATCAACCAAGACCCCCTGTTCCATTCTCACATTTTTTCAGTACAGTTTTCATAACAGAGGTTTTAAGTTAATATGCTTGTGGATAATTAACATGGTTAAAAGAGTGGTTTTGCAAATGATAAAAGCTTTAGGTTTCAGGGCCCAGAGTAAACACTGTTAAGGAGTAATTCCCCTTTGATTTCCCCCTGAGAGGACCATTCAGCACAAAGTTTACATGAGTAAACAGAGTAGAGACAAAGGGATGTGGGGTAAACAGACTTAACTGGGAAAGCCTCTTATCGTTCCTATCTTTTCCCTAATGTAATGGACCCACTGCCTTCAGCCTGTCCCAACAAAACCTTTTGGCCTTCCAAAAGGTTTGAGACTAATTTATAACTTTCCTAATATTTTGCCAGCCACCCCAGGAGAATCTCAACAAAACGTATGAAACCTTTACTGGTGGTGGCCATGTGATTTCAGGGTGGAGGTTTGAGCTATGGATTAAATGTGATTCTTAATATTCTATAGACATTAATTATATCAGATCAGGTGAATGCTATTCAACTTCTAAGAATCCCACAGAGCAGACAGGTAAATAGCAAATGTCAGCAGATGTAACAAAAACCAGTATCTTATTTTGGGCAATCAGATTTGACTATCCAACCGGACCCATCAGAGACTGATCCAAGATACAATATGGGTCCGATTAGTTGATGCCTGAGTCATCCTGGGCTCCACCTCATCATGTTAACATTTACAAACTCAACTGTCATAGCAAAGCTCAATTCTTGCCCAGCTGACCATTCTATGCTCACATTCACCCATCCAACATTTTTCCTCTGGCTTTTCTTTTGGAGTTTCTCTTTCTCACTAGTTGGGAAGCAGCAGTGAGGAATGGTAGGGAAGAAATGCTGGCCAGGCAAAACTGCTGTGCTACTCCACAAGCACTATTATTACTGATTATTTTAATCCACATAGAGGTTGGTCATCTGCCTCAGAAATAACTGTCTCACTGGCTAAGAAGAGTCGCCAACATTCAAGACGATTTCAAGAATACAGCCTGTCTTTTACTATGACTAACGAAAACATATTAATTTTCCAAATACTCAACTCTGTACGTTACACTATTACATGCCCTTTTATTTCATGTGAGCAATCTTCAGGAAATTTTACCTGAAAACTACAGAGCATGTATTAAAAATCAGGAACTACTCACTCATGTTTAAGGCAGCCATCCCTCCTTGCGGAGCTGCTGGGTAGACATTTGGTACATTCGTGGTCATAAAATCTGCAATCTGCTGTAATGCCAAAAGGCCTGTGGGGTTCTTCCCCTTCTTAAATTGCTCCTGTATCATTGATTCCAATTCTTCACAGAAAGCCTAATAAAAAAATATTAAAACAGTGAGATACTATTTATTTTCTGTTCCTTGGGCAGGGGGTCTGGGGTAGCAATCACACAGACCAATTTTTTGTTTTCATCCAGTGCTGGAAAGGCAAGCAGATATTCTCACACATTACTGCTGGGAGTATAAACTGGCACATTCTTTTCTAGAAAGTAATGTAATACAATAAAAGCTTAAAACTCTGAACAGGAATTCTATTCCTAGGAATCTATTTTATGGAAACATCAAGAAAGTGCTCAAAGACATTCATTTTCTACCACTATTGATAAAAGGGAAAAATATGCTACATTTCAATCAACAGAGGGCTGATTAAATACACTGGGAATTCTATGCATACATTCAACATGAAAAGCTAAAAAAAATTACATGGCATAAACTTTCTCTTCAGTGACAAAGTTATCAAGCAATATAACCAGTTCTTATTAGAGCAAATACACACCTAAACATAGACAAAGATTGAAAGTAAATCCATCAGCCGGGTGCAGTGGCTCACACCTGTAATCCCAGCACTTTGGGAGGCCGAGGCAGGTAGATCACCCGAGTTCAGGAGTTTGAAACCAGCCTGGCCAACATGGTGAAACCCCATATCTACTAAAAATACAAAAAATTAGCCAGGCATAGTAGTAGGTGCCTGAAATCCTAGCTACTTGGGAAGCTGCGACAGGGGAATTGCTTGAACCCAGGAGGCAGAGGTTGCAATGAGCCGAGATTGTGCCGTTGCACTCCAGCCTGGGTGACAGAGCAAGACTTCATCTCAAAGAAAATGGTAAATACGTCAAAATGTTCACTGTAATCCTTTTAGTAATAGAATTATTAGTAATTTTCATATTCTATTTTATTCTTTGCAGTACTTTCTTCAAAATACTTTTCAAATTACTTTTAAGTGTGGAAAAAACCCTAAACATCCATCCTTTATCAAATAATCCTAAATTAGGCAAAAAAAGTCCAATTGAATTGATGGTGATTTTAATAGAAATCTATTTAACAATAGATATAATTTATAACTTCCCCAAGGTGCACTAAAATAATTTTTTCACATACCCTATGAAGAAATAAATATCTTGTCAAACAATTATAAATGATATCTAATATGAAAATATAAATTCACTGGATGCTAATCCACATCAAATTTGCTTCTAGTTTGTCATTGCTTGAGCTGAAAACATGTTGCAGGAAATTGCCAAGGGACAGTCTAAGTGTACCTACTGGGGAAAGCACACAACAAAGACATGTATTGTGGCTAATTAAGGGTAGAAAAGAATGTCAAGAACCCTCTGAGGACCCTCTATTTACCAAACCATGATAAACAACGTCACAGATCATATTTTGTAGTCATCCATGAGGCTATAAGGAAGGGAAAAGCTGAGAGGTACTCTGACTGCAAGCAAGAAATAAAGAAATAAAGAAATAAAAACAAAACATGATGATTATTTAGCCATCTTTGTTATTGATGCACAATGCAATGAGAGAGAAAGAAAGGGATTTATGAGCAAATGAAGATGGGCTGGGCATCGTGGCTCCTGCCTGTAATTCCAGCACTTTGGGAGGCCAAGGCAGGCAGATCATTTGAGGTCAGGAGTTCGAGACCAGCCTGGCCAACATGGTGAAACTGTCTCTACTAAAAACACAAAAATTAGCCAGGCATGAAAGCTCGTGCCTGTAATCCTAGCTACTCGGGAGGCTGAGGCAGGAGAATTGTTTGAACTCGGGAGGTAGAGGCTGCAGTGAGCCAAGATCACACCACTGTACTCCAGCCTAGGTGACAGAATGAGACTCCATCTCAAAAGAAAAAAAAAAAAAGATAGAGAGTAAGAGATATAGATGGCGTTGCCTGAACATCACAGACAGTGCTGGCTACAGGAGAAGCAAAAGCTAAATTAAATAGGTTCCTTGCCTTCAGGAACCCTCAGTCTGAAAATTCAAAGGATCTATTTCAATGGTTTTAAAATCCACATACAGATCTAGGGAAAGCTCAATTTGACACACACTACTAAGTATCAGGTGCTGTTTTAGGCACTAAGGATATACATACAGATAAATAATACGGTCCTTGCCTTCCAGAAACTTAAAGCTTGGTAAGAAAGACACAAAAAGAAGAAAACCACAGTACAGGGGCCCCTTACATAAACAGCATGTCAGAAGGCCTGTACATGCAGAAAGGATACATGGCACAGAGCTAAGCCATCATCTGGATCTTAACATCTGGCTCCAGCCAGCTGTCACTAGCCTAAGGACCTTGTGTGTGCTACTTTGATCATAACTCCTGCTGGTTCAACATCCATATACCCTCAGCTTGGGACCGTCCATACCTTCATACCTCTCAGATTTCAGGCCTCCTCTCCTCCGAAGACCCTGTCATCCAACCCACCTCAGTCTCCCACTTCCATGGTCATGCCCTACACTTGCTCATTCCTAGTAACCATACCCCTCTTCAATCCCAAAGCCAAATATGTGCCCTCCAACCACCCCCTGCCCCCTTCGAGAGTCCAGCTCACCCTTTCTTCCATCCATTCATCATCCTAACACCTTCTCACCTTGACTTACCTCCCCTGTTCTGATCTCCCTCACTGGCTTAGATCCACTGTAATGATTACATTGTAATCATGTTCTTGCTAACACCTCCAACTCTACCAAACCATCTGGCAAAACCTCAAGCCCCAGGCTGGAGTGCAGTGGTGCAATCATAGCTCACTGCAGCCTCAAACTCCTGGGCTCAAGTGATCCTCCTACCTCAGCCTCCCAAAGCACTGAGACTGCAGATATGAGCCGCCGTGGCCAGTCTTGACGCTTACGATGTTCTAAACAACCTGTGGACAGGGACTTTACTCTCTTACCTCTGCATCCCCAGTGCCTACAAACACTCCTGGCACACACTAGGTGCTACTAGTTTCTTAACAATCCCAAGTCATTTTTACTTAGCTTCTTGTTGTTTTTATGTAGGAAAACCGCTCAAGCCAAAAGTCTAGGTGTTATCCTGATTCTTTTTTTCCCTTTCACTTCTTTCCCCCACCCATCAGCCAGTCCTACTCACACTACCTTCAAAATGAAAGCCATACAAATCTACCTCTCCCTACCTCTACTACACCACCTTTGCCCAAGCTGCTATGATCTCTCATTTGGAAGACAGCTTTTTCTCTTGCCCCAGCCAATTTTCTCTCTAAACCAAACCCAGAATAATTTTCTTTAAAATTCTATTTGTCCTTTCCCTGCCTGCAGCCCCCCAGTGACTCTGCCACACACAGAATGCAATGAAAACTCTCAATCTCAGCATACACAGCCTTCCAGGATCTCCTCCCTCCTCTCTCTCCAACCTCACTGCACCTCACTCTGCCACTCCCAGGTTGAACCACATTGGCTGCCTTCTGCCTCTGCAGGCTCATCAAGCCTATCCCTATCCTAGGAATTTCATGTTAGCCAGTCCCTCAGCCAGGAACACTTTTTTTGAGACAAGGTCTCACTCTGTCACCCAGGCTGGAGTACACTGGCATGATCACAACTCAGTGCAGCCTCAACCTCTTGGGATTGAGTGATCCTTCCACCTCAGTCTCCTGAGTAGTTGGTACCACAGGCACACATCACCACGCCTGGCTAATTTTTATATTTTTTGTAGAGATAGGGTTTCATCAGGCTGGTCTCGAACTCCTGGGCTCAAGTGATCCACTCTTTGGCCTCCGAAAATGCTGGGATTACAGGCATGAGCCACCATACCCAGCCAAGCACCCAAACCCGGCCCCCTCTTGATTCTTGAAAGACTGGCTCCTTCCTGTCACTGAGTTCAGATTAAACCATACCTCCAAAGAGTGGCCTTTTGACCACAGTCACACTGAATCTAATCATCCTACTGCTTTCTGCATTGCTCTTCTGCTTGTTATTTACTGTTCATTTCCTTCAACTAGAATGTAAAGTCTGAGACTTGATCTGGGTAGTCACATAGCAACAATTATGTCAAAATTCACCAAGCTATATAGTTAAGATTTGTGTACTTTATGTAACTTGTAACTCAATAGTAACAGCTAATTTTTTGTGTTTTTACTAGAGACAGGATTTCACCGTGTTAGCCAGGATGGTCACGACCTCCTGACCTTGTGATCCACCCGCCTTGGCCTCCTAAAGTGCTGGGACTACAGGCATGAGCCACCGAACCCAGCCCAATAATGAGGTACTCTTAAGACCTACTATATGCCCAGGACTGAGCTAGTTTTTTTGTTTGTTTGTTTTTAAGATAGAGTTTTGCTCTGTTGCCCAGGCTGGAGTGCAGTGGCACGATCTTGGCTCACTGCAACCCCTACCTCCTAGGTTTAAGCGATTCTCCTGCCTCAGCCTTCCAGGTAGCTGGGATTACAAGCACGCGCCACCACGCCAGGCTGATTTTTGTATTTTTAACGGAGTCAGGGTTTCACCATGATGGATGGCCAGGCTGGTCTCGAACTCCTGATCTCAAGTGATCCACCTGCCTTGGCCTCCCAAAATGCTGGGATTACAGGAGTGAGTTGCCACATCCAGCCTAAGGTAGGTATTTTTTAAATTGTAATTTAAAAATTGTCCCTATATATATAAACCTCTGGAAAAGTCACAAGAGTAAAAAGGAGAAATTAACACTTCCTATCCTTTATGACACTGAAGATTTTTCATTTATGATGTCTGATAACATGAACTAAACTGAATTCTTTCAACTACCATATACATATACTCACACATGATTTCCTGTGATAAGATCAATGAACGATGCCACTCATATAACAGGGCATAAAACCTGTATCAGAAAAGGAAAGACAACATTTGGTCAGAGAAAAGATTTCTCTTCTTACAGGGCTTTGTAGAATCATGGACACCCTCTTCTTTTGCTCCATCATGTTGAAGTCCTGGCGAAGGTCTGGTGCCATGTTCCTTTCCCTCAAGTATTCTGGGTTGTTCTCATCCACTCGGTCAAAGTACCTCTCCTTGTGAGGGGCTGTGGTTGGGGGTGGTGAGGTCACCACCGCAGCACGAGAATCACCATTCATTGTACAATCTTTCTAAGTTCCTACAGAATCAAAATAAAAGAAATTATTGTTTTCAAATCAACATCTAACAGTGTTTCATGAAGAGCACGAGCTTGGTAAACACAGTCTTCAACAGGAGAATGCAATGACCACTTACAGTTGAAACCATGGCCTGTGAGGCTTCTTTGTGGCCTCAGTGGCACATGGCTGATCGGCCACCTCCCACCCTCCCACTAACCAATGGTGTGTTTTGGCCTAGCCACTCCTCCAAAGAAGAGAACAAGAGAACAATCTAACAAAGCAATTAAGTCCTCTGACAAATCCAAAAAGAACTAAATATTAAACATTTGACCAC
>NW_016107837.1:863507-887411 GCF_001604975.1 Cebus imitator
CTTTAGTAGATCTCCTTTCTGGTTAATAAAACAACGGCAGGTACTTGCAATGTCAAGATACTCAGTTTGTTAATAACCTAACATGCAAAGATGGCTCAAATTTTAAATTCTGTGAATATGGCTACTGACATTACATTGTTTTCTTGAGGGGAGGAGAACAGGATCTCGCTCTGCCACCGAGGCTGGAGGGCAGTGGTGCAATCACAGCTCACTGCAACCTCAACCTCCCAGGCTCAAGTGATCTTCCCGCCTCAGCCTCCCAAGCAGCTGAGACTACCAGTGTGCACCGCCCTGCATGGCTAATTTTTAAAACATATTTTTTGTAGACATGGGGATAATTCCCGAGTTGCACAGGCTGATTTCAAACTCTTGGCCTAAAGCAGTCCTCTCACCTTGGCCTTCCAAAGTGCTGGGATCATAGACGTAAACCACTATGCCCTGTTGGCTTTCAAATGTGCATAGGAACCACCTGGGAATTAAATTAATACATAAATTAAGATTCATTAGGTCTGGAGTGGGGCCTAAAATTCTGCACATCTCATAAATTCCCAAATGATACCAATGCTAGTGAACTTGAACCACACTTTGGATAGCAAGCCTATAAAGTAGAGTTCATTACGCGAGAGAGATGTTTTTATTATGAAACCAACAGCCAAAGAATCAGTTGAAGAAACGAGGTTTTTTATAAGAAAATGATAATTTGAGATTTCTGTTCCAAATGTAAAGATACAATAGAAATAGCATGCTTAAAGTGGCACTGTTTTTTTTTTTTTTTGAGACAGTCTTACTCTGTCACCCAGGCTGGAGTACAGGGGTGTGATCTCAGCTCACTGCAACCTCTGCCTCCCAGATTCAAGTGATTCTCCTGCCTCAGCCTCCTGGGTAGCTGGGATTACAGGCCATTCCACCATGCCCAGCTAGTTTTTATATTTTTAGTCGAGACAGGGGTTTCACCATGTTGGCCATGCTGGTCTCGAACTCCTGACCTCAGGTGATCCACCCACCAAGGCCTTCCAAAGTACTGGGATTACAGGTGTGAGCCACTCTGCCCAACCACTATTTCAGAAACTTAAAGGCAAAACATGAAAACACTTGGGGACTAAATATTAATGTAGAATAAACAAACTAATTACTTAAGTGGAATATTTTTTCTTTTTTTTGGAGACAGAGCTTCATTCTGCTACCCGGGCTTGAATGCAGTGCTGCAATCATAACTCACTATTGCCTGGTTCTGGCTCAAGTGATACTACTGCCTCAGCCACCAGAATAGCTGAGACTACAGGCCCACGTCACCATACCCAGCTATTTTTTTTTTAGTTCTTTGGTAGAGATGAGGTCTCAAAACATTACCCAGGCTGGTCTCAAACTCCTGATCTTCCTGCCTCAGACTTCCACAGTGCTGGGATTACAGGCATGAGCCCAGTCTAAGTAGAATCTTTGAAACTGACTCTTCTCTATTTATATCCTTTATATAAATTGTTTAATTTAATCTGGTTACTCAACTTATTTATTGTAAACCTGGTTTGTTCCAACAGAATGACCAAAGAACAAAATAATAATAGTTATCTGACAATATTTCCTCATTAGATGCAACTGAAGCTGAACATTCCGAGCCAATAATAAAAATGTTCTCCTTCAGTGTTTCAAAAAAAAAATAAAAGACAAAAGAAAATCGTTATGAGTCCCAATTATAAGCCATTTTCATCAGTAAATAAGGATATGAGGGTATATTTTAGAGGTAACAATAGCTATTTTCTGGTTCCCAGAAGATACTGAAAGAAAGGAATCTTTGTAAAAACCAACATATTTAAGGTAAGGCAGGTATTGCTTTCCTCTAGTTACACATTGCTATGTGAGTGGGATAAGATAAAGACTGCAGGCCAGTAAGTATATGCTCTGTTCCTTCAATAAGGAAGTCTATAAACTTCAATCAAAATGAAAGTATACACATTCTGAGCCCAATAATCAAGATTAAGCAAAATTCTACATTTAAGTACAAACCTGTACTTCCTTTTTGTCAATTAAGAAGTTATTATTTGCTGGATATGGTGGCGCATGTCTGTAATCCTAGCACTTTGGCAGCCCAAGGCAAGTGGATGCCTGAGCTCAGGAGTTTGAGACCAGGCTGGGCAACATGGTGAAACCCTGTCTGCACTAAAAATACCAAAATCAGCTGGGTGTAGGGGTGCATGCCTGTACTCCCAGCTAATCGGGAGGCTGACGCACAAGAATCACTTGAACCAGAGAGGCAAAGGTTGCAATGAGCTAAATCGTTCCACTGCATTCCAGCCTGGGCAACAGAGCGAGACTCCGTCTCAAAACAAACAAAAAACATTATTATTTAATCAAAAATTATTATTATTGAATCAAAAAGTTTAAAAAAAAAGAGAGAGAAACATGCAAAATAACTTCTGGAACATTTTTTAAGAGTATCTTAAAATAAATTTAAACCAATTTAAAATAAAATAACTTTAAAAGTAGGAACAGGCCAGGTGTGGTGGCGCATGCATGTATTTAATACCAGCACTTTGAAAGGCCGAGGCAGGAGGATCACTTGAGCCCAGGAGTTCTAAGCTGTCTAGCTTACATAGTAAAGATTGCATCTCAACAAAAAAGTCAAAAGAGCCAGGAAAGATGGCGTGCACCTGTAGTCCCAGCTACTCAGGAGGCTGAGATGTGAGGATCACTTGAGCTGAGAGGTCAAAGATGCAGAGAGACATGATGGCACCACTACACTCCAGCCTGGGGGACAGAGCAAGACCCTGTCTCAAATAAATAAATGTGACATAAACATTAAAATCTGCTCAATACAGTATCATGTAACTATGGAGACTCTTTAGCATAATATAGATAAAGATTATAAAACATATTAAGTAGAAGGCCGGGCGCGGTGGCTCAAGCCTGTAATCCCAGCACTTTGGGAGGCCGAGGCGGGTGGATCACGAGGTCAAGAGATCGAGACCATCCTGGTCAACATGGTGAAACACCGTCTCTACTAAAAATACAAAAAATTAGCTGGGCATGGTGGTGCGTGCCTGTAATCCCAGCTACTCAGGAGGCTGAGGCAGGAGAATTGCCTGAACCCAGGAGGCGGAGGTTGCGGTGAGCCGAGATCGCGCCATTGCACTCCAGCCTGGGTAACAAGAGCGAAACTCCGTCTCAAAAAAAAAAAAAAAAAACATATTAAGTAGAAAACTATGTATCTTATTCTATTATGTAATGCTACATTATAATTATACACTGGCAAGATGATATAATGGCAAATAAGCTGGAATAAATTTGAGTAAGTTGATTAAAGTATGGATGAACATTTATCTCAATATTCTGTAATATTGCTATAATTATACTTATGCAATAAATTTTAAGATTTCACCATCAACAATATGTTGATAGCTAAATTAATGAAATCTTTGGGAATAATATTTTCAAATAAACACACACAACAGAAAAAAACAGTCTAGATGAACTTCGACAAACAAGCATGGCCTGCCCGTGTGATATCTACTTCCTCCACATCTCCCATTCCCTACCTGTCACTCAAATCCAGGTTATCATCACTCACCTCCCGGACACTCAACAGCCTCCTAATTCGTTTCTCTACTTCCAGCTTCTTAACAATTCCCACAGCAATCCATTCCCTAAAATTCAGCCATAGAGAGTTTTAAAATGTAAGTCAGGGCCAGGCACAATGGCTCACGCCAGTAATCCCAGCACTTTGAGAGGCTGAGGCAGGTGGATCACGAGGTCAGGAATTCTAGACCAGTTTGGCCAACATGGTGAAACCCCGTCTTTACTAACACTACAAAAAATCAGCCAGGTGTGGTGGTGTGCACCTGTAATCCCAGCTACTCCAGAGGCTGAGGCAGGAGAATCGTGTGAACCCAGGAGGCAGAGGTTGCAGTGAGCAGACATTGCACTCCAGCCTTGGTGACAAAATAGTGACATCTCAAAATAAATAAATAAATAAATGTAAGTCAGATCATGTCATGCACTCAGCTTAAAATCTGAGAACTAATATGTGGACCTTCACATGATCCTGACTAAAACAAACTATAAAATAAAAATCTAAAAGTGACATTTGAGACAACAAAATATTTGAACACTAGCTGGATTTTGATGGTATTAAGAAATTAGTTTTACATTTTAGGTGTAGCATTATAATGATTACATTAGATACAAAAATGTTTCTGGATAAAATGACATCTGAAATGTACCTAAAACTTGTATGTGCCCAAAACATTGGCGGAGCTCCCTCGTCCTGTGGTGGGGCCCCTCGTCCTGTGGTAGGGCCTGGGCTGAACACTGGGCTTGGGGGTGGAGATGACAAGGTCCCTCTCTAGCTGCTGGTATCCAATGGGCAAGTGACTGTCACTGTGAGGGGACGGTCTGCCTCTGTGGGGGTCTCTCCCTAGGCTGTGAATTCCTAGGGGCCAGGAGAGGCCCCGGGCCACTGGGTCTGTTGGATGGGGGGAAGGGGAAGGGGAAATGAGGTTATGCAAGTCTAGCCATGAACTGACCACTGACGCTGGATGAAGGTTAGAGCAGGAGGTTAGGTCATTGCACCGCACTATTTTGTGTGTTTGAAACGCTTCATGATCCTTCTTATTCTCAGAAGAAAGTACCTCCAGACTTTACATAAGCTGGTCTCTGCCTGCCTTCAGATAAAGATATTTCAGCATGCTTTTTCAGGCTGATACTACTGAGATCAGGGTGAACAGCTATCTTAACATTAACATCCCTTTTTAAAAAAATTATTTCCATTTTTATTTAATGTTTCCAAATATAAAAAGTCAAGATGCTAGGCCAGGTGCAGTGGCTCATGCCTATAATCCCAACACTTTGGGAGGCTGAGGCGAGCAGATCACCTGAAGTCAAGAGTTCGAGACCAGCCTGACCAACATAGAGAAACCCCGTCTCTACTAATAATGCAAAAATTAGCCAGACGTGGTGACACATGCCTGAAATCCCAGCTATTCGGGAGTCTGAGGCACCATAATTGCTTGAACCGAGGAGGCGGAAATTGCGGTGAGCCGAGATCATGCCATTGTACTCCAGCCTGGGCAACAAGTGCAAAACTCCACCTTAAAAAAAAAAAAGTCAAGACACTTAAACCAATTATCTCAAATGAGATAAAAGTAGTTCAGTGTTTTTAACCATCATCTTCCCCCTTCAGTTTTGTTACCTTATACAATGGTATAAGGAACAAGAAAATGGTATAAGGACAGGAAAATTGGATGGCATGTGCATGGTTAGAAAATGTCATCTGGGCCAGGCACGGCAGGCGCGATGGTTCACACCTGTAATCCCAGCACTTTGGGAGGCCGAGGCGGGAGGATCACAAGGTCAGGAGATCAAGACTATCCTGGCTAACACAGTGAAACCCTATCTCTACTAAAAATACAAAAAATTAGCTGGGTGTAGTGGCATGCTCCTGTAGTCCCAGCTACTCGGGAGGCTGAGGCAGGAGAATCACTTGAACCTGGGTGGCAGAGGTTGCAGTGAGCTGAGACTGCACCACTGCACTCCAGCCTGGGCAACAGACGAGACTCCATCTCAAAAAAGAAAAAAGAAAAAAGAAAAGAAAATGTCATTTGCTTACAAAAAAACAGCATGCAGCAGTTTCTATTTTGTCTGCAGTCAATTCACAAACTACTTATTTAGGTTTTTGTTTAGGAGGCACACAGAACTGAAAATTTTAGCTGCCCAGTTTTTATTCAACTACCCTACAAAAACCACAAATGACAATCCTAACACTTTTCAATCTTTGGAGGGTTGAGATAGTAGACATTATTTGTTATCTTTAGTAGATTCAACTATTTAGCCGGAAAATGTTAATTTTTTCTCTTAACAGAGACAAATCTCCTTAGAGCCTTTCCTCTAATTTTGCTAGACCGGGTTCCAGGAGACCAGTGAAGAACCCCTCATGTGACATCTAAAGTGTGAAAACTGTAAAAAAGTACCCCGTTGCATTATACAAATTTTGGCTAGCTGTACAAAGGACAGCTGGTGTGCTAAATGGCATTGAAGAAAATCCTGACCGGATAGCACTATTTAGTCCAATTAACATCCCTTTTCTAATGTCCCAGAAGACATCAATCTGCCTAGCACATTACTTACTGACCCGGAAATAACAAAGAGTATGCTGGAATATTCTTTCTTAGCAGAAGTACTGCAGCCCCAGGATGATCCATCCTTATTAATGTGTAACTAAACCTCAGGTCAGAAACCAGACAAATTTTTGCTTCTCTAAAATATATAATGAGGTCATTCTGAAACTTTTGGACAGATTCAATTATTTCTTAGCATCTCCCTTCTGGCACAGACATCTTTGCTAATGGGTAACTACTCCTAGCATTCACATGATTTACTTTTGAAACCCTAAAGCTGGAACACGAAAACCTAAGGCTGAAACAAGGAAGAAGGGACCCATTAAAGAAAGCCTCTGTACAAATGCTTGCTAGACGACCCAAAGGATCTTGTCAGATTTCTAACACTCTTAAAACATTCCTCAGAAAGCACAATGATTGTCAGCTAATAATGAATTACTGCTCCATAGAAAAAAAGTCAGGAGATAATGAAAGTGGTATCCCCTGGTAGTGTCCATGGCCACCTGGCACCCAACTCCAGAGAGCTTTTGGAAT
Source organism: Cebus imitator (assembly GCF_001604975.1). Classification (NCBI taxonomy): domain Eukaryota; kingdom Metazoa; phylum Chordata; class Mammalia; order Primates; family Cebidae; genus Cebus; species Cebus imitator. Next base: position 870,149 of record NW_016107837.1, read on the forward strand.
TGTCAATAGGAAACCAAAAAGAGAAGTGACCCCTGCAATATCTTCCCTTATTTCTACTAACTCCTGATGCATAATAAATTTGCACTGGAGACACTTTCCACATTACACACAAGGCACCAGAGATTAAAAAATACAAAGAGTAGGAGTTGACAGACAAAATGCTCTTAGTGCATGACAGAACTCTACTTACAGTGTATCAGCAGGCAGAAAGTGTCCATGCATGGGAGGTAGAAAGAACAGACGGAGGATGTTATGACTTGAATTGTGTCCACTCCCCAAAATTCACATGTTGAAGCCCTAACCCCCAGTTCCTCAGAATATGACCTTATTTGGAAATACAGTCGCTATAGATGTAATTAATTAAGATGGGGTCCACAAGGTGGACTAAACCAAAATGACTAATGTCCTTATAAAATGGAAAATGTGGACAAAGAGACACACACAGGGATAACTAAGTATAGATGAAAACAGAGGTTGAGGCTGTGCTTCCTCAAGCCAAGGAACGCCAAGGACTGCTGAATACCACAAGGAGCAGCTAGAGGATGGGGCCCATTCTCCCTCATGGCCTCAGGAAGAACCAGCCCTGCCCACACCATGAACTTAGACTTCTGGCCTCCAGAGCTGTGAGATGACACATTTCTGTTGTTTAAGCCCCTGGTTTGGTCTGTGGCACTTTGTTACAGCGGCCCTGGGAAACTCACACAGAGGGGCTGTCAGGAAGCTTCACAGAGATGATTTCAGAGGCAAAACGTGTCTGCCAGGTGGCTTGGGGAACGCAGCAGTCACCTGGTGAAAACATCTACTGAGCATTAAGGAATAGCACAGAAGAGACAGCAAAGTGAGTGCAGTCAAACTTCCTCTGATTTTACACCCAGTTTCTGGCACCCAGCAGGTGTTCCACAAATCTTTAATGACCTAATTTAACTATTCTCTCTATTCTAAACCTTTCAGGCCCCACTCACTCTCAATATCCAACTCAAATGCTTCCTGCTCTGTGAAGGTTCCCCACACCCCAAGCCTAGCAACTGGCCTCCTGTGTGTCAAGAGACACCGTTCCTGCCTCTCCCATGGCCACTTTCAAACTAAATTGAAAGGACCAAATTATAGGCGTCTAAATTATCTGGATCCATGCTTGCTCCCTCACTGGTCTGTGGGCCTCTGAAATACAGGGGCAATACATTTCTAGCTCATTTTTGTACAAGTGCCCTGGGAGAGTGTTTCAGACATAGCAGGAGCTCAGCTGAGACTCGTCTGTTCTTGAAGTAAGGTATCTACTACAAGGGACATCTCACTTCCCTGGGACAAAGGGCTCCAAGAGGTCTGCAACCAAAATAAAACTGTGTCAAGAAATACGCAGTGAAACAGAAGGTGGAGACTTCGCTGGGAAGAGTAACAAGATTGTAAACAGACTTGGGGGCTCCAACACTGATGACTAAATCCAGGTAATGGCCTGGGAGCAGCGCAGCAGTCAGCACACACCCTGGCCAGCACCTTCAGCAGAAGAGACATGGATGCCCTGGCCAGAAATTCACTACAAACACTTGGAAACCTGCAATACTGGAAGGCTGCAGCACAAGCCAATGAAAAGGAAACCCTGTTATCTACTGGCAGAAGGGAGCCCAACATCTTGCGCTATCTCCCAAATAAAACAGCACGACCACAGTAAGTTAAACCATAACATAATACATAAGTAACTCATTGCTTACATTACTAGCCTAATGATGTAGTTCTCCACTACCCTAAGAGAGGACACCCACCTTATGTTGAAGGTTCTTCTTCACAGCTTCAGGCTGACTGAAAGTGCCCTGACCTCAGAGCTCAGAGCAATCAAAAAGCCTTTAATTACTTTGATCGGATCATTTCTATTCCTGTGTCTCCGGATGTTCTCTTGAAGAAGCAGCTGCTCAAAAGACCCCTTTGAAATAATCACAGCTAAAGTTATCACTGCTTACTATGTGTGTACTAACTCATTTTTTCTGCAGGTAAGACACAACACAGTTAAGCAGCCAGAAATGGGGTTGCTGGAATCTGAACTCAGGCTGCCTGGCTCCAGAGCGCCTCCTCTTCCCTCCACTCCACATTCCCTCTGACAATCAGGATGTCTCAGATTAGACGTCTCCAATTAGAAGCAAAAGCAAAAAGCAGAAGTGAACCACAGCAATGTGTCCCAGCCTACCCAAGTGGGTCCTCTTGCTTCCTCCCTCTTTAATGACGAATGGTTAGTTAACGGCTTCCCAGCCTAAATCTACATTTTATTAAGTCTTTTATACGATCATATAGCTGATGTTGTTTTTCTTTTAACTACAGCATTAATTAATCCTAGGGCACATTATGAGAGATATTCCAATTACTTGCTTAAGTTTGAGTAGGCAGCAAGTGGAGAAGCAAGAAATTGAAATTTGAAATTAAAACTATGGTTTGGAGACTGTACTCTTAATTGCTTCTCATTAAACTGTGTTCTTGCTGACGACTGGACTCTCCAGTCCAAGGGTCAGCACTGAGCCAAGAATCAGAGGCTGGTTCCGCTCACACTCTCGTAATGCTTCAACACGCATGGAGCTAACTCCCCTGTAAAGTAGCAACAGCTCCCCATCCCAAATTCCAAACCTAGTATTTCCCAAGCCCAGTTGAGGAAAATGCAGCTAGAAAATGCAAGGGATCCAGAAAAGTGATCATGAATTTTGTAAGACACTATAAAGACCACTGCAGAGAACAATGTACTCACATATACTAGCTAATTCCAACCACCCTGCAAGATTCCTCCATATGCAGATGAAAGACGGACTCCGGATTTTTGTGCTTTTTAAAAATTTCTTTCTTTTTCAGACAGGGTCTTGCTCTGTCATCCAGGCTGGAGTGCAGGGGCATGATCTTGGCTCACTGCAACCTCCACCTCCTGAGCTCAAGTGATCCTCCCATCTCAGCCTCCCAAGTAGCTGGGACTACAGGGGCATGCCACCATGCACAGATAATTATTGTATTTTTTGTAGAGATGGGGTTTTGCCAATTTGCCCGGGCTGGTCTTGAACTCCTGGGCTCAAGCAATCAACCCACCTCAGCTTCCCAAAGTATTGGGATTACAGGTGTGCTGGCTCAGAGTTTTAAGTACCAGAGGTCTCACAATAAATAAATGGCCGTCTCAGAACCTAAATCCAAGACTACTCACTCTCAATGCCAGGCTCATCTACTGTATTATATCACGAGAAATCAAAATCTAAACATGGAAAGAGCTAGCAGGCATACTGGGGCTCTTCTGTCTAATTCAGTACCATCTCCCCCCTATTTAGCACAGAACAGGCCTCAATAAGTATTTGGTAAACGAATAAATGATAAAGGAACACAAAATCATTCAGCATTACTAACTCTTAACAAAATTTGCTTTCATCCCCCACCCCCCAAGAAAAAAACTATTTAAAATAACTTCCAAGCTGGACACAGAGGCTCTCACGCCTGTAACCCCAGCACTCTGGGAGGCTGAGGCGGGCAGATCACCTGAGGTCAAGAGTTTGAGACCAGACTGCCCAACTTGGTGAAATCCCTTCTCTACTAAAAACACAAAAACAATTAGCTGGGTGTAGTGGCGGGTGCCTGTAGTCCCAGCTATTTGGGAGGCTAAGACAGGAGAATCACTTGAACCTGGAAGGTGGAGGTTGCAGTGAGCCAAGATTGTGCTATGGCACTCCAGCCTGGGGGTCAGAGGAAGACTCTGTCTCAAAAAATAAAATAACATCCAGAATCTTCAGATGGCCCATGAACAAGTAACAATTGGTATACAAGGTCTCTTAAGAAGAAATTCCACAAAGCAGACTGCAGTTAAGATTTCAGGAGAGAAGTCTGGGAGGAATAAGTTTATACATATGCTATCTCACAATTGAGCAAATAACTAACACAACCCAAGAGACTGCTGTAGTTACTACACTAATTCGCATATTCTGAGTCACATGTCCTAAACAACTATATGTGGGAAAAAGCAGAACTCTACTTCTCTTCTGGCAATGTCAGCTGCTTTCTCTATTTCTGCTCCCTCATTATACTATTTCTACCCTTCAATTACTACTAGAGTATTTTTATTTTTTAACTACAGTTTTGTTGAAGTCAAGAGATCTTTTGAAATCTTTTTACTGAAACAAAAATTTTTTTTTTAACTTCACTCTGTAAGGGTGGTTTGCTAAGTAATTGTTTGAGTTGGATTTTATTTTTCTGGAGAGCAGGGGAAGGTGGGGAAGTCTGGCAGGATTGTAAATAAGGGAGATTAAAATACTGACCACAAAAAACAAACAGGCAGTTTTGACAGAATTTAATGATCAACAACTAAAAGTTCCTAGTAGTTGGTTTATCTGGAAGAAGGAAGACAAATGATAAAAGGAAGCTTTGAAAATTATAGCAAGGGCTCATAAACTGAGAACACCACAATGGGTAAGTGTACTGAGAAAAACATTTATTCTGTACACACAAAGGCCGAAACATGAGATACTTCATTAGCTCTGAAACTTCTGAAGATGGTGCCAGGTTTTCCTTTATAGAGCTAGGCAGGAAGCATTTAAAATCACACAAATAAGCCTAAGAAGACTTGCCAAAGGTATACTCATTGAAAATTAATTATGTCAGCTGATGGAGATTTGAAAGTCTTTATGCTATCAAGTCATTATGAGTACACAAAATTTTAGATGGTCTAGTCCGCACAAAAGCAAGGCTATACTGTCAAGCAAAAAAAAAAAAAAGACAGAAAGAACAGTGTATGTATGGTATCCTTTTTTGGGGGGGAGGAGGAGAATAAGAAGAATACTCATATTTATTTGTATTTGCATAAAGAAATGCAGGAATAATATACAAGAAATTTACAACAGTGATTTACTTGTAAGGAGGAAGAGGGAGCTGGGTGGATGGGGACAGAGATGACCAGCAGATTCTTCATTGTTCATAGATACACACACACACATATTTTTTAAAGATTAATTTCTAAAAGGTACATTTACAAAATAAAAAATTTGAAAAATAAAACAAGTAAGGCACAATGGGGCCCAGGAGTTCAAGTCCAGCCAGGCAACAAAGCAAGACCCCATCTCTTAAAAAAACAAAAACTCAAACCATTAAGAATGTAAATAAAATAATAAGCATCACTGAGAGCAATAAGCCCCCCTTCCCTGCTGACATCAGCTCCACTCCCACCTCTTAGAGAGGAGGCTCCAGAGGCAGGCAGGGACCCTAACCAGAAAGGGGAAGGAAGTGTAGACAAGCACCTAAGAATGCTTCTGAGTATAGGGCCACCTAGCAGAAGGGCACACAGAGCAGGACTCCAAGAATCTCCTGAGCTTGGCATCTCAGATGCATTCTAGTAAATAGATAAGTATCATTGGGGGTATAAAATGGACAGAGGACACCACTGGAACATTGTATTTTCAGCAGCATAATGATACCAAACATTTGTTTAAAGCTTTATATTTTACAATATAAATTCTGTTACTTAAGTGTTTTAGTAGGATAGTATCCTTATCTCACAGGTGATAACATGTAGGTCCTTGGAGACTTGTGTCTTACTCTAAGGTAGAGATAGAAAGTGAACCAAACTCTCTAGGTGATAATGTATAGGGGTTACATGTGCCCCACATAGCCTCCACTCCAAAATGATTCTGTTCATATCAGAATCATTTGTGACTATTTATTTAAATCAGTATTAGCTGATAAAACTGATTATTTCTTTTTCTGCAATTACAGAGGCAGTAGGGAAAAAAATAAAACTGAATATTTATTTCAATCCATATTGGCTCTACTTCACAGGCACTACTTCCATCTTGATGAAAGCACTGGAATTCCTGCTCCCTAAGCACAAATGTATGGTTCCATTTACAATGAATCAAACACATATGATTTCCTTTGGTGTTGTGGAACGAGAGGAAAGGTTTACAGCTAAAGACTGGGTACTTATCACAAGTGGCCTTGAAGTATGGAGCTATCAGGTGAACACAGACCATCCTCCAGACCAGGTCCACATGTCTGAAGTCTAATAGCATCTCACTGTGACAGTGGCTGGTAAAAATCTATGGAATGAAGACTAAACTGAAGAGTTAGTAGACAATGAACCAGGCATCAGGACTTTATATAGCTTTTTTTTTTTTTTTTTTTTTTTTTTGAGAAGGAGTCTCATTCTGTCATACAGGCTGGAGTGCAGTGGGCATGATCTCAGCTCACTGCCAATCTCCACCTCCTGGGTTCAAGCAATTCTCTTCCCTCAGTTTCCTGAGTAGCTGGGATTACAGGTACCTGCCACCACGCCCAACTAATTTTTGCATTTTTAGTACAGACAGGGTTTCACCACATTGGCCGGGCTGTTCTCAAATTCCTGACCTTGGGTGATCCCCCCGCCTCGGCTTCCCAAAGTGTTTGGGATTACAAGCGTGAGCCACTGTGCCTGGCCAGGACCTTATATAGTTTTATGTCTCGATGTTGCAAAGATCTCAGGAATAGGCTGGACATGGTGGCTCATGCCTATAATCCCAGCACTTTGGGAGGCCATGGCAGGCAGATAACCTGAGGTCCGGAGTTTGAGACCAACCTGGCCAACATGGTGAAACCCCATCTCTACTAAAAATACAAAAATTAGCCAGGCATGGTGACGTGCGCCTGTAATCCCAGCTATTTGGAAGGCTGAGGCAGGGGAACTGCTTGAACCCGGGAGACAGAGGTTGCAATGAGCCCAGATCGCACCACTGCACTCCAGCCTGGGCGACTGAGGGAGACTCTGTCTCAAAAAAACAAAACAAATCTCAGTAATAGACTGCTATGGTTTAAATGTGTCCTTCAAAAAGCAAGCATTGGAAACTTCACCCCAATGCAACAGTGATGAGAGGTGGGGCCTAATGAGAGGCAATTAGGCCATGAGGCTGCCCTCAAGAATGGATTAATGCCACTATGGAGGAGTGTGCTTATTATAAAAGGGTAAGTTCGGTGTCCTGCCCCTCCCGTCTGTCTCTCTCTGCCCTTCTCACCTTCCACCATGGAAAGATGCAGCAAGAAGGCCATCAGGAGATGCCAAGGCCTTGCTCTTGAACTTCCTAGCCTCCAGAACCATGAGCCAATAAATTTCTGTTCATTATAAATTATGCAGTCTCAGGTATTCTGTTAGAGCAGCACAAAATAGGCTAACATACAGATTGACACTTTCATTTTAAAAGTGTGAAAACTGAGGCTCAGAGATGGGAAAACTGCCATCAACACAGGGAGATAGCAGCAGCACAGTGTGTGGTTGTAGGCTCAAAGTGTGTGCTTATAGTCAGACCAACGCCAAGTCTGAAGTCCATTGCACTACTTGGGAGTTGTGTGATCCTGGACAAGCTGCTTATCTTTTCTCTGGTACTCAGTTTCTCCATCTATACAACAGGGTATAGTAGCCAGGCAAGTAGCTCAAGCCTGTACTCCCAGCTATTTGGGAGGCTGAGGCAGGAGGATCACTTCAGCTCAGGAGTTTGAGATCAGCCTGGGCAACACAGTGAGACTCTATCTCTTAGAAAAAAAAAAAAAAAAAACAAAGTGTAGTAATGACAACCATGAGTGATATTGTAAAATCAAAAATGCTGTCTGGAGAGCATTTACAGTGTTTGGCAGACAGCAGACAATCACTGTAGGGTGGCTAACATTAATGGACAAACCTAAGAACCTGGTATCCTGGCTTCCAAGCCTATGAACTTTCCACAGCACCAAACTGCTTCTTGCAATGATGCTTACTGTCAGTGACAACTGAAAATTTCTGATCCCTGTCATAACAACACCTCGTTTCCAAAATATATTAAATACTGTTTCTCATATAAATAATTTGCTTCTACTTATTACTAACACTTTCTTATATATATATATATATATATATATATATTTTTTTTTTTTTTTTGAGACGGAGTTTCGCTCTTGTTACCCAGGCTGGAGTGCAATGGCGCAATCTCGGCTCACCGCAACCTCCACCTCCTGGGTTCAGGCAATTCTCCTGCCCCAGCCTCCTGAGTCGCTGGGATTACAGGCACACGCCACCATGCCCAGCTAATTTTTTTGTATTTTAAGTAGAGACGGGGTTTCACCATGTTGACCAGGATGGTCTCGATCTCTTGACCTCGTGATCCACCCGCCTCGGCCTCCCAAAGTGCTGGGATTACAGGCTTGAGCCACCGCGCCCGGTCTACACTTTCTTATATTAACATTCAAATAATTTCTTAAGTCTTTAATAAAATTTCCAAGTAAAACTTGGTACAGTGGCTCACAACTGTAATCCCAGCACTTTGGAAGGCAGAGGTGGGCAGATCACTTCAGCCCAGGGTTTGAGACTAGCATGGGCAATATGGCAGAACCCTATCTCTACACAAAAAATTAGCTCTGCATGGTGGCATGGGCCTGTAGTCCCAGATACTCAGGAGTCTGAGGTGAGAGGATCACTTGAGCCTAGCAGAGGCTTTAGTGAACCGTGATCATACCACTGCACTCTAGCCTGGGTGACAGAGTGAGACTCTGTCTCAAAAAAAATTAATAACATGAAAATTCCAAGTAATATTTGAAAGGGAAAATCATGAAAGTCTTAATAGCCACAAATGGGAAAAAATGGCCAAACACAAATTTAGAGAGGAAAATTATGATCCAAATTGCATGCATGCTTATTAGTTCTTATTTATATGACACCAAAATGGAGCCATTTCAATAGGCATGACAGCACTGAGATAGAGGGGGAAAAGCCACACTCCAGAAGTCTCTATAGTTGGGTCATGGAGAGAAGTGACAGATCCCATGCAACTTTTCAAATGCAACTGGAGCAGAGTCAAAGGATAACGGTCATTTTCATGTAGTCAGCACTCAGTCACCAAGTATCTATCAAGCAGCAACCGTGAGGCTGCTATAGACCAGCCATTGCTCAGCAATCCAGATTCTTGGGGGACATCGATGAACAAAACAAAGATTTCTTACATTCCTGCAGAGAAGCCAGGCAGTAAACATGATAAATAAGTAAATCACACAGTCTATTAGAAGGCGACAGGTGCTATGGGTAGGGAACTTCGAGTCCAGGGAGGTGGAAAGGTGAGTCACATCATTAAGAAGGAACAGCAGAGGAAGGTTCCCAGAGAAAATGACAGCTGAGGAAGGACTCACGGACACACAGATGGTGAGAGCACTGGGCCAGGTGGCCATATATCCAGAAAGGCATTCCAGGGAGAGAGAAAGCTAGAGCCAAAGCCCCAGGTAAGCACTGGCTTTTGTTTGGGAATGGGAGAGGGGAATAAAGCTGTCTATCATCTCCTTTCTTTAAGCATTGACATAGTTCATTCACATTTTGGTAAATAAGCAAAGATAAAATGTGGCTAAGAAAAGATTTGAGCATCCTGTTTAATTTCATATAGAAAACGAATGTCAGGAGTAGGATTCAAATCCACAGCTCCTAAAACCCTGGTCTGAACCTCTGGGACCCACTCCTCAGTGAAGCTGGTTTCACTGTGGTCCTTCTGACCACAATCACTTTACCAGCTCTCAGCAACATGTGGCACAGTTGCTCCCACCTTCAGGAATCACTGTCCTCTTCCGGTTTTCAGACATCAATTTCTGGTTTTCCTTCTACCTCTCTAGCTACTGCTGTGAGTCTCCCTTGCTGTTCTACCTCTTCTATCCAACTTCCACCTGCTGGGGTGCCTAGTACTCTGAGCTGCTTCTCTTCCCTAGCTATACCATTGCCTTAAGCCAGGGGTGTCCAATCTTTTGGCTTCCCTGGGCCCCACTGGAAGAAGAACTGTCTTGGGCCATACATAAAATACACTAACAATAGCTGATGAACTTAAATCTTATAATGTTTTAAGAAAGTTTATGAATTTGTGTTAGGCCGCATCCAAAGCTGTCCTGGGCCACAGGTTGAACAAGCTTGCCTTAAAGGATCACACTGATCCAGGAAAATCCTTGGCTATAAAGACCACCTCCACCATTGGTTCTCAGCCCTCATCATACATTAGTCACCTAGATAGCTTTAAAACAAACCATGGCAGCCAGGCGCAGTGGCTCATGCCTGTAATCCCAGCACTTTGGGAGGCTGAAGTGGGTGGATCACCTGAGGTCAGAAGTTCAAGACCAGCCTGGCCAACATGGTAAAACCCCGCCTGTAATAAAAGTAAAAAATTAGCCGGGTGTGGTGGCACATGCCTGTAATCCCAGCTACTTGGGAGGCTGAGGCAGGAGAATCACTTGAACCCGGAAGACGGAGGTTGCAGTGAGCCGAGATCACACCACTGCATTCCAACCTGGGCGACAGAGTGAGACTCCGTCTCACAAACAAAACAAAACAAAACAAAACAAAACACCATGGCTAGACCCAAACCCAGACCCACAGAATCTGAATCTCTAGGAATGGAGTCTTGGCATCAGCATTTTTTTTTTTTTGAGGTGGAGTCTCACTCTGTCGCCCAGGCTGGAGTACAGTGGCACAATCTCGGCTCACTGCAACCTCTACCTCCCGGGTTCAAGAGATTCTCCTGCCTCAGCCTCCCCAGTGGCTGGAACTAAAGGCACACACCACCACACCCAGTTAATTTTTGTATTTTTAGTAGAGACGGGGTTTCACCATGTTGGCCAGGATGGTCTCAATCTCTTTACCTCATGATCCACCCGCCTCAGCCTCCCAAAGTGCTGGGACTACAGGTGTGAGCCACCACGCCTGGTTGGCATCAGCATTTCTTTTTGAGATGAAGTCTCGTTCTGTTGCCCAGGCTGGAGTGCAATGGTGCGATCTTGGCTCGCTGCAACCTCCGCTTCCCAGGTTCAAGTCATTCTCCTGCCTCAGCCTCCAGAGTAGCTGGGATTACATGCACCACCACGCCAGGCTAATTTTTTATATTTTTAGTAGAGACGGGGTTTCACCATGTTGGTCAGGCTGGTCTTGAACTCCTGACCTCGTGATCTGCCCACCTCGGCCTCCCAAAGTGCTGGACAGGCCTGAGCCACCATGCCAGGTCGGCATCAGCATTTTTAAAAGTGATTCACCGGGCGCGGTGGCTCACGCCTGTAATCCCAGCACTTTGGGAGGCCGAGGCGGGTGGATCACGACGTCAAGAGATTGAGACCATCCTGGTCAACATGGTGAAACCCCGTCTCTACTAAAAATACAAAAATTAGCTGGGCATGGTGGCGCGTGCCTGCAGTCCCAGCTACTCGGAAGGCTGAGGCAGGAGAGTTGCCTGAACCCAGGAGGCAGAGGTTGCGGTGAGCCGAGATCGCACCGTTGCACTCCAGCCTGGGTAACCATAGCAAAACTCCGTCTCAAAAATAAATAAATAAATAAATAAATAAAAATAAAAAAATAAAAGTGATTCAAATATGCATTCAGAGTTGAGAACCACTGATTTATATATACTAATGGACCCCAAATTTTTATCTCTAGCCCTAAACTCTTCCCTGAGTCCAAATTTGCATGTCCAAATGCCAACAAAACATCTGTTTGAATATTTAAAGTCCACTCAAACCTAACTTATTCAAAAAAAGACTTGTCTCTCCTGCTTCTAAACTCATAATAATTCATTCTCCATAAAGGTATTAATATATTCAAATGTCACACCCTGCTTAATTTGGGAGTGGCAGCTCATGCCTGTAATCCCAGCATTTTGGGAAGCCAAGGACCACTTGGGGCCAAGAGTTCAATGGCTTCCCATAGTCCTTAGAATAAAATCTGTACTCTTGACCCCAACACGCAGAGACCTTCCCAGCTTGGCCCCCAGCCCCCACGCCCCGTTGCTCACCGTGTCCCAGACACACTAGCCTCCCTTCTGTCCTCAAACGGCCCAGCCCCTTCCTGCCTTAGAGTCTTTGTGCTTACTGTCTTCTCTCCCTAGAACAAAGAATTTATTCCAGCTACTTTGAATGCTTCAGTCCTTATCAGTTAGGTTGCAGGTCAAATTTCACCTCTAAATTTTGAAGTTTGCTTCCCTGCCCACCCTATTTAGAATAGTCCTCACTGCCAGTGCTCTCAAATCACCCTGGACTTCTTGTGTTTTCTTTCCCTTCAAAGCACTTATCATCACTATCAGGGCACAGACTCTGGAACTAGACTGTGTTCAAACTCCAGCTCAGACACTTACTGACTCTGGAACCTTGGCAAGATTTCTTAACTTCTCTGGTGGAAGTTTCCACATTTGAAATATGAAGTTTAACAACAGGTTAATGCATGTAAAATGCTTACAATAAGTGCCTGACACACAGGAAGTACTTAAGTGTTAACTATTAGTATTACTGTCAGAAATAAACTATCTCCCCTAGTATAATAAAACTCCCAAGAGGACAAGAAACNATATTCACAGAGATGTCACATAATCGTCTCTCAATTAATACATATTAAAGAACAAATACACTTCCAGATCTAACATTTTGGACTAACAATGCTAATCTAGGTTTGCTTTTCAGAGGCATATGACTAAGAAAAACCTTCGCTTTGCTTCATTCGATCACAACTGACGTCCCACTGAAGAGACCCTGGGGATACAGATGCAAACTAAAATACTCCAAACTTCACTCACAAGTTCACCACTCACAAGGAAATTCCAGACTGCAAATAAACAATCTGCATTTCAAATTGGGTTTCATGTCTCTCAATTAAGAAGGTCTTATGTTTCCAAGAAGTACGTCAATTCCCAAAGTTGGTAAAGCAAACGTAGCTACTCTGCCTCTAGATGGCTAGATCTGGAGACTAAAGCTCATGTAACTCCCAGAGGTAGGATAGTAAGAAAAGAAAGAAAAGACTTCTAGACCTCAGGGAAGTTATAACAAAGTGAGCATGGTACTACAATGAAACCCATAAAGACTGCAGGAAGACCCAGCTAAGTCAGGAAGCACAGACTGACCAGACACATCAATATAGAAAACTCTACATAAGATTTTATAAGTAAGGAAAAAAGCAACACTCTATAATTGAATTAAACACGTAGGGAGGGATTAACAGTACTAACCTGAGAATGTTTCTTCCGAAAAAAATATGAAGCAATATCAAGGGAATCATTTAATAATAAAACAGTAAGATGGAAAAGTATGTCATCATAAAATGATCTTGTAAATAAAACAGCTGCTGAATGAAATGGCAGCAAACAATGTGTCTAAAATGGTAACTGCTTGAAGGGTAAGCCTGACACTGGAAAGGAAAACTTACAATAAGAAAAACCTCCAAAATGGGTGAGGATTAAATTGAGTTTCACTTCCTTTTTGGTTTACATACTCTGAAAAGGAAGCAGAGGCTATCACTAAAATTTCTGTTTTGGTAGATGGGAAATATCTGCTTTGTTTCTTGAGAGAAAGCCTCACTGCTGCCGAGGCTGGAGTGTAAAAATGTCTACTTTATTTGGCATTTCTCTCAGCAAGTGAGCATGAATTTTTATATGCTCATTTACATTGAAAATTTCCCATAAGGTCTATTATTTCCTTTGTTCATATATATGTTGAGATCTTGATGTATTTATTTCTACACATCTGAAAACAGATGGTACAGATATTGACCCTTTTATCATATTTGACATTCTCAGACTATTACCTTCTTTAACTTTATTTTTCAATGAGAAAATATTTTAACATTTTGCATATTTAGGTCAACAAACCCTTTCCTTTGTGATTTCCTCCGGCTTTAGAGAGAAGGTTATCGTTCCTTCCCAGGAACACATTTAATAAAACATTCCAGGAAAGTGTTAAGGCATTATTTTGCTTTTGCTCCACAGTGCCTCTATAATTTTAAACATTTCTAATTCCTCTGGGATTTATTTTGATGAGTATGTTTTCCAGTTATCACATCATCAACAATCCCTTCTCCCCACAGACAAAGGCACATTTCTTTACTCTCCACCAGGGCCCAATGACGCATGTTTCGACTTTGTACCAGCAATGCCCTACTATCATTTCATAGGCTTATTGTCTTTGGCACCTCAGTTACCATATCTGTAATAAAACACACTCAGTCATAGGTTCCCAGGTTGTTGGGACAATTAGAAATAATAAATGTAAGATGTCTAGCACAACGTCTGACACGTAGATATCCCATAATAGTGAAGAGGTTTATTGTTCATTGTTTGTTGAGACATGGCCTCACTATACGGCCAAGGCTGGTCTCAAACTCCTAGCTTCAAGTGATCCTCTGGCCTCAGCTTTCCAAACTGCTAGGAATGCAGGCGTGAGCCACTGCCTGGCCTTGGGTGTGGTTTTGAAAATGACTCTGGGTGAGGCAACTAAAGATAAGCCAACCATCTGTTTAACTGAACAAATGTGAGTGAACTTTAATGCACCCTATCTTGTCTATATTTCCAAAATCTGTCTGGTATCATTGATGCAGAAAAGAATTTGGTTTGGGTCTTTATCAAAATTCCATTAGCCTCGCAATGCTGATTAATGAATGTGCTCAATTCATATCTATGGCTTAGACTCTAAGGCCAGACAACCTGGGTTCTGATTGCAGTCACTACTTACTAACTACATAACCTTAGGCACACTTCTTCATCTCTCTCTATTTCAGTTTCTTTATCTGTAAAATCAGAATGTTATCATCATCTACTTCCTTGGTTTAAGGTTAAATGAGTTAATTTATGTCAAGTGTTTAGTACAATGCACATAGTAAACCTTCAGTAAGTGGTAGCTATCACTATTATTATAGCAGTAGCAGCAATGGCATCATCTTTAAAGGCTGACTGAATCTCTTTAAAAAGGACACCAGGGCAGGGCATGGTGGCTCACGTCTATAATCCCAGCACTTTGAGAGACCTAGACGGGCAGATCACCTGAAGTTGGGAGTTCGAGACCAGCCTAATCAACATGGAAAAACCCTGTCTCTATTAAAAATACAAAATTAGCAGGGAACAGTGGCACATGCCTGTAATCCCAGCTACTTGGGAGGCTGAGGCAGGAGAATCACTTGAACCCAGGAGGCAGAGGTTGTGGCGAGCCGAGATCGAGCCATTGTACTCCAGTCTGGGCAACAAGAGCAAAACTACATCTCAAAAAAAAAAAGACATCAGAAGAACATTCTTAATGGACACTAATTAACTGTCTCCTTGGTATTTGCACAGGGACACATGTCTCCACCACATAATAAGAGTTCCCTCTTAGAGGCTATATCACTGCTTGGTATGGTCATTTTTTAATCCAACTGCCAGACTGCAAGCTTATTGAAGGCAAGAGCTATTACAATGCTTTACTTCCAATATTCCTAACACAATCCTCCGAACATAGGTCTAAAATAAAATAAATTACTATTAAAAAAAAAAAAAAAAAAAAAAAAAAANAAAAAAAAAAAAAAAAAAAAAAGGAATGAGACAGACCCTTAGAAGCATGTACTTTTTGCCCCAGAAGGAACTTTAAAAGTCATCCAGTCATTTTACAGATGCTAAAATCGAGTTCCAGAACAAAGTAATGATTTTACCAAAGTCTTGTATGCTGGCCACACTGGAGTCAGTTCCCCTGTATCATGGAAAAAACCGACAACACCTCACTTGCTCCCTGGGCTGTCAAACCATGTACTTTGGAAGCGACCTCACACTGAATACACCTTTTGTACATTTTAAACTGGTACTCAATCACTGTTTCCATTTGGAGATCTCAACTAAGGCAAATACTTGAAAGTCCCTACCACTCAGATTTTCTTTTTGAGACAGGGTCTCACTCTGTTGCCCAGGCTGGAGTACAGTGGCACAATCTCAGCTCACTGCAACCTCTGTCTCCTGGGCTCAAGTAATCCTCCCACCTCAGCTTCCTGAGTAGCTGGAACCACAAGTGCATGCCACCATGCCCAGCTAATTTTTGTGTTTTATGTATAGATGGAGTTTCAATGTTGCTCAGACTGGTTTCAAACTCCTGGGCTCAAGCAATTCTCTAGCCTCAGTCTCTTTAGTAGCTGGGATTCTGAGACTACAGGAGCACCACCACGCCCGCTAATTTTTAGAATAAAAAAAAACTTTTAAGGCTGGGTGTGGTGGATCATGCCTGTAATCCCAGCACTTTGGGAGGCCGAGGCAGGCGAATCACGAGGTCAAGAGATTGAGACCATCCTGGCCAACATTGTGAAACCCCGTCTCTACTAAAAATACAAAAAAATTAGCTGGGCGTGGTGGCGCACACCTGTAGTCCCAGCTACTCGGGAGGCTGAGGCAGGAGAATTGCTTGAACCCGGGAGGCGGAGGTTGCAGTGAGTCAAGGTCGTGCCACTGCACTACAGCCTGGCGCCTGGTGGAGTGGGATACTGTCTCAAAAAAAAAAAAAAAAAAAAAAGCCTTTTAATTTTTAAATCAACAAATGCCTAACAGCTTAGATACAAGGAAGAATTTGTGAGTTAAAATATAGCTTTGAAAAAATTACCCAGAAACTAGTACGAGGAAACAAAGAGATGGAAAATATAAAAGAAGAGATATAAAGAACAGAGTAAGAAAGTTGGCTGGGTGTGGTGGTTCACACCTGTAATTGCAGCACTTCGGAAGGCTGAGGTGGGCAGATTATCTGAGGTCAGAAGTTTGAGATCAGCCAGGCTGACATGGTGAAACTCCATCTCTACAATAAATACAAAACTTAGCCAGGTGGTGGTGCATGCCTGTAGTACCAGCTACTTGGAAGGCTGAGACAGGAGAATCACTTGAACCCAGGAAGCAGAGGCTGCAGTGAGCCAAGATCACACCACTATACTCCAGCCTGGGCAACAGAGCAAGACTCCACTTAAAAAAAAAAAAAAAAGGTCAACTAATCATTTACTTGGAGTTACAAGCAGAAATAACAAATAATGAAGAGTAAATATTCCAAGAGAAAATGGCTGACAACTTCCCAGAGCTGAAAAACATGAATCTACAAAAGCCAACCAAAAATAAATAAAGATAAATCCATACCTTACAAACATTGTAATCAATATGCAGAATAGCCATGGTCAAAATGAAGAAAAGAAAATTCTAAAAGAAGCCAGAAGAAAAAATACAGATTACCTTCAAGGGAATAACAAATTGACTACTGCCAAACTTGACAACAGAAACAGCAAAAGTAGGGAGCAGTAGGATAACTCCAAAACGCTGAAAAGTACTAACTGTCACAAAAATAAAGAAAAAAAAAGAAAAAAGAAACAACTGTCAATCTGATTTCTACATCAAGCAAAATTATCTTTCAAGAACTTGGGTGAAGGTTGGGAGTGCAGGCTCATACCTGTAATCCCAGCACTTTGGAAGCCTGACGTGGTAGGAGGATACTTTGAGCCCAGGAATTCAAGGCCAGCCTGGGCAACATAATAGTGAGACCCAGCTCTATTAAAAAA
>NW_016107837.1:888216-902386 GCF_001604975.1 Cebus imitator
AAAAAAAAAAAAAAAAAAAAGTGTGGACTAAAACACTGAACAACAGCAGCATGTAACGTGTGAGCTGAGTAACTGGAATTAAAGAATTTTCATGTCTTTGTTTTATCTAGGAGAGAGATAGAATATCAGTTTTAGACTTCATTAAATATGCACGGCGAAATTTCAAGGGCAATCACTAAAAGAATAGTAAGAGGAATATAAAGAAAAGCAACTCCCAGTTGTTTAAAAAAGCAAGCATGGGGAGAAAAAAAGACAGAACACAAAATCCAGATGATAAAGTACAAATTTATCAGAATCATAATGTACATGTACTAAATTATGCCAGTTAAAAGACAGAAATTATAGATAACTGAAGTACTCTTTTAATAAGCTGAGTAATGGTTCCCAAAGTTAACACGTCCTAATATTCCCTGGAACCTGTAAATATTACTTTATAAGGCAAAGACTACAGATATAATTAAGTATTTTGGGATTGTGAGATTAACCTGGATTACCTGAGTATGCCCCGAATGTAATCACCAGTATCCTTATAAAAGCAAGGTGGGGGAGGATTTAACCACACAGAAACCACGAAAGCAATCTGACCTGGGTCACAAAGATTGGAGGCATGCAGCCACAGCCAAGGAATGTGGCAGGTATGAGTAGCTAGAAGAGGCGAGGAACAGATTCTCCCATACAACCTCCAGAGGAAGAATGCACAGCCCTAGTGACACCTTGATTTTGGTCCAGTGATACCGTTTTCAAACTTCTGGCATTTGAAAACAGAACTCCAGAACTATGAGAGAATAATTTCTGTTACTTTAAAGCACGATGTACATGGTAACTTGTTACAGGAGCCGCAAAAAACTAATACACCCATAAAACAGAACACAGACAGTCTGAAAATAAATGGATAAAAATACATACACCAGGCAAACACCAACCAAAACAAAGCTGGAGTTACTATATTAATATCAAACAATGAAGACCAAGAAAATAAAAAGCATTTATTCAGAACGGAAAAGGCCATAAACCTAAGTACGATTCATAGAAAGATGAAAAGTATAAGGTTATATATACTCCTAATAAAATACCATTAACATACATGAACCAAAAATTGCTAGAACTCACAGCGAAACTGACAAATCTACCACAATGGGATTACCGTAATAATCTACCACATTGCTCAAATTAGTAACAGTAAATAGGAAATATGAGCAATGCAAGCAACAGATTAGATCATTAAAGATATACAGAACCTTGCACCACCCTGCTTTCTCATATAAATTAAAATTTCTCATTCTTCCTCCTCCCCCTCTTCCTTCTCTCTCTCTCTCCCTCTCTTTCTTTCTTTAGATAGGACCTCACTCTGTCACCCAGGTTGGAATGCAGTGGCATGATCTTGGCTCACTGCAGCCTCTGTCTCCTGGGTTCAAGCAATGCTCCTGCCTCAGCCTCCCGAGTAGCTGGTATTACAGGCATGTGCCACCACACCGGCTAAGTTTTATGTATTTTTTGTAGAGATGGGGTTTCACTATGTTGGCCGGGCTGCTCTCGAACTCCTGACCTCAGGTGATCCACCCGCCTCGGCCTCCCAAAGTCCTGGGATTACAGGAGTCAGCCAACATACCCAGCCCATATTCTTTAGAATACAAGGAATGTTTATAAACATGCACATCATATCTGGCAATAAAGAAAATCACAACAAATTCCAAGGAGCCAGCAGCACACAAGGCATTTCTCTGGGGTGCAATGCAATGAAAACATACTAACAGCCAGGCACGGCTGTTTACAAAGCCTGTAATCCCAGGACTTTGGGAGGCCCAGGCGGGTGGATCACCAGAGGTCAGGAGTTTGAGATCAGCCTGGCCAACGTGGTAAAACTTCGTCTCTACTAAAAATACAAAAATTAGCCAGGCATGGTGGTGGGTGCCTGTAATCCCAGCTACTCGGGACGCTGAGGTAGGAGAATCACTTGAACTCAGAAGGCAGAGGTTGCAGTGAGCTGAAATGACGCCATTGCACTCCAGCCTGGGCGACAAGAGCGAAACCCCACCTCAAAAAAAAAAAAAACAACAACCCTTAACAACAGAACAACAGAACAGTCAGAACAGTTTCTAAAAACCATGTATTTAGAAATTTAAAGGTACATTTTTAAATAATTTATGGACGAAAGAAGAAATTATAATGAAAATTTAAACATACATTACTTAGTAATAGAAATATTACAATTGGAGACTATTGTCTTCACTAAAGAGATACTTCTAGAGAGATACTTCTAGCCTTAAACATTTATATTTAAAAAAAGATACCAGTGGCTCATACCTGTAATCCCAGCACTTAAGGAGGCTGAGGTGGGCAGCTCACCTGAGGTCAGGTGTTTGAGACAGAGTAAAACCCTGTGTCTACTAAAAATACAAAAATTAGCTGGGTGTAGTAGCCTGCACCTATAATCCCAGATACTGGGGAGGCTGAGGCAGGAGAACTGCTCAAACCCGGAAGGCACAGGTTGCAGTGAGCCAAGATAATGCCACTGCACTCCAGCCTGGGCAACACAGTGAGAACCTGTCTCAAAAAAANAAAAAAAAAAAAAAAAAAAAAAAAAAAAAAAAAAAAAGCTAAGTAACCAACTTTTAAAAAGTTACAAAAAGAACAGAGTAAACCCCAATCTAGCAACTTGTACATTCATTAAGCTTTAAATACTGTATGTCATTTCTATCCTTAAAACAACTCTGATGGTTAGATTGCAGCTGTTTCCACAGCTACAAACGTCCTGCTCATCTGAGTTTAAAAGCACCTTCAGGCCTGCCTGGGCAACATAGCAAGGCCTTGTGTGTACAAAAAAAATTTTTTTAATTAACTGGGCATAGTGGAGTGTGTCTATAGACCCACTATTCGAGAACTTGGTGGGAGGACTGCATGAGCCCAGGAGGTCAAGGCTGCAATGAGCCAAGATCGCACAACTGCACTTCAACCTGGGCAACGCAGCAAGACTCTGTCTCCAAAAAAAAAAAGTATGTCCTGCTTTACAAAACAATCAAACATCAAGCACAGAAAATAGAAGACACTGAATGCTGCAGACACCCTAGGTCAGTGACATTGCTCATTGCATGTTGTGTGCTTCAGTCCCTGGAGATGATGCTCAGAAAAAAACTGAGATGGAGTATCTGAAAAACCCCATCCCTACAAAAAATACAACAATCAGCCAGTTGTGGCGGTGTGCACCTGTAGTCCCAGCTACTCAGGAGGCTGGGACACAAGAATCGCTTGAACCTGGGAGGTGGAGGCTGCAGCGAGCCAAGATCGCACCACTGTACTACAGCCCGGGAGGAAGAGTGAGTCAGTCTCTCTCTCGCTCGCTCTCTCTCTCTCTCTCTCTCTCTCAAAAATAAATAAATAAATAACAAAAAGAAAAACAAAAAAAAGAGTATCTGAATGGTGGGGGTCATCTATTTCCCCTAAAGATTGGACAATTAACATCACATCCCTTCCTACTGAAATGGACACTCAGACCAAAAGGGGGTTCATTCTATGAGACTAAAGAGCAATCCTAATCCTCTTTCCTGCCTGAAGCACTATGCAACAATAACTTGATTAATGGTATCACCTGGCAGCAAGGCTGGCCTTTTAAGAAAATCTTAGCATGGCTTAACCACAAAGTTGCTACTAAACTACAAATAAATGCAGCTGTATCAGACAAAAAATGCCTCTACACAGGCTTTATTTTGAGGGACAGGGACAGGGACAGGGAGAGGGAGAGAGAGAGGGAGAGGGAGAGGGAGAGGGAGAGGGAGAGGGAGAGGGAGAGGGAGAGCGCAAGCGAGCTACTGAACAGGGCTCTCTACTGCATCTCCTGTGCCTTTGCCTCTTAAAGTCTGCTCCTTCGTCCTCTATGTTCTGGAAAAGAAGGAAAGCAAGCATCCTGACAGCATCCTTACATATTGTAATCATTCAAAAGTTTCACTATGGAGTTTCACTATATTGAACAGCCTTACCAGAGCCTCACACTTCCAGTTAGACATGACTGTTATTACTATTTCTACAGAAAAATTAGTTTAGAGAACTTCACCATTTTGATCCAGGGCCACATACTGAGTAGCAAAATTTTTAAAAATTAGCTAGGTGTGGTGGTGCACACCAGTAGTCCTAGCTATTCTGGAGGCTGAGGTGGGAGGATTAGTTGAGCCCAGGAGTTCCAGGTTAGTTAGCTATGATTACACCACTGTGCTCCAACCTGAACAATAGAGCAAGACTCTGTTTCTAAACAAAGTACAGTTCAGCGGTTTTTAGAGTATTCAGAGTTGCGTAACCAATCATCACAATCTAACTGTATAACATTTTCAACACCCAAAAAGAAACCCCATACACATTAACAATCATTCCTCATTCCCACTCCTCTCCCCAGCCTGAGCCCCAGTCAACCCCTCATCTACTTTCTGCCTGTATGGATTTGCCCATTGGGGGTCAGGTACAGTGGCTCATGCCTGCAATCCCAGCACTTTGGGAGGCCGAGGCAGGTGGGTAAGTTGATGTCAGAAGTTCAAGGCCAGCCTGACCAACATGGTGAAACCCCATCTCTACTAAAAATACAAAAATTAGCTGGCATGGTGGTGCATGCCTGTTCCTAGCTACTCAGGAGGCTGAGGCAGGAGAATTGCTTCAACTGGGGAGGTGGAGGTTGCAGTGAGCCGAGATAACGCCATTGCACCCCAGCCTGGGTGACAGAGTGAGATTCAGTCTCACAAAAAGCAAAACAAAACAAACAAAAAATTTGCCTATTGGACACATTTCACATAAGTAAGATCATAAAGCATGTGGTCTCTTGTGTCTGGCTTCTTTCACTTAGCATGTTTTCGGAGTTCATGTTGTGGCAGGTATCAGTGCTTCAACACTTCCTACTGCCACATCATATGAACAGACCACATCTGTTGATCCGCTCATCAGCTGATGGGCATTTCAGGTGTTTCCACTTTTTGTTTATTAAACATAATACTGCTCTGAACATTCACACACAAGCTTCTCTATGAATATGTTTTCACTAAGCATTGGCATCCTCAAAGTGTTTTCACAACATTCTCTCCTTTGTGTATTATGTGACTACTTAATTTTCCGATGGAGAAAACGGAGGCTGGGGGCAGCTAAGTGGCTTTTTCACCCACTCGACTACCCGCAATGAACCATAGTAAACCCATAGCGACGAGCCAGTGATCCTTTCATGACACCACACTGCCTATGGTTATGGCTTTGTCTCCTCTGAAACAAATTTCAGGCGACAGTGTGCAGATGAGGGAAAACATTTTTAGGTAAGGAGCTCCCTCAATCATATTCTGTAAGTTAAGCCACAAGGCAAATTTAAATTAAGCCTTTCAGAATAAGAGAAGGAGAGAAATGTTTGGGATGGGATATTCTAAAGGTCCCTCCTAAATGATCTTCTGCTCCCCATGGAAACAGCCAAAGCTGATACTCTAGGCTGCAGAGGCTCACATTCAGTTACATCTACAGTGCCCCATTCCTGAGGGATGCCCTTTCCAGCAAAAGTGAAGATATACCTGTGGGCTCTGTCCCCTAACATCAGCCCTAGATGCCAGACTCCTTGGCCCCAAGGCCTGGATACAAAGCTCATTTGTTCTAATACACATAACAGTATTTTGGAGGCATATATTGCAATTCTATGAATCTTCTTTCCCAACCTCAAGTAGCACTGTCTAGGCTTATAATATCTGTGGTAATAAAGTTCAGAAAAAATAATTATACTAATAAGTTACTTGCTGACAGCTTAGTCAGTACCATTTTGCATTTACTTCATTTAGTCCTCACAATAACTGTGTAAGATAGGTACTACTGTCACTTTAATGTCCATACTTCATTATGTGGAGAAAAAACACAGTCGGTAGGAATATAAACTGGCATAACTCCTGTCCAGGTGTGGTGGGTCACGCCTGTAATCCCAGCACTTTGGGAGGCCAGGTCAGGTAGATCACACAGTCAGGAGTTCAGGACCAGCCTGGCCAATGTGGTGAAACCCCATCTTCATCAAAAATACAAAAATCAACCATGTGTGGTGGCATTCACCTGCAGTCCAGCTATTCAAGAGCTGAGGTAAGAGAACTGCTTGAACCTGCGAGGCAGAGGTTGCAGTGAGCTGAGATCACACCACTGCACTCCAGCCTGGGCAACAAGGCAAGACTGTGTCTCAAAGAAACCCAAAACACTGGAACTTCTTAGGAGGGTAATTTGGAAATATCTACAGAAAGTAAAAATGCAATTATTCTTTGACATCGCAATTTCACTTCAAGAATGTATCTATAGATATACTTCACAGGTGCCCAAAGATGGAGATGTAAGAATATTAATTGGAGCTAGGAGGGTAATTTGGAAATGTCTATGCAAATGAAAAGTGCAATTATTCTTTGACGTAGCAATTTCACTTCTGAGAATGTATTTATAGATGTATCTCATTAAGTGCCCAATATAGAGATGTAATATTAATTGGAGCACTGCCTATAACAGTAAAAACCTGGACACAGGCCAGGTGCAGTGGCTCATGCCTGTTATCCCAGCATTTTTGGAGGCTGAGGCAAGAGGATCACTTGAGGCCAGGAATTCAAGACCAGCGTGAGAGACATAACAAGACCCCATCTCAAAAAAAAAAAAAAAATTAGCCAAGCCTATTGGCATGCACCTGTACAGTCCTAGCTACTTGGGAGTCTGAGGTGGGAGATTCGCTTAAGCCCAAGAGTTCAAGCCTGCAGTGAACTATGATCACACTACTGTATTCTAGCCTGGGTGACAGAGCAAGAATCTGTCTCTAAAATAAATAAATAAATAAAATATATACTCAACACATTTAAGCTAACAGTTATCCAAAACAATGTTATACATTACTTATAACAACTGTTTAAAATTAGGCACCTCTAGAAAAATTAAGCTCAAAAGGCAAACTGTATTACACTTGCTTCCCTTCACTCCTTTAAACTCAAGGTTCCTCAATGTAGAAAGGCCAGAATAAGCATTAAAAATTAAACAACTCTGTTAAAGTTTAATATTATGCTATGTTAAGATTCCTAACTATTTTAAGGACCCACATGGCTAGTTGACATAAGCAAACTAACAGGCATGGTGGCTCACAAATGAAGGTATTATTAGCATAATCTATTAACTAACCAAATCTAAGATTTGGTTTTTAAAACCTAATAAAACAGGGAATTTTAAAAAGACAACCCTTCCACATGCCAAATTAATCTCCAAAGCATGAGGACAATAAAAATAGAACTATATACAGGAGGCACAGGTAAGTGGCCTTCTTTGCCTGAGTTTTGATTCTCAAGGAGTCTAAGAATTCAATGTATACAAGAAAAAGAAGATGTTGACATTCACAATCTAGAAAACACAAAAAATTTGAAGTCCTGTTGCTAACACAACTAGAGAGGAGAATTTAGAGAAAAAAAAAAAATGGCAGGGCACGGTGGCTCACGCCTGTAAACTCAGCACTTTGGGAGGCCAAGGTGGGCAGATGGCTTGAGCCTAGGAGTTCAAGACCAGCCTGAGTAACATGACGAAACCCTATCTCTACAAAAAAATACAAAAATTAGCCTGGCTTGGTGGCTCATGTCTGAAGTCCCAGCTACTCGGGAGGCTGAGATGGAAGGATCACTTGAGCCCAGCAGGAGGTCAAGACTGCAGTGATCTGTGACTACACCACTGCATTCCAGCCCGGGTGAGAGGAACAAAAAAAAAAAAAAAAAAAGCTGAGGGCTGGGGAGCATTGTAGAAAAGGCACATGCTGATAAAGAATCTCTAATTCATTTGGAAATATGATTTAAAATTTAAATATTTTAAATTATATTTTACTGTATAAAAATTATATCTCAAATTTTAAAATACATTTTATTATGCTTTTAGTATTCTCATTCTGAGAAATGACAACACTAAAAAATAACTGAAGATGGCCCAAGTTAAAATTGTTCTCTTCTGGCTGGGCACAGTGGCTCACGCCTGGAATCCTAACACTTTGGGAGGCCAAGGTGAGTGGATCACCTGAGGTCAGGAGTTCAAGACCAGCCTGGCCATCATGGTGAAACCCCATCTTTTTATTAAAAAAAAAAGGAAAAGAAAAAAAAATTGTTCTCTTCCATCCCCCCTGCCAAAAAAAAAAAAATACTGGATACTCCACTGCATCCAGTATTCTGCAGGTTTCACTGCTCAATCCCACATGACAGGGAGTTCTGCAACCAGAGTCCTTTCCCTGTCCAATAAAATGAGAACTGAGACATCAAAACCAGGTTACACTTAGCTAACGTAACTGCCCAGGCTACTTTATAATAGGTCTCCCCTCCCTCCCACTCCTCAATGTATTAACCAGGTAAACCTTAACTCTGATCTCCCTAAGTTATGCTTCATGCATAAGATTTCACATTCAACATTAAATACTTTCACAAAGTGAAGAACAGGATAAAAAACTAAATTTTAACTAATAAACATATGTACAGTAGTCCCTCCCACCCCTTATCACACACATGGTTTACTTATCAAGGTTTCAGCTACCTACAGAAAACTACCAACTGAAAATATTACATACAAAGAGGTATTTTGAGAGAGACCATACTCTCCTAACTTTTACTATAACTGTTCTATGTTATTATTGTTAATTTCTCACTGCGCCTAATTTATAAACTTTATCACAGATACATACACACAGGAAAAAATATATGGCTTACAGGGTTTGACAGAATCCATGATTTCTGGCATCCACTGGGTGGGAGGTCTTGAAACGTATCCCCAGGAAAAATATATAAAAGCATTTATGGCATATCCAAAAAATATTAAGAATATTTGCTTTGGGATTATATAAATTATGGACATTTTCTAATTTGTGTTTCATTCTGCCTTGCTCTATTTTCTGAGGATGAGATGAAAGAGAAGGACTGATTCAGGATGCATTTTGAGGTAAAATGGACAAAACAGATGTCTGCAATACAGCATTAACGTATGAACCCGGGAGGTGGAGGTTGCAGTGAGCCAAGATCACGCCACTGCAGTCTAGCCTGGGAAACAAGAGTGAAAATTCGTCTCAAAAAAACAAAAAAAATTAAGGATTCTAGAAGAAAGATGTGTCCATGCATGGTTCTCTCTGCAGCACCATTTGGAGTTTGATTGCTGTCAACCATTCTGATGGGCTGTAATGCTGGTTTGCCTCCACCACATGTTGCTGTGAGTTGGGTGACCCTTTCCTTTTAAGGTCCCAAGATAAACTTAGCCCTCCCGGAACTGTTAGAAAGTGACACTCTTTACTGACCAGGTCAGGAATCCTGTAGAGGGGCTGCACAGGCAAGGGTATGAGGCCAGTCTCCCCAAGGGGCATTTATTGTCTCTGCAAGACAAGCTTCAATCCTTAAAAGGAAACACACCCTTCCAATCAAAGCCCTGATAAAACAACCAGTTGCTCCAATTGTGTTCTCTTGCAAAAGAAAATGCATTCTTACTGCACTGATGCAAAAACTGTATTCCATAAGTTAAGAATACTAACAGTTTCCAAATTCTAGAGGAACCAGGCAGTGAGAAACAAATATACTTCAAATTTTGTTCACAGGAATATATCTTACTAATTGTTAAAAGCCGTAGATAGCTTAAAAGGTTTCCTTTGAAGAACAAAACAATGATTAACAAGGTTTCAAGCAAAAAGTTAAAAAAAGATTACTTCAGACTTCTATTAGTTTAGTTCATGCAGTTAACCCCTGTTTGATATTCATGAACATTTATTTCAGCTCTTTGTGAGTGCTGTATGTTTTTTCTGTATTCCAACATTATAATCTTCAAAGCTATTAGAAACCTGCATTTGAGAATACCTGTTAAAGTCCTATAGCTTGATTTTAAACCATGCTTTGAAAATGAAAAAAGCAAGACAATTGTCTGTGAATGACAAAACTTCCAGTGTAGTCACAGTTAAAAACATGGCTAACAAAGAGATTTAGTCATTTCTGTGGTTTACAATAACTTTGACTGTAATTATGATTGACAGCACATACGGAGACATTAGAATTTCAGATATCCTGCACAATTTTGGAATATATACTAATATTATTCACTGAAATATACTTATTCACTGAAAAAGATTAAACATCATTTTGACAATTGTATGTAGCTAAACATGCTAAATAATCCTGTTTACTTTTTATTTCTGAATACTCCAGGGACTCTTCTGGAGTCTCTGAAAAGTTAGGTGTTGGGAAAGACTATTTTGAAACTGAGACTTGATTTTGGGAAGCCTGTTAAAAATGTTAGAGGTTTAAAACCCTTGATGTTATGAAACAGAATTCCAGATTACCAGAAATTATTTATTTTACCAAAATGATGCCTCAAAAATTTTTTAAAGGCAAAAACTTTTCATCAGCCTGTACTACTGCATGAAAATCCTGTTTAGGCCGGGCACAGTGGCTCATGCCTATAATCCCAGCACTCTGGGAGGCTGAGGCAGGCAGATCACCCGAGATAGGGAGTTTGAGACCAGCCTGACCAACATGGAGAAACCCCACCTCTACTAAAAATACAAAATATTAGCCAGACCTGGTGGGAGGCTGAGGGAAGAAAATCACTTGAACCCAGGAGGTGAAGGTTGCAGTGAGCCAGGATCACGATATTGCACTCAAGCCTGGGCAACAAGAGCAAAAATCTGTCACAAAGAAAAAAAAAAAAAGAAAAGAAAAGAAAATCCTGTTCAAAGCCAAATTTTACCCTTGCATTAGTTTATTAATGTTAATCCCAATTTTTTAAAGAAACCTCACAGACAATTCCATCTAATCTTAACCAACTTGATCACAAGGTAAAAAATTTTAAAACCTTTCATAACCCTTTTACTAACAGGCAGATTAGTCTGTGATTTTGTTTCAATGCTCAACTTATGAAAAGACCACATAATACCCTTTTAAATTTAGTCAATGTTTACACAAAGGAATTTTTGCAAGATTTTAAAAATCTTTCCACAACTTGCTTAAAACTTCAGTTTCATCTTATCTAATTTAAGACAATCCTAAATCCCTAGATAAAATTTACATTTCCATGCCTTTTTACATTCTCTTACTAAGAATACATCTTACTGTTTTACACTCCCAGCATGTGTATCTATTTTTAGGATTTTAAGTTACATGTTATAATGGTAACTTTTAGCTATTTTTAACTTTAATGTGAAACTTCGTAAGTTGTTTTGATTATATGTTAGACATAGATAAATTCTGACATTTTCCAGCATAGTTAGGGGTGTACTTAATTTCATATGTTCCCCAGGACTTACCAAGCTGTAAAGCAGGCAGTTTATAACCTTGAAATATTTAGCAAACCTAGTATCTGACATATGATTAAGATCACCTATTTGCATTTTGATGACACTTGTATTTTACCAATAATCTATTCCATCAGACTTTTTCAAATTTCTTTTTCTTTTCTTTTTCTTTCTTTCTTTTTTTTTTTTTTTTTTTTTTTTTTTTTTTTTTTTTTTTGAGACAGAGTCTTACTCTATAGCCCAGGCTGAAATGCAGTAGCGTGATCTTGGCTCACTGCAACCTCTCCCTCCTGTGTTCAAGCAATTCTCCTGCCTGAGCCTCCCAAGTAGCTGAGATTACAGGCACACAGTATCACGTACAGGTGATTTTTGTATTTTTACTGCAGATGCTAAAAATTCACATCATGTGGCCAGGCTGGTCTCAAACTCCTGAACTCAGGTGATCCACCCACCTCAACCTCCAAAAGTGCTGGGAATACATGTGTGAGCCACTGTGCCCAGCCATGACTATTTTTCTTAAAGTCCCGTGAACTAAAGGCATTACAGTTTATCTTTCCTTTAAAAAGTATTTAAGGACTTTTCTTTAAACCAATCAGTTTCAGTTCTTTTTATAGACATTACATACAACACATACATATACACAGAAGATTTACCACTTGTAAGATTTTTCATTTGCCATACTTTTAAAAATTGAATTACTGGCTCCAGAGAGGAGCCCTTGGAGGAATGGGGTCAGGAAAGCATGCATTTCTAGGGCCCAGTAAGCAGGCACAGCTGAAGGCAAAGACAGATTCCCAAAATTAAAGGTGCCATTTTATACTGAATCCTGTATCCACAAAAGGAGGGAAATACTAGTGCTTCCACCATGCATTTCATTGCAAGGCAACCCAAAGCCAATCAGCCTATTTTGTAATCAGCCTGTACTCCACAGAAGTCTCATCTCTCAGTGGACATGGGGATGTTTCCATTATCTTCCAGATGACCAAGGGCATGCTTCTCTGATTCAACTGTGCAAAGAGTCAAGCATTCCTCCATAACTACTATAAGCCATCCCTTAAAGTATATTTCCTATCTAGTTATCACACACCAAAGCTCTCATAACATGAAGTAGGCCAGGTACAGTTGCTCACGCCTGTAATCCTAGCACTTTAGGAGGCCAAGGTGGGCAGATCACTTCAGCCTAGAGTTTGAGACTAGCCTAAGCAATTGCGACTAGTCACATTTACCCATGAAACTCTAGTCCTCTGCTTGTGATTTCCCTTTCACTTCCTAGATTTATGTGATCTACGTGGCTCCCAGAAAGATGGATCTTGGGAAAAACTAAGTAATAGTTGTGTTTGGTCTACTGTTGCACTTCCCTCCTTAATGGAGGGAATGTGCTAAAGTGACCTGTATATCCTGTGATTCTGGCCCGTGCTAAAGTATTTATCCTTAGAGAAAAGTTCTGATTAACATTGGGACTTAAAATCCAGTTACTATTTAAGTACCATTTTAACTGGAGGCAGAATAAATGCCTTAAAAAAAAAAAGTAGGGCCAAATGGCAGTTTTACTGCTCATGAGACAGTATGAAGACTAAAATTTGGTTTCAGAGGATACTTTCCTCCTCATTATTGAAGGCAGAGTTTTTCCATTTACAGAAGCACCATAAAGCTTGGTCTCTAGCAGAAGGGTGCAAAAAGGGAGAATTGGGAAGCTAGAGTATTTTGGCAAAGGGCCAACAATGTGCTTCACGGAAAGGATTCCTATTCCATTAGGTGGCACTGTTGGCCTAGAAATACCATGTGATCTCCAGACCAAAGACAAAGAGAGACCTTGAAAGGCCATGTGCTCTCCAGACCAAGGGCAAAGAGACACCTTGGCATGTCACATGCTCTGCAGACCAAGGACAGAGCAGAGAGTGACACTCACCAGAGGCATGCAAGGGGAGATCCTCTCTTCACAGAAAATCACTAAAACAGCATTCACCTGAGATATATCCCTAGTTACTATGGCATTTCCTAATCTTGCCTATCAGGATTACTTCCCTGAATTGCAAAAAATCCCACAGCATTTTATACAGAGAAAGAATAGGAGATATGGCAGTCTCGGACAGAAAAGGAGGAAATTACAATAGGAAAAGCTGGAGGTCCTGTTGCTGATGTCCGATCAGGCATTCAGAGGCTAAGGTCAATCCAGAAGCCTTTGGATAACAAGTTGGTACAGCCCCAGTCAGAAATCTTCAGTTATGCCAGGACCTCCTCCAGCTCCACACTGACGGCTATATCCTTCATGAATGGAAACTGGTTCAAACATGGGAACATGGTCAGAAACCCATGGGTACTGGGGGATTCTCCATGTTTTACCCAGCAAGCCTCTCCCGAGTCTGGTAAGGCTGGCAGCCACACTAATCATTTTTAAATGGCTGAAGGGGACTGAGTATTTGGTTTGATTTTGGTTCTAAAATGGAGGCTGAGAGCCTTGAAATGAAAGGACAGAGTTGGGATCCGCTCCTGCACTCGCCTTTTTCAATGAAGGTACTTTGGAATCCTAGACAAGCCCCAAAATTAAGCTGTGGTGTCTGGGGTAAACACCCAAGAGTCTGTATCACAACAAGCAAATCGAGTATGCAGACACACAAGAACAGGGTTTAGGCCAGGTGCGGTGGCTCACGCCTGTAATCTCACCACTTTGGGAGGCCAAAGTGGGCAGATCACCTGAGATAAGGAGTTCAAGACCTGTCTGGCCAACAGGGTGAAGAAACCTGTTGTATTTTTAGTTTCTACTAAAAATACAAAAATTAGCCAGGCATGGTGGCGGGTACCTGTAATCCCAGCTACTTCAGAGGCTGAGGCAGAAGAATTGCTTGAACCTGGGAGGTGAAGATTGCAGTGAGCCAAGACTGTTCCACTGCACTCTAGCCTGAGTGACAGAGCAAG
>NW_016107837.1:904237-965021 GCF_001604975.1 Cebus imitator
TAGAGACGGGGTTTCACCATGTTGACCAGGATGGTCTCGATCTCTTGACCTCGTGATCCACCCGCCTCGGCCTCCCAAAGTGCTGGGATTACAGGCTTGAGCCACCGCGCCCGGCCACCATGCTAAATCTTAAACCACTGACGGCAATTAAAACCTCACCTTCAGGCTTTATTCAAAATAAACTGCATTTCTGAGACACAGGGCATTAAACTAAATCTATTTAACTCCTCAGGGCCCAGGAACTAGCTTGGAAGAGGTGGGTGTGTAAAACTGTTAAGGGCCAATTTTGAAAGATAAAATAAATCAGTTTCTCTATAAATTAATCATAAATCAAAGGCACAATGATGTAAGACCAGCATGTGGGTCCCTGTGCCAGATTAACAAGGCTTCCTTGAAGCATTAACCAACTCCTTAATAAAGGTTACAAAGGTTATAAAAGGCTTATGGAAGCTATATTTTACGGTCGAGATTAAAACAGTATAGATCATGGCTGGGAGCAGTGGCTCATGCCTGTAATCCCAGCACTTTGGGAGGCCAAGGCAAACGGATCACCAGAGGTCAGGAGTTAAGAGACTGGCCTGGCCAACACAGTGAAACCCTTTCTCTACTAAAAATACAAAAATTAGCCAGGCATGATGGCATGCACCTGTAATCCCAGTTATTCGGAAGGCTCAGGCAGAAGAATCACTTGAACCTGGGAGGCTGAGGTTGCAGTGAGCTGAGATCATGTCACTGCACTCCAGCCTGACCGACAAGAGCAAAATTGTCTCAAAAGAAAAAAAAAAAAATCTGTTTTCATTTGTAACAGGACAAATTGGAGATACTGGTTATTTTGCCAAAGCTTTGACTGGAATAGTGTGTTTTCCTTTAAGGAATCAAAATTGACTTATGGAGCCAAAAAAGCCCTTGGGAAAACTGGCCTCATATTTTGTAGATGCGGCCCCTATACAGGGTCTCTGACCTGTGGTAAATAAAGAATGTCACTTTCTGATAGCCCCAGGAGCCCCAGGTTTATGTAGAAAGCTCAAGAATAGAGGAAATTCACCCAACTCATAGGTATTACATGGCACAAATCCATGGCTGGGCTTGGCTTTAAAAAAGTCTTATCTGATATTCCTCCTATGGAACAAAGTTCCATCAAAGCCAGTTTTAAAGCCTATGTAAAAAAAAATAGTTACTCTTGCTGCACTGTACACAAATAATAGGCCAAAGATAATAAAGCAAACTGGTCCTACCATGATTTGTTTTTAGTAAAAATGGGAAACCAGAGAGAGAAAAATTGTTTCAAAACTATAGTAAACCTGCTATTAGATTCTAGCCTTGCCTAACGTTTTTTCCATTTTTATTATTTTCTACATTTTGGGATCAGGAACAGTGGCTCACACCCATAATCCCAGCACTTTGGGAGGCTGAGTGGGGGTGGATCATTTGAGATCAGAAGTTCAAGATCAGCCTGACCAACATGGCAAAACCCCATCTCTACCAAAAACACAAAACTTAGCCAGGTGCAGTGGCATGTACCTGTAGTCCCAGCTACTCAGGATGCTGAAGCACAAGAATGACTTGAACCCAGGAAGTGGAGGTTGCAGTGAGCCGAGATCACACCACTGTACTCCAGTCTGGGTAACAAAACAAGACTCTGTCTCAAAAAAAAAAAGAAAAAACGAAGCAAAACAAAAAAGTTTGAACCAAATTCTAATTTTGCTTGGCTACAAGACTTCAAAATAATGTTTTCAATTATTTTCCTTGATTTTTTTCCATTTTTCCTAATTTGGAGTTGCTGAAAACTAAGTTATGCTTTCTTAAAGCCCTTTGAACTAAAGCCAGACAATTTCAGAATAAAATAACAGCAACCTATTTGCATACATAAGCCACTTTCATACGTGCCTACTAATGTATAGCGTTCAGAGTAATGTGGCCTGTATTGATTTTTCCAGAATTGGTCTTTTGTTTGTTATTGTTCTCCCTTCCTCCTGCATTTTCTCTTCATAGGACATGAGACTTCACAACCTGCTAAAAAATGAGCTTTTGGGACCTAACCTGTCTAGGAATAAGCTGTCCTCGCCATGAGATCAGATAAAACCTGGTATCAGATTTATTTTCTCCTAAAATGCTTTTTCCAAAAATTTTTTAAAAGAAAAGGGAGTAAATGTGAAAAGAAAATATACTGGGCCCCCAAAAATCACTAAGCTAAAGGGAAAATTCAAGCTGGAACCTGCTCAGGGCAAATCTGCCTCACATTCTTTTTTTTTTTTTTGAGACAGAGTCCTTGGTTCACTGTAACCTCTGTTCATGCAATTCTGTCTCAGCCTCCCGAGTAGCTGGGATTTCAGGCACTTGCCACCACACTCAGCTAATTTTTGTATTTTTAGTAGAGACGATATTTCACCATGTTGGCTATGCTGGTCTCAAACTCCTGATCTCAGGTGATACACCCACCTCAGCATCCCAAAGGGCTGAGATTACAGGAGTTTGAGCCACCACGCCCGGCCTTGCCTCCCATTCTATTCAAAGTCATCCCTCTGCTCACTGAGATAGATGCATATTCTGGTTGCCTCCTTTGGAAAGGCTTAACAGAAACTCAAAAGAATGCTACCATTTGTCTCTCACCTACCTGTGACCTGGAAGTCCCCTCCCTGCTTCAAGTTATCCCTGCCTTTCTGGACTGAACCAATGGACTTCTCGCAAATATCAATTGATGACTCATGTTTCCTTAAAATGTATAAAACCAAGCTGTGCCCCAGCCACCTTGGGCACATGTCATCAGGACTTCCCAAGACTGTGTCATAGGCACATATCCTCAATCTTGGCAAAATAAACTTTCTAAATTAACTAAGACCTGTCTAAAATTTTTGGGGTTCACATGTTCATCTTGTTCTGAAACTGAAATGCGTATGGTGTGAGTTGAAATAGTAAGCAAGTAGAATCAAGAAGAAAGGCTTAGAAGAAAAATAGATATAGGTATATGAAATTGAGAAGGTTGAGTAGAATCCTAGTCTTGCTTTTTTTTTTTTTTTTTTAAAGAGACAGAGTGGTACAGTGAAGTGATCATGGCTTACTGCAGTCTTGACCTCCCAGCCTCACAAGTTCATACCATTTCAGCTCAAGAGTAGCTAAGATTACAGGCCTACGTTACCATGCCCAGCTTCACTGGCTACTTTTGAAGGATGTTAGGGAACCAATTCATTATTTGAAACCTAGTAAATAACGGAGAGGAATTAAGCATTTATCCTCCCCTTTCTGTAAGAGGTATACAGTACTCCAAGATAACCAATAGTGAAGGCATGAAAAATTATCTTTATAGAAATATTCTGTTTACTAAATGAAGTTTAGAATTAAAATATCAACATTTTTAATGCCTACTGAAATGACAGTAGGCACTGACAATCAAGGACTTCGAACAAAGACTACTAATCATTTCTGCCTACTTACCTATGAAGTGCTCCTGCCAAAAATAAGGCTGAATCTGTGTCATAGTAAAATCGAGATTGTGCAAAACTCCACATGACAAACTACCTGGTTTTATCAATAAGTAAGTTACAAGAGAAAACTAAATATGGAGGAGGAATCTATCAATTAAAACTAGTCACATGGTATGGATAGCATGTGGATCCAGATTCAAACCGCTAAAAAAGGGCCAGGCGCGGTGGCTCACGCCTGTAATCCTAGCACTTTGGGAGGCTGAGGTGGGTGGATCACCTGAGGTCAGGAGTTTAAGACCAGCCTGGCCATCATGGTGAAACCCCACCTTAAAAAAAAAAAAAAAAGTTTAAAATAAAAGTTGAGACAATTCTGAAAATTTTAATACTGGCTAGATATTTGAAAGTATTATGGAATTAATTCATTTTCATTTTCTGTGATAGTGGTACTCATGTTTACCTTTTTTTTTAAACTATCTCCAGTAATTGGTATAAGCGATGTTTACCTTTTTAAAAAGTCTTTAAGATATACATATTGAAATATTTAATGGTTAAATGATATTTAGGACTGTGGAGATATGATGAAGAAAGATTGTTAAAACTGGATGAGAAAAGGGATCTATACTATTCTCTCTACATATGTGTATATGTGAAGAGGTAAACATGGAAGGAAAGAAGGGAAGGGCAGTCAATCTAAGTTTCATGTAATAAATATTTTATTATCTTTCAAAGCATTTCAGTATTTACTTTTCTTATTCAATACAAAGACTATAAGAAAAAACTAATAATCACATAAAGAAACATTTTTATAATAAAATCAGTAACACAAAACGGAACACCAAACAAAACCTTCCCAGTATATCAGATAACATTAAAAAAATTAAGGAAGAAAAATGACCAGCTTGTTTGTATAAAGCATTATTTTAGAAGGGAACCTATCTAATAATTTGGAGACTGGCTAGAGTTTAGACTCACATCACTCAGTGAGTCTCCAAAACTTTAAAACCTAAAGACATCACAAGCGGTAAACTAACAAATCATACCAGCTGTCCGTACCATTGTAAACCACATCGAAACTCTGAAAAGCAGTTTTGACCGCCAAAATCATCCACTTCCTTAAAAGACAACTTTAGTATTCTAGTTTCCCCCACAATCAAAATCAAAGGAGTATATTAAAATTTTGGATTAAAAAATAACATAATCGGTGGCTCATGCCTGTAATCCCAGCACTCTGGGAGGCCGAAGTAGATGGATCACGATGTCAGGAATTCAAGACCAGCGTGGCCAAGACAGTGAAATCCCGTCTTTTCTAAAAATACAAGGCCGGTCACGGTGGCTCACGCCTGTAATCCCAGCACTTTGGGAGGCGGAGGCGGGTGGATCACGAGGTCAAGAGATCGAGACCATCCTGGTCAACACAGTGAAACCCCGTCTCTACTAAACATACCAAAAAAAAATTAGCTGGGCATGGTGGCGCATGCCTGTAATCCCAGGTACTCAGGAGGCTGAGGCAGGAGAATTGCCTGAACCCAGGAGGCGGAGGTTGCAGTGAGCCGAGATCGCGCCATTGCACTCCAGCCTGGGCAACAAGAGTGAAACTCTGTGTCTTTTCTAAAAATACAAGGCCGGTCACGGTGGCTCAAGCCTGTAATCCCAGCACTTTGGGAGGCGGAGGCGGGTGGATCACGAGGTCAAGAGATCGAGACCATCCTGGTCAACACAGTGAAACCCCGTCTCTACTAAAAATTACAAAAAATGAGCCAGGCATGGTGGCGCGTGCCTGTAATCCCAGCTACTCAGGAGGCTGAGGCAGGAGAATTGCCTGAACCCAGGAGGCGGAGGTTGCAGTGAGCCGAGATCGCGCCATTGCACTCCAGCCTGGGTAACAAGAGCGAAACTCTGTAAAAAAAAAAAATGTAATCATCACTGGCCCTTGTCCATTCAAGACTCCAAAGTTTACAAACCCACTTTCATATAATTCATACCCTTTGCCCGAAATGCCTTCCTCTCTCTGGTGCCTGTCGAACTCCTACTCATCCACTCCACTTTGTTTTCACTGGCGAAAATATATTTCTACTCATATATTTTGCAAGAGACACAGTTGACCTATCAGCATTCTATTTCCTATCCCGATTAAGATCTCAGTCAATTCTTCACACACAAAAAATCTTTTTACCAGTAATGCGTACAGCTATCAGCTATGATTTTTGGTCTTTAGAGATATGACAATTGCTTTTTGTCATTCTAGGCACAAATTACTCTCAAACCAACAAGTTTCAGGTGAACCAAAATATGTTTTTCAAGGTGGGTATGGATAAAGTGAATGCAAATTACCTTCCAACCATCTTGGGCCATTAATTACAAGAGCAAAGGTAAAAGTCATCATAATAGGGAAAGGCCCTTTGACATCTCCAAAAAAACGAAAATAAAAGATTAAGAAAAGACAAAAGAGAGGGAGGGCAAAGGTGACCAACATCCCCATCGCTGGTAAGTTCCAGGACTAGCTCTTGGGCATCCGTCGGCAGATTTGGCTTTTCTCTTTTGGCAGAAGCCTTCGTTTTTAAATAGGAGAGCCGACAGGCAGGACCCAGATGCGTCGGTACACGAACCTTGGAGCAGCCAGCGCTCCGGACCGCGGACCCGGTCTCACGAGCACGATGCTGACCAGCGTCCGCCCCGGGTCCTCCTCCTCCGCCCCGACCCCTGCAGCCCAGCGGCGGGCGGGGAACAAGCGGTCTCCGGGCCGCTTGCGCGGAGAAGCCTCGTCCCCGGGGTCCTATCCCGACGACAGGTCTGCGGCGCCCTCGCTCCCAGGCTCGGCCCAGGCCAACGGCCCCGCAGGGACCCCTCCAAGACGCCCTTGGCGCGCCGCAGCGGCCTCCCCGCCCCCCGCGCTGCCAAGGCCGCCGCAGGCCCCGCGGCCCCCGCCCGCCGCAACAGCGGCCCAGTTGCCCGCACCCCCGCTGCCGCCTCAGCCCGTACCGGGCCCCTGCCACCCCCGCTCGCGGGCCTCACCTCAGAAGCGAATTGTGGTGCAGCGCGCGGGATTCCGGGGTCCCAGTCCAGCCACCGCCCGTCGGCGTCGGCTCCGGCTCCGGCTCCGCCCCCGCCCGCCGCGCGCACCCTGGCCCGCAGCCGCGGCCCGCCCGGCCTCTCCGCCCCTCAGCCCCTCGGATCGCCCCCACCGCCCGAGCTGGGTGCGGCCTGCGGCGCTTCAGCCCAACAACGCGCCGCCCCATAGGCCGAGCTGCGCAGCACTACCGAGCAATGTACTCTGCGATTGGCTGGCCCCAGGAGGGGCGGGGCATCTGCGGGCGGGGCGAGCGGACTCGCGGAACCCGCCTCAGGGCGACCCCTCCGGGGCGTGCGGACGTCCAGGGTTCGACGCGGAGGGTACCCTGGCCGCCAGCTTCGGGCGCCAGGTCCTGGCTTCACTGGCCTCGTAGCTGACGAGGCCGGGTCGGCTGCGGCGAGCCCCAGCCAGATCCGCTGGACACGATTTCATTGTTGTTGACCTGGCGTCTACCGCGGGCCCGTCCTCGGCGGGAGGGGCCGTCGGAGCCCTGGGACTCTGCCCGCCGCCGCCCGCCCTGCGCACTCCCCCAGCAGACTGGCCCTGCCCCGCCTGCCCCCGCGCCGTGCGGTCCCCAGGCCGAGTTTTGGGGCCCGGGTGGGGTTAGGGCAGCAAGGCCTGTGGGCCCCGATAAGGCTCCACAGCGGACAGCTGCCTGGCACCCAGGCCGGCCTGCGGGTGCTGCGGGGACGAGCACCAGCCACCTCCGCAGCACCAGGGAGTGAGCCTGCGGGGCTTTGGCTGGCCCAGGCCGGCTGCCAGCGACCTGGAGGGCAGCCTCAGACCAGCAGCTTCCCGCACGCTGTCCCTCCTGCTGGAGCCTCTGACCCCCAAAAAGACCAAGCGAGACAAATGGGCACGGCTGCTTGCCCTCTTCACACCCATAGAAAGCTGAGGTCCAGAGCCGGGCAGTGGCAGAAGTGTGTGGAATCCAGACCTCGCTGCCCAGCAGGAGGCTCTGAGACAATGCCCCACAAGGGTCAGGGATACTGTCTGGATGGCAGTCAGCGACCCCTGTTCTAAGACCGTTTCTGTTGGACGTTGGCTTTTCCAAGATGACTTTTCTGACAAGATCACGATATTTTCTCAGGCACTTGTGTCCCATCATTAATCACTAGGGAAATACGAATCAAAACCACTGTGGGATGCCACTTAACATTCATTAGGATGGCTGTTGATGAAGGGGGTGGAGCGGGGAGCCCAGCCGGCGCAAGTGGCTCCAGCCTAAAATCCCAGCACTTAGGGAGGCAGAGGCAGTAGGACAGCCTGAGCCCAGGAGTTGACCGACTCACTGGATAACATAAAAAGACCCTAATCTCTACAAAAACGAGAAGAAGAAAAAAGTTTCAAGGGGGGAGGGGAACGAGGAAGAACAGGAAAAAAATAAGTGTTGGCAAAGATGCGGAGAAATTGGAACCCTTGTGCATTGTTGATGGGAATGTAAAATGGTGCAGCTGCTGTGGAAAACCATATAGTGGTTCCTCAAAAAATTAAACCTGTAATTACCACGTAAGCCAGCAATTCCGCTTCTGGATATATACCCAAAAGAAATGAAAACAGGTATTTGTACCATGTTCATAGCAGCATTATTCAGAATACCCAAAAGGTAGAAGCAACCCAAGTGTCTGTAAAAGATTAATAGATAAACAAAATGTGGTATAGTATATACACAGACGATGGAATACTATTCAGCTTTAAAATGCAAGGAAATTCTTTTTATTTATTTGGGTTTCGTGCATTTTTTTGGAGACAGGGTCTCACTCTGTCGCCCAGGCTGGAGTGCAGTGTTGCAACCATGGCTCACTGCAGCCTTGACCTCCCAGGCTCAAGGGATCCTCCTGCCTCAGCCTCCCAAGTAGCTAGGACTACTGGCACGTGCCAACATGCCCAACAAATTTTTGGTATTTTTGGTAGGGGCAGGATCTCACTATGTTGCCAGGGCTGATCTCAAACTCCTAGGCTCAAGCAATCTTCCCAAATCCAAACTCAGCCTCCCAAAGTGCTGGGATTACAGACATAAACCCATAAGCCACAATGCCTGGCCTAAGGGAAGGAAATTCTGACGCATGCTACAACAGGAATGAACACTGAAGACATGCTATGTGAAATAAGCCAGTCACAAAAAGATAAAGGTATGATTCCACGTGTATGAGGTGTCTAGCAGTCAATTCAGAGAGACAAAGTAGAATGGTGGTTGCAAAGAACTGGAGGAATGGGGATTTAATGTTTAATGGGTACAGAGTTTAGGCTTGGGGTGATGAAAAAAGTTCTGGAGATGGATGGTGCTGATGAGTTAACAATAATATGAATATATGCAAAGCCACAGAACTGTACACTTTAAAATAGTCAAAATGATAAATTTTTAATATGAAATTTTTATCAGAATAAAACAATTTTAAAGCTATTAAAATATTCCTTCCTTTTCCAACTACAAAAAAGAAAAAAGAGCTGGGCGCCGTGGCTATTGCCTGTAATCCTAGCAATTTGGGAGGCAAAGGCAGGCGGATTGCCTGAGCTCAGGAGTTCGAGACCAGCCTGGACAACGTGGCAAAATGCCAAAAATACAAGAAATGAGCCAGGTGTGGTGGCAGGCGCCTGTAATTCCAGCTACTCAGGAGGCTGAGACATAAGAATTGCTTGAACCCAGGAGACAGAGGCTGAAGTGAGCCAAGATTGCACCACACTGCACTCCAGCCTGGGTGACAGAGAGAGACAGACAGTGTCTCCAAAAAACAAAAAAAAAAAGAAGAAGAAAGGAAAGAAAGAAATACTGTCTTGGGTGAGGGTTTTAAAACATACTGAGTTAGAATTGCATATACACAACAATATCAAGTAATGAGGGAGATCAATTAAAGTCACCTGAGGTCCTTCAGTTGTCTAGGAGGAAAATAAAAGTGTTTATTAGTTAACTCTAGACTTCAATAAGAATAGAGAGTGTATAACTTCTGACTAGGAGAAGGGGGTAAATGAAATGATTTAAGTTGTTCAATCCCAAAGAAAGGGAAAAGGAGAGAAAAGGGAGGAAAAAAACCACAAACACAAGTGAGATAATACCTAGCATAAAATAAGATGGTAGATTTAGTTACATCAAATACAGTGGACAAAAGATGTTGTTTTTTGTTTTGTTTTGTTTTGTTTTTTGGGGGGGACGGAGTTTCGCTCGTTACCCAGGCTGGAGTGCAATGGCGCGATCTCGGCTCACCGCAACCTCCGCCTCCTGGGTTCAGGCAATTCTCCTGCCTCGGCCTCCTGAGTAGCTGGGATTACAGGCACGCGCCACCATGCCCAGCTAATTTTTTGTATTTTTAGTAGAGACGGGGTTTCACCGTGAAAAGATGTGTTTTATATGCTATTAACAAACAAAACAATGAAATTAAAAATATGCAATTTACAATAGACTAAAAGAAACATAAGGGCCAGGCGTGGTAGCTCATGCCTAATCCCAGCACTTTGGGAGGCCAAGGTGGGTGGATCACAAGGTCGAGATGGAGACCATCCTGGCCAACATGGTGAAACCCCATCTCTACTAAAAAAATACAAAAATTAGCTGGGCATGGTGGCACATGCCTGTAGTCCCAGCTACTTGGGAGGCTGAGGCGGGAGAATCGCTTGAACCCGGGAGTCAGAGGTTACAGTGAGCCGAGATGGCGCCACTGCACTCCAGCCTGGCAACAGAATGAGACTCTGTCTCAAACAAAAAAAAAATCCTCATACCCTAGAATCCAGGAGTCAGGCTCCTGGGTACAAACCCTAGAAAAACTCATGTACCATTTGCAAAAAATACATGTGCATCAGAGACACAGACAAAATTGTTGCTAGCAGCATGGTGTGTAATTACCTCAAACTAGAAATAAACCAACTGTCCATCTACAGCAGGCATGTCCAATCTTTTGGCTTCCATGAGCCACACTGGAAGAATTGTCTCAGGCTATGCATAAAATACACTAACACCAACTATAGCTAATGAGCTAAAAAAAAAAAAAAAATCCAAAACAAAATTTCATTATGTTTTAAGGAAGTTTACAAATTTGTGTTGGGCCACATTCAAAGCCATCCTGGGCTGCATGCATTGGACAAGATTGATCGCCAGTAAAATGAATCTGTGGATCATGATACAGCCGGACCATGGAACTTGTTAGCAATGAACATGAACAAACTACACTATGCACAGCAACATGAATAAATCTCACAGACATAATAATGAGCCAAAGAAGCCAGTTGCCAGAGCTTGCATCGTTAAGATTCATGGGGACAAAACACAGAAACAGGAAAATGCTGCGATGGCTACATGATTGGGTGCTAAAAACTTTTGAGAAAAACAAGAACACAAAACTCACATAAGCCAGGGCAGAGAGGCCGGAAATGACACTGTGAGGGGAGGGCATTTAGGTGCTGGCAAAACTAGTTCCTGACGGAGGCTGCACACATGTTCACTTCCTGACAGTGTGTCAGGTTGTGCATTTACATTTTTTTCACTTTTCTGTATGTTGTTTTATTCTGCAGGAAATGAATGAAAAAGGGATTCTGCCTCAGCTCTGAGCAGCTCAGAGTGCGGCCAGGGACAAAGCTGACGGCAGTACAAGGGAACGGAATCCCGGCAGCCTGGAATGGCTGCGAAGTTTCCTAGGGGTCCAAAGGAGGGCAGATAGGTGGGGGTCTGCTCTGTGCCCATCAAATCTCTGGAAGATGGCTTAAAAGGGATCACCACTCACACACACTTCTGTCAAGATTCAGGCAGTCCCAGTCCCTCTTCCCCAAGGACAGGCGTCCTCCTGGTACAGCCCTCCAGCCGGCAGTCCCTTTTGGTGGAGGGAGCAGGGTGTGCAGACAGGGCAGGATGTGTGCGCCAGGAGCCGAGTGGGGCTTGGCCACAGCCAGAGCCAGAGGCTGTGGCCCTTCCCTCATTCCCCCTCTAGAGACCAGCACGGCCCTCCCATGTCTGGTGGGACCCTGGTGTCCTAGGCCATCCCTCCAGGGCCTGGGACACCCTCAAAAGCCTTTTCCCTGCTGAGCTTCCATCTGCCTTTCTATGGAAATGGCCCCAGGCCTGCCTGCCTCGGGGCACTGAGCAGGCCCCAGGCGGCCCTCTTTCCCAATCCCCACCTCCCTCATCCTGCAGTACAGGAAACACCTCCCTGGGGCTGCGCTGAGCCCCGACCCGCAGAGGAGCTCTGCACAATGTGACCCAGAGGCAGCAGTGCTAACCGAGGCTTCTGGTTCTAAAAACATCTTTTCAAGTCTAAGCGTAGTGGCTCCTGCCTGTAATCCCAGTACTTGGGAGGCCGAGATGGATGGATCACTTGAGGTCAGGGGTTGGAGACCAGCCAGGCCAACATGGTGAAACCCCATCTCCACTAAAAATACAACAATTAGCCGGGTGTGGTGGCTGATACCTGTAATCCCAGCTACTCGGGAGCTGAGGCAGGAGAATTGATTGAACTCAGGAGACGGAGGTTGCAGTGAGCCGAGATTGCGCCACTGCACCCCAGCCTGGGTGACAGAGTGAGACTCCATCTCAAAAAAATACACATATATTTTCACAGTAAAAATCTGTATTAACAGAAGGTACAGAGCTCACCACAGTCCTTCAGATGGAACCACAGGAAGAGAAGCATGTTTCATCCTGGGCTCAGGGTGCTTCCCAAAGCCACCAGGGCCCTCTCCCCAAGCCCCAGAACTGAGCCCATCTCAACTCATCTTGAAGGTAGGCAAGTCGGTGAGCCCTCTCCAAGCCTCAGTTTCCGTAGCTATAAAATGAGGAAGGAGGGCTGCCACTGGGGCAGGGCCTAGGCCTCCTGCCAGCCCACCCTCACAGACCCAGAGGGCAACGCAGGGTGAGGTGGGGCGATTTCGCTTCCCAGTGCTGTGGCCCCGCTGGCTGAGTGAGAGCACCCCGAGTCCTAACCCTAACCTTGGGAGGCAGGCAGAGACCCCCACAATGACCATCATCGGCTGTGAGGAGTGACAGGGAGCCCAGCAGTGGCCAGGGTCTAGGTTCAGAGGAGTGAAGGATAGATGGGGTCACAGGCTAGTTAATGGCAGAGGAGGGACTTGAATCCAGGCCTCTGTGATACTCGGGTCTCTCACCTGTAAAATGTGACCAGTAGCAGCTGCTTCTCCAAGCACCTCAAACACAGATGTGCTCAGTAAATGATAACCCCAACCCCAACCTTATATGTGGACTAGAACATTCGTGGCACGTTCTTTGTGCTGGAGGACCATGGCCTGCCCCCCAACCCTCCCCAACACACTCTTGCATCAGAGGCCCTGGGCCTGGGGCAGCTCACACAGAGGTGGGCAGCTGTGTCAGCAGGTGCAGACTCTGGGAGGTGAGGCTGGGCCAGGGCCCTCGCTGGGCTTTGGGCAGCCATAGGCCTCAGCTGTCCAGCTGTCCAGAGGGACCTATCACCTGGCTCTGGGCTCCAGGTAGCTGTGGGAGATAAAGCAAAGGTGTCCTGGCGTGCACCACTAGCTCAGCACCCCAGGCACCAGGCTGGAAACCACATCTTTCATCCAATCCTCCATTTAACAATTTTACAGGAAGTGGCTGGGCACCATGGCTTATGCCTGTAATCCCAGCACTTTGGGAGGCTGAGGCGGGCAGATCACAAGGTCAAGAGATGGAGACCATCCTGGCCAATGTGGTGAAACCCCGTCTCTACTAAAAATACAAAAATTAGCGGGGCATGGTGGCGCGCACCTGTAATCCCAGCTACTCAGGAGGCTGAGGCAGGAGAATTGCTTGAAGCCGGGAGGCGGAGGTTGCAGTGAGCCAAGATCACGCCACTGCATTCCAGCCTGGTGCCTGGCAACGGAGCGAGACTCTGTCTCAAAAAAAAAAAAAAAAAATTA
The DNA here is from genome assembly GCF_001604975.1 of Cebus imitator. Classification (NCBI taxonomy): domain Eukaryota; kingdom Metazoa; phylum Chordata; class Mammalia; order Primates; family Cebidae; genus Cebus; species Cebus imitator. Next base: position 917,582 of record NW_016107837.1, read on the forward strand.
GCCAGGCATGGCGGCAGGTGCCTATAATCCCAGCTACTCAGGAGGCTGAAGCAGGAGTATCGCTTGAACCCAGGAGGCGGAGGTTGCGGTGAGCCGAGATTGCGTCACTGCACTCCAGCCTGGGCAACAGAGCAAGACTACATCTCAAAATTACTAAAATAAAATAAAATTATAAAATTTTACAGGAAGAGAAAGTGTGGCCACAGTGGGAGAGTGGCATGCCTTCCTAAGCGAGTTCAGGTCAGACAGGGCAAAGAATTCTGACCGCAGGGAGGAGGAACGACTGGTTTTCCGGAGACGGAGCAGAACCACAGAAGCTCCCTGTGCCCTAGGCTCAGCCCGGGCCCGACCCCTCTCCCCAGGGAGGCTGAAGGGAAACCCCTGCAGAGGTGGCCTTGGCCACCTGGTTCCTGGAAGCAGCTGACTGCCAGTGTCCGCAGGGCCTGTCATTCCACCACACCCTGCGGCCCCCTGGGGGCCAGTCTCCCACATCCGCTCACCAGCCTCATCACTTGTTTCCTCCAGCAAACCACAGGCCCCTAGAACACACCCCAGGGAAGGGGGCTGCAGGACCTCCTCCCAGCAGTCAGTCACTGTCAGTGGCACAAGTGCTGGCCTCAGTTCAGGTTTCCCTGACACAATGCTGAGAAAAATCACAACAATCCTAGGGTCCCTGCCAGCCCCAACCTCCCCCTGAGTCTGTTTCATTAAAAATTCAGCCCGGGGGGTGTGCCAGGGAGGGTGACTTGCTGGAACTCAATGGTAGAAAGTAAGGGGACAGATTGGGGCTGGGCCCAAGCCAGGTATTGCCTGGAGGGCTTGGGCATTTGAGTACCACCATCCCTACCCACCCTGGGTCTACTTAGGACCCACCGTTCCTTCCCATCATGGCTCTCACTTCCTCCAGAAGTCTTCCTGGAGCCCTGAGTCCTTGCATGCCCAGCTGCCCTGGACACTATGCCATAAGCTCCTCATACCCCGCTGTCCCCAGACTGGGCCGTGAACTCAAACTCAGCCAGGCCAGAGGCCCCTGTCTAGAATGGGAACAGGCACATAGGAGGTGCCCAGTAACTGCTTGCTAATGCAGGTGATGAACCAGGTGTAGCTGCAGGGCCTCCTAGCTCTATAGCCCACTCCGTGGATGCCGAGTTCTGGAATGGGGACAGGCACCAGGAGATCCCCAATAACTGTGCACTAATGCAGGGAATGAACCAGCCATAACTGCAGGGCCTTCTAGCTCTGCCCTGGCCTGACCCAAGGCAGCAGAACTGGTGCATGGGGTGTGGGGCCCCAGCCCAGACAGCCCAAGTTTGGGTCCTGATCTGTTACGCACCATGTACCCTGGGGAAGTCACTTTAGCAGCCTGCACCCTGGAAGACAAGACAACCACCTCTTGGGGTTCCAAGGGCTGCATAGCACTTGGACATCCGTGTGGGCACCCAGTAAGCTGGTGACGCCCTCCTTCCCAATCAAGCCCCAGCCACCAAGGCAAAGGTCATCGCTGCTTTATTGGAGGCAACAGCCCCTACTGGAGCCTGTGTCTTAGCGTTCCTTGGTGGTTCCAGGGCCAGCCCCAGCCCCCAACCAGCTGCCCCAACCCTGCCTGGCTCCCAGGCCACTGTGGGGTTTGCGTGCTGGGGGGACCAGTTTCCTGTCCTCAGAGCCCAGGCAGGACTTGGTCCTGGGTTTCTAGGGTTGGGACAGGGCAAGGTCATGTGGGATAAGAGAGTCCCCTCGTCCTCTAGAGCCTGGAGCCTGGTCCAGCCCCGGAGCCCAGCCTGCTGGGTAAGACTGGCTGGGTCCTAGAAGACATCCATCATGGAGGCCCTAGGCAAGCACAGACTTGCCCCCGCTCACCCTCCCATGTGGGCCCGTGTCCATTGGTGTGGCCTGGCGTAGGCATCACCTGGGCCCAGTGTAGCCGTAGGGGTGCCGCAGCAGCAGGCTCTGGTGGCTGGGCAGCACGTGGGTGTGGTAGTACTCCACCATGCTGCCCACACTCACAAACAGGACCTCGCCCTCCAGGTAGAACTTAGAGTCCTGTGGGGGCAGAGAGGGGAAGCGTCAACGGGGCCAGGCCACTCTATGGCTCTGGGCCTCAGTCTCCCCTCTGTAAAATGAGGCGGCAGCAGCAATGATGGTATCGCCAGGCCAGCTCCTGGCTGCCAGCGGGCCCCCCAGGTTGGCCTCCAAATCGGGCCTGTGCTCTCCATGTTCCCACCTCACTTCCCCTCCGTCCCAGTGTCCAGGAGCCTGCACCCGGAGCACTGCAGGCAAGGTCGATAAGTGAGCCTAGGGACTGGGCGAGAAGCGGTGGCCCGTGCCTGTAACCTCAGCACTCTGGGAGGCTGAGGTGGGAGGACTGCTTGAGTCCAGGAGTTTGAGAACAGCCTGAGAAACAGTGAGACCCCTGTCCCCACAAAAAGAAAAAGGCAAGCAACCCAGGGTCTAGGCTGGCCACTCATCCCCTCCAGGGTCAGGGGAGGACAAAGCTAGGCCAGGAGAGGAGGGAGGCTGAGCAGGAGGGGCGGGGGATGAGGGGTGGTGGAGGGGAGGGGAGGGAGGTGTCCCGGAGCTGCCGGTCTTAGTCTACCTGCTGCCTATGCCTGATCAGGGAGATTTTGTCCTGCCCCTTGCCACGCCATGTGGCCAGGGTCCCCATCCCACTCAGAGCCCTCTCACCTTCTCAAAGATTCGATAGTTCCTCAGTTTGTTGGAGGTTTCATCCCACACAACCAGGACCTACAGGAGGGAAGCAAGAGGCTGATAGCTTCAAGAGAGCAGGACCGCCCTCGGGGGACCATGGGCCAGGGAGAGGGGGACAGAAGCATCAAGGCTGGGTCCTGTGGCTCTGGCTCCAGACCACCTGCACAGGGACAGCAGGGATGACACTGGCAGCCTTGAGAAAGCCTCCGAGCAACAGCTCATAACCACCAATAACCACTCTGATGCACCCGGGAGAGCACGGCCCAGTGAGGCCACACCTCCACGCTCGGAGGGACGCGGGCAGCCCTGGCGTTCCCACTGTCCCAGGTGGCCTCCCCAACCCCACCTGAGTCCTGGTCCCCGCTGGGAGGTGGCCATCATTGCCCCCACTTTGCAGATGGAGATCCATTAGAGAATAGACTGGGGGGCGCTGCTGGGCAGAGAATTCGGCTGAGACACCAAGTAAGAGCCCACAAAGGGAGTGGTCTAGGAACTGGGGAGTCCTGGGCCCACCCACAGCCTGGGTGCCTGGAGAGGCAGAGGGGCCAACAGCATGGAGCCCTGGGCATCTTCCCCGGGCACCTACCTTCCCCGACTTGGTAGAGGAGTTCCGGATGCAGTAGAGTCCATCCTGGGGCTCTCCCCGGGGGCTGGTGGCCTTGAACAGCCTAAAATAAGACAGTCATATTGACGGGTGAGCCCTCCTCAGGCAGCTTCCATGGGGACCCTCCCACCCCCCTCCCAAGCCCGGCTTTCTGTCCCCTCGCTGTTGTGGGTCTCAGGTGCTGAGAGTATCCGCCTGCCATGAGGCTGGAGAACCAGCCCAGCAGAGCCCAGGCCAGCCAGGGTGTCAGCGGGTGACAGACAGAGCAAGGGCCCACTCCTCTGGTTTCTGCTGCACGCAGGGCCGTGTACTTGTGCCAGCAACCCCCCAACACAGAAGTTAGTGAGGGAGACAGAGTAGCAGGAAGACAGGGCGCAGCGGGGGACCCAGCACATGCAGGGCTTTGTGCTGACCTTTCTACTTCGAAGGATTCCGTGGTGTTGATGAAGACCGAGTTGGGGAGTGGCACCTGCAAGAGGCTGATGGTGTCAGTGCCAAGGTCGGAATCATCCACCCGCACCACCACTCCCCGACGGCGGCCACCGGTCCCAGGATCTGGGGCTTTGCTTGGTGCTGTGTTGCCCTAGGCTCCCAGGCTCTGGGGACTCTTCGCTCAGGATGGCCAGCGAGGGGCCGTCCTGGTCTATGGCTCTCCCACCACCTGTCCATCTACTGGCCACGGGGACCTGGGCTCGCTGCTCAGCCTTGCCTTCTCATAGTCCTCGTCTGAGTCCTCCCTGTCACTGTCAGCCTGCGAGGGTTGCCGGGGCTTTTCAAAGGAGAAGCTCCTGAAACTCTGCCCATCGGGGGGTGATCGCCTGAAGGGGCAGGGAGAGAAAGGCAGGACCATTTCACTGTCAGACACGGGGCAGGCCACCCTCTGCTCTCCTCCCCACTCCACCCTGTGTGAGGACACAAGCTGCCTGCTATGGCCCCTGTGACCATAAAACCAGGACAACAGAGATCCAGGAGGGGTTCATGGTGACCGTCCTGGGGCAGCAGGAATTGCCTGACATCTGAGGGCTGCCATGGATGCCAGCAAGGGGGGCCTGCGGGCCCGAGCTCACTGTCCACGCTGTGAACAAGTGCTCTGGACGCTCTTGGGGAGGGGAGGTCCGGCCTTGGCCAAATCACAGCCCACTCAGAGCCACAGGGGAGTGGAAGATGTGAACTAGATGAACAATGCAATGTGACCTCAGGGGACGCCCATGGGAGAGCCCTGCAGGCCTCCCCGTGTGACTGGGTGGTCCCACTCCGCAAAGCCTAACGGAGCCATGCCAGCATGGGTGGTCAGCTTGTGGGTGTGGCTGAGCCCTGGACCGCTGCCCCCACAGTCGTGGGAAAACGACTGACTTCCGAGTACCTGCACCTCTGCAGCCCTTGTTAACCAGAACCACGAGCATGGCCAGGGCTGCTCACAGGCATGTCCACACAGGCAGCAGGTGTCTCAGAGGTGTGTGCAGAGCCCTGGGAGAAGGGCACTCGGGGGTGGGCAAGGGCATTCGCGGGTGTGCATGCAGCCAGCACACCCATGCGAAGCCTGCCCTGTAGTTCCTGGAGCCTTTGCCTGCCAGGCAAGGCACGTAGCCTGCCTGGGGCCCAGATGCCTCTGACCACAGCCATTGGTGTGGGCGGGTGACTGTGGGAATGGAGGACAAACTGGTCTCCTGGCTCTTCCCAGAAATAGAACAGAAAGCATTTCAGCTGAATGCAGTGGCTCATGCCTGTAATCCCAGCACTTTGGGAAGCTGAGGCAGATGGATCACTTGAGGCCAGGAGTTCAAGACCAACCTGGTCAGCTCTACTAAAAATACAAAAAATTAGCTGGACGTGTTGGCAGGTGCCTGTAGTCCTAGCTATGTGGGAGTCTGAGGCAAGAGAATCACTTGAACCCGGGAGGCAGAGGTTGCAGTGAGCTGAGACTGTACCACTGCACTCCAGCTTGGGCACCAGAATAAGACCCTGTTTCAAAAAGAAAAAAAAAAAACCCAAAGCATTTCCAGCAGGCTTCAGGGCCGTCATGGACATGCTCCATGTGCCACCAAAGCAGACTGGAGGCATCAGGGAACCTTCCTATCCTTGCACCCGGTACCCTATCATGGGCTAAGAGTGCCAGGGGTGGGGGGTGGGCAGAGTGCCCATCAAGAGGCCAGACCAGGGCTTCCAGTCACCACACAAACTCACTGGAGGTGGGGGAGCTGCGACTTCTCCGGCCTGGGCAGGACTGCAGGCCGTGCTGTGGCCTCAGGCACTGGCAGTTTCAGTGCAGGAGGTCGGGGAGCCACGGGGGGCACAAAGAGTCCAGGCTTGGCCACCTCCCTTGGGGCGTCCTCTTCAGCTGTCTTCAAGAACTTGGGCTTGTTGGCTGGCACAGGTGGGGGCTCAGATATAGGCGGTCCCCGTGGGGACAGATGGAAGGACTTGAGTTTGTCACAGTTTCTGGAGGTGGCAGTGGCCAGGGTGGTGGCACTGGAAGTGGAACAGGCCCCGTGGCCAGGGCTCCAGGGCTCCGGGCTGGGGCTGGCACTCTCCCGGAAGCAAGTGGGTTTCCGAAGGCCGGGTGTGGTGGACACACTGCCCATTGGGGGGTCGCTCATCCTCCAGGAGGTAGCGGGTACCCTGGGGCAAGGCTCAGCCCGCCTCAGGCCCAGTGGGTTCCTCTTGGAGTCCTCCGCAGCCAGGCCAACATCTGGGAGGCCGTGCTTAGGGGGTGGGGGTGGCAGCAGGGGACTGGGGCCCTTGGAGGTAAAGGAGTGGGCCCGGGGCATGTCAGAGAAGGCTGGCTTCCTGGGCACGGGCACTGGGGGTGGTGGGTAGGCCGGTGGGTGTGTCAGGGGATCTGCAGAGCAAAGAGACCCATGTTGGACCCTGACAGGCTGGGCCAACACTACCCTCTGCTGGCAATGGTCAGCAGGGCCAACCAGGAGTGTAACCCGTTGTCGGCCCACCCACGGCCTGCCCACCCCTCAGCCCAACACCCAGCACTCCCATCCTGCCTTCCCCAGGGTCCCAGACCACCCACCGCCCCCAGCCATCCCCATCCATCCTCCCTATGGCAGCCTGTGGACGCTTCCTAAAGCCTAGAAGACACCTGCGGAGCCATCGGGTTCCCAGAGGCGGAAGGAAGTAAAAGGAAGAAAAGTCAAGGGGGACCTCCGGGCTTGGCCGGAGCGGGAAGGAGGACAGAATTCCAAAGGACAGGCCAGGGGAGCTGCTGCGAGGAAGGTAAAGGCCTGTTTGTTCAGAACAAGTCCAGAAAGCTGGGAGACACCCGGGAACGCGGGGGGATGGTCAGGGCGTAAGCACAGAATTCAGGGGTCCCGGCTGGACATAAGTCAGAGCCGGCAGCCTGCAGATGACCTGGGTATCACCCAGGAATTCTGGAGAGGAGTGAGGCCTGAGCCCCGGGTACCCCTTACGGGGCCGGCACAGGAGCTGAGGAGGCAGAAGACCCTGGGGCATGGCACGCCTGGAAGACGGGCAGGCGAGGAACAAGGCGGGTGCCAGGCTGGGCTGGCTTAGGACTGACTGCTGGAACTGGGAATGGGGAGGCCACAGGAGTCTGGATGAGAAATGTTTGGGGGAGAGGTCAAAGAGGGTCCAGAGGGAGGGAGAGTGGATCAGTGGCACGGGCTGCTCCCCAGGCCCGTCTCTAGCCACACTGGGTCTCAGCTCAGGGCGGGGCAGACAGAGCCTGAGCTCACCAGGGCTGGACCAGCCAGGCTAAGACTGGAGGCAGGAGTGTGCAGGCAGGGGGCAGGCATGGCGAACACTGTGGGATGAGAGCTCTGCATGGAGGGAAACTGAGGCAAGCAGCTGGCAGATCCTGGTGGGCTGAAGGACGGTTGGCACTGGGGCCCCAGAGGGAAGGAGGAAGGGAGCGGCAGGAGAAGAGGGGCTGGACCCGAGACCCTGAAGGTGGGAGGGGACGGGCAGCAGAGAGGACACGGGCAGCAGAGGCCAGGTCAGTGAGGACAGGGGGCAGAAAAACAAAGAGGCAGGGCGGATGCATGGACGATGGAAGGATCAGGGATCAGCCCCAGACATAAGGAAACTGCCCAGATGAGAGGCCTGGAGAGATAATGGGGAGGGAAGGAAGGAGGGAGGGGACAGAGGAGGACAGAGGCACATCCTCCCCACCCAGCTCGTGCTTCCGTCATCCACGTGGGACCACCTGTCTCAGCCTGTCTCCTTGACTGGGCTGTGGGCTGCAGGAAGGGGATGGATGCTGGGGTGGGTGGGGTGGGGTGGGGTAGGGCAATGACCTGGCCTGCAGCAGCATCCACACAAGCTGGGAGCCATGGGGACATGGACCGGCCCTGAGTCTGTGCACCCCTCAACACGCTTCCTTCCCCATCCTCAGCCTCCAGAGCCACCCTGGCTCCACCTGGCACCACCGTGTACCCACCCCTCCTCCTGGGAGATGGGCAGAGCAGATAAGCGGAGCTGGCGGCAGGTACGCCTCTTCTGCTCCAATCCTCATAATACTTGGGCCACAGAAGAGAAACAGAGGCCACCCAAGGCGGTACCTGGGCCAGCATCCCCAGCCTCAGAGGGGCTCTGCTCTTGGTCCCAGACCCTGCTTCTCACGCACCCAGAGCTCCCCAGGCCCACCCGCCCCACTTACCCTCGAGCTTTCCGGGCTCCGGGGAGTCGGGCTCCATGTAGGAGTCATCCTCGTCATCATGCTCATAGTCTGCATGGGAGGGGCGGGGGGTGAGGGCCAAAGCGGCCCCGGACCAGTCTCCAGGCAATGCTCCGTGCACAGCTGATCCCAGGAGGCAGGGGGCGAGCACCGGCTGGGCGGACTGTGAGTCCAGACCCTGCTGCCAAAGGCCAGGGCCCGGGATGCCACTGCGCTCTGCCAAAGAGCACAGCCCAACACACCTCCCTCTCCTCCACAGCGGCCAAGAGGAGGGCTGGGCCCCTCACTGTCAGCAGCCAGGTGAGGACAGGCGGACGGGCAGTGGACGCAGAGTAAGACCTCACCTTCATTGTCCGTGGGGTATGGGGAGAGGCTGATATCCACAGGCCGCTCAACTGCGCCGTAGAAGCTGTCTGTGTCTGAGCTGGAGTCACTGCAACGCAGAGTGGGTCGGGGTGGACAGTGAGCACCAGCCCTGGGAGGTCCCTTGATGCTCACACAAAGGTACACACAGGCACACACATGGATACACTGACAGATTCACAGATGGGCATGTGAACATACATGCACACACAGGGACACAGGCACACAGACATGGATATACACACAAAGACACAGGGACACACACAGACATGTGGACACACAGACACAAGGACCCCATCACACAGACGTGTAGGTACACAGATAAACACATAAGACAAGCACAGACGTGCACACAAAGACACACAACACGTGGACATGCACACACACAGTTACAAGGATAGACTCAGGAACTGAAGGCTGTGGTGCCACCATGCGGTGCCCCTGTGGCCACTAGCTGCCACTCCTGCCCTATAAGGATGGCCACCCTGACCACACCCACGTCTCCACCTGCTCCTGCCTCAACAGGGCTTGGGCAGTGCTGGACTGGGCCCAAGGCAGGACAGCTTGGACCAGGGGCCAGGAGCTCGGGGTCAGGCAGGGACCTGCAGGGCAGCCTTGGGTGTGCCCAGCCCTCCCTGGGCCTCCTGTCCCCGTCTGTGAAAGGACCAGAAGGTCTGTTCCCTCTGCACCATCTCGGGACAGGCAGTTCCAGCCCAGAGAGTATCTGCTGTGCACTGGGCCAGCTCAAGGGGAAGACTGCCAAGGCTCGGACTGCCCTGTGGCGCCCTGCCTGGAGTTTCATTCTGGTCTCACTCCTAGTGAGCCAGGGTGGGGTAGGGGGCTGGGAACGCAAAGCACCCAGATGCTGCCGTTCCAGGCCTCCCTGGCCGGGGACGTGGAAACATCCATGACCCCAACAGGAACTACCCACGGTGGTGACACAGAAACAGACGTGACAAGACAGGCTGGAGGTAGACAGGAGCAGAGAGACGCATGCACACCCACACATGCGGCCCAGCTGGCACCTCCAGGAAACATTTAAGGAGGGAATACTGTGCCAAGCCCGGGGCTGGGAGGCAGACACCCGGGTCAAACCCAGGAGTCCCAGGGACCCCCACCGCCCGGTATGCCCCAGGCCCAGGGTCACCTGGTGTCCAGGGGCAGGTCCTTCTTCTCATGGAAGTGGCCAATCTCCCTGCGCAGCAAGGCCATCCAGCTCTGCAGGTCAGCGGGGCTGCGGTGGGCACAGTGCCACCAGGGCAGGCCCCACCGCACCCCTCCACCCTCACTGCCCCACCTGCTCTGCTGTGACTCCCAAGGTCAGGGGAGGCAACCCTGCTGGGTACAGCATGGCTGTGTGTCTCCCCTCAGCCCACAGGGGCACCTCCCAGGACAGGACGTTCCTTGTGTGGGTGCTGGCACCAGGCTCTGGGCATGGGGATGGGGCTGGGGCAGCAGCGACCCAGCTCCCTGTGTCCCAGCCACAGCTGCTCCTTGCTGGAGCTGAGAGGCCAGCGCCCTAGGACCAGTGAGCCCAAGGCAGGTCCAGCCTGGTGCCTGCAGGCCCACACCCCCAGTCACCTTGCGCTCGTCCTCGGAGGAGGCGGAGAAGAACCATGTGCGGTGCTTCTTGCTGATGTGGATGATCTTGAAAGGGAAAACGTTGTTGGACGTGGTCTCCTCAGCTGCCCGCATCACCCTGAGGGCACAGCGCCAGGGTCACAGCCTGGCTCACAGCTGTAGGGATGGCCTCCCACAGCCCCCACCCGTGAACGAGTCTCTCTGCTTCTGCACCACACCCCAACGGAAGCGGGCAGATCTGGGTGGGCCCCCCTGCGGGGGCCCCAGGCAGGTATAAGGGGGCAGGGAGGGGCATGGAAGAGGGGTGATGAGCGGGCTTCCTGGGAGCAGTGGTGAACAGGAGACAAGGACACACCCCCTTGATGGCCACCAATGCCGCTTTACATGGCTGACACATGCTGGAGGCTGGAAGGCAAAGTGTCCGTCTGCAGAAAGACAATGACCTTCCCCCGAGGAACCTGGAGCCCTGATCCACGGGGCCTGCTCCATGGCCACAGGGTCCTTGAGACTCCTCCCTCCCTCTTCCAGTGCCCCATGCCAGCCTGGGGGCCTGGCACTGGGCTGGGTGCTCTGGCAAGGCTGCCCTACCAGGGCTGTGACCAGGGTGCGGGCCAGGCCTAGAATCACTCCGAAGGTCCGACTACTGACATGTTATCCCCTTCAAGATCATCCACGTCAGCAAGTCCCACTACTACCACGTGACCATTGGTTCCTCATAGGCAGGAGGGGCTGGGCCCTTAAGGGGTGGTAGGAGGCACAGAGGAATGCTGTGGGGTGCAGGGCTCTGGTGAGGCAGCACCCAGAACCAGAGCCCGGTGCCAGCATTAACCCTCTGCGAGGGGCCCAGCCATGGGCTGTGCCAGTGCATCCCTCACACACCTGCCACCTGGCCACCGCCCACCTGCCACCTGGCCACTGTCCACCTGCCACCTGGCCATTGGCCACCTGCCTGTTAGCACAGAAGGCCCTCAAGGGCAGTTCATGGCCCATCACGGGGTAGAGCCTAGCCCAGGACACGTGTGAAGCTGGGAACTGATCCTGGCCTGGGAGGACCCTGGAGCAGGAAATCCTGGGGCCAGGCCTGAGTTTGGGACAGGGCCTGGGCTGGCTGGGGTCTGAGCTGCCTGGAAAGAGGCCACGGTGAGTGAAGGGGCAAGGCAGGGAGGGAAAAGGGATGCAGAAGTCACTGGCTGGTGGCTGAGTGGAGACTGGAGAGCAGGCTGTCCAGGACCCTGGGGCCTATGCATGAAGACACAGGAAGACCTGGCACATCCGGGGTCCCAGGCCTGAGGGCAGGACATGCAGAGAGGGCGAGGCACCGTGGAGGCTGGGTGGGGAGGGCAGGGGATGGGCATGAAAGCTGCTTCAAGAAAGCACTTTCCTTGGGTGGGAACAAGGGGCGGGACCCGCTGGCCGTGAGGGCCCAAGGTCAGCAGGCGGCACGGGCACTCACCGGTTATAGCCACTCAGGGAGAAGGCGCCCTGCGGAGAGGCGGAGGTACTGCTCTTGAAGTAGTAGACGCAGCGCTTGTGGATGATGACAAAGCGCAGGGGCCCTGTGGGAGGTGGCAAAGGCAGGGCGAGCCTGGAGGGGCAGCTGCCAAGACCCACTGTGAGGACCCACCCCAGGGCAACTTGGGGTCAGGCCTCCTGCCTCCAGGCCTCCTGAACGGAATAGCAGGGAGCAAGGTTGGCATGTTGCCCCCTCCCCAGGAGCCTACTCTGGGGCCAAATACGGGAAAGTCTGTGGGCACACTGGCTGGCCCCAGAGCACCACCAAAGGGCAGGCCTGGCTGCCCACAAAGAAGTGGGGGGCTGTGTGGAACTACCACGAGGAAGGACAGAGCCAGGACCAGAGGCCCAGGGAGGCCACAGCTGACTTGCTGGGTGCTGCAGGACTGCTGGAGGCTCCCTCCACCCCAGAGCTACAAGATGGGGACCAAGGCCACGCGCAGTGGTTCACGCCTGTAATCTCAACACTTTGGGAGGCCAGGGCGGGTGGATCACCTGAGGTCAGTTCAAGACCAGCCTGGCCAACATGGTAAAACCCCGTCTTTACTAAAAATACAAAAATTAGCAGGGTGTGGTGGCGCATGCCTGTGATCCCAGCTACTTGGGAGGCTGAGGCAGGAGAATCACTTGAACCCAGGAGTCAGTGGTTGCAGTGAGCCAAAATCATGCCACTGCACTTCAGCCTGGGTGACAGAGCGAGACTGTCTCAAAACCTAGTCAGGCATGGTGGCATGCACCTGTAGTTCCAGCTACTTGGGAGGCTGAGGTGGAAGGATAACTTGAGCCCAGGAGGTTGAGGCTGCAGTGAGCTATGTCCACGTCACTGCACTGCAGTCTGGGTGACAGAGTGAGACACTGTCTCAAAAAAGTAAAAAATAGGCCGGGTACAGTGGCTCACACCCGTAATCCCAGCACTTCAGGAGGCCAAGATGGGCGGATCACCTGAGGTCAGGAGTTCGAGACCAGCCTGACCAACATGGTGAAACTATGACTCTACTAAAAATACAAAAATTACCTGGTGGCACATGCCTGTAATCCCAGCTACTCGGGAGGCTGAGGCAGGAGAATCGCTGGAACCCAGGAGGCAGAGGTTGCAGTGAGCCGAGATTGTGCCACTGCACTCCAGCCTGGGTGACAGTGAGACTCCGTCTCTAAAAAAGAAATAAATAAAAAATAAATAAAAAATAGGCTGGACACAGTAGTTCACAGCTTTGTAATCCCAGCACTTTGGGAGGCCAAGGTGGGTGGATCGTGTGAGCTCATGAGCTCTAGGCCAGACTGGGCAACATAATGAAACTACATCTCTACAAAAAACTTAAAAAAAACAGGGTATAGTGACATGCTTGTAGTCCCAGCTGAGAGGATCACTGAGCCTGGGAGGCTGAGGCTGCAGTGACCCATGATCATGCCACTACACTCCAGCCTAGGCAACAGAGCAAGACCCTGTCTCGAAAAACTAAAATAAAGAGGGAGGCTCAGGAGCCCAGAGAGTTTGCCAGTGAGATCCACTGGTGCGCGGCCACTCCCAGGTGGAAAGTCACAGTGAAACCACCCCAGCTCCACTGCTCCAGCCCTGAGCAGCTTCTCCCAGGCTGGGGGCAAGCCAGTTACAGCTCCTCCAAGGAGGCTGCCTGTGCAAAGAGGAGAGCAGCTCAAATAGTGCCTGTCCAGAAACGAATAGTCCAGCCTGGGCATCTCAACCAGGCAGCCCAGGGCCAGGGAGTCCCTGGCAGAGAACACCTGCTGCTCAGGCCCTTCTGCTCTTAGCCTTCAGTGTCTCAGCATCTGGGCATCTCCCGAGCCTCAGGGCTCCTTCTTCCTCCCAGCCAGCTGTCCTGGCAGCCAGAGCCTGGGACTGTGCAGCTCCAGAGGTCCAGCACCCAGCCAGGATTTGGCACATAGGTTCACTGTGGGCCAAGTGACGAACTAACCCACTGAACACTCACAGATTCAGTGAGGGCAGCACCAGAGGCCAGACCTACCCAGCCACCTGTGGTCCCCGGGCTCTGGCTGCAGGCTGCAGCTCCCCTTGCCAGCTGGCCAGCGCTTGCCAGGTGCACTACCCTGGACCCTGTTACAGTCCTGGGGGCTAGGAATGCCAACCTCAGGTCCTCCAGGGGTGCCAGCCACCAGAGAGGGATGGGAAAATCCAGAGGGCCCACCATGTGAGGAAGCGGAGGGTCAGGGAGGATGCTCACTGGCATGGCCAGCCCTGCCCCCATCTCCTCCCGCTGTGCCCCCTGCCACCCCAGGGACTCACATTTGAGCAGCTGCAGCTGGGTACCGCCCTTCTTGTGCAGGTAGCCAGCCTTGGCCACGCCCCCAGGCATAGTTAGCAGGTTTTGGGCACCAATGGCCTTCATAGGGACAGGCCAGTGCATCTCCTCAGCCGCCATGAAGCTGCAATCAAGGACAAAGGCATGCGGCTCAGCTACAGTCGGGCAGGAGATGGTTGAGCCGGGCGCTCAGGGGGATACTGCCAAGATCCAGGAGGCAGCACGGAAGGTAAGGCCATGACAGGCAAGGAAACCCCTTTTCTGAAGGCCTTGGGCTTCTGGGTAGGACCCCAGGAAGAGACAGAGCCACCGGATCCACTCAGTCAGCCCCTGGTCCACCCGGCCACACACCCAACCCCAGGGTCCTGAGCGCTGCGTGTAACCCTTTATCTCCACTGGCTCATTCTCACACACCGGCTGAGCCCAAGGCCCCGTGGGAGCTGGGTAGAGACAAATGAACTCAGAAAACCTCCAGCCCAGGTAAATCAGACCTCAGGCCATAACTACTCCAAGTCCCAGTGCCAGGTGAGCCTCTAAGGGGCCTAGACAGGAAGAAGGTAAGTGAGCAGACAAGAGCCCTCAGTTCCCAGGCCAAACGACCTGGGCTCCTGTCCCAGTGTGGCTTTCTGGGAGACTCCAAGCCTCGGTTGCTAGAAGGCACCACCCAGCCTGGCACATAGCACACTGTTGACAGCAGTGGCCGTAACCACCATTGGGAGGGTGGGCTGCTATCCACCCCACCAGCACGGGGTATCACTCCCCTTCCCTCTGAGGGCTACACAGTGCACAGTCAGTGGAGGACCAGTGACTGCCTTGGGGCTGACCCAGGCCCACGGAACCCATCGTCATGCCTTGTCCCCTACTCCAGCCCCCCTCACTCATGCTCCTGCTGCTCTCCTTGAAATCCACCATGCTGATTCATGTTTCCTCCTCTGCCTGAAATGACCTCCACCCCTTCCCATGCAGAGAACCTCTACTCATCCATCAAGACCCAGATCGAGTCCCCTCTTCTGGCTAGGCACCCTCATTGCCAGCTTAAATCCAGTGTCTTCCTCACCTCTGGTCCCAATGAACAGCACCCCCACCTTGTGCTGTTTGGTCTGTGCCTGCCCTCACTCCATCCCAGGCAGGGTGCCTCCTGGGGCCCCAGTAGAGTTAGATGGGAGCAGGCATGTGGCCAGTGTCCTGTTAAGCCCTTAGTGGAGCAGCTAAGGTGAGACCCAGATGCCCAGTGGGGCTGGGTCTGGTTCCACTAAAGCTCCAACCCCCAAAAAGACACATAAAGAAAACTATGCCTGGGCAGCATAGCAAGACCCCATCTCTACCCAAATAAAATGTTTTTAATTAGGCACGGTGGCACACATCTGTAGTCTCAGCTGCTCTAGGAGGCTGAGGCAGGGGGATCACTGGATCACTTGAGCCCAGGAGTTTGAGGCTGCAGTGGGCTATGACCATACCACTGAACTCCAGCCTGAGCAACAAAGCAAGACACTGTCTCTACAAATAAATAAAATAAGGCCAGGTGCAGTGGCTCATGCCTGCAATCCCAGCACTTTGGGAGGCCAAGGCAGGCAGATCACTTGAGCTCAGGCGTTCAAGACCAGCCTGGGCAATATATAGAGACCACCATCTATAAAAAAAAAAATTATCTGGGCTTGGTGGTGCACACCTATAGTCCCTGGAGGAGGTAATGCAGGAGGATCAATTGACCAGGAATTCCAGCAGGCGGTAAGCTATGGTTGGCCACTGTTCTCCAGCCTGGGCAACAAAGCTGGAGCTTAAAAAAAAAATTTTTTTTAAACGAAATAAATGAAAAGTATGGCCAGGCACTGTGGCTCATGCCTGTAATCCCAGCAATTTGAGAGGCTGAGGCAGGCAGATCACCTGAGGTCAAAAGTTCGAGACCAGCCTGGGTAATATAGTGAAACCCGTCTCTACTAAAAAAATTAAAAAATTAGCTGGGCGTGGTGGCTCGCGCCTGTAATCCCAGCTACACAGGCGGCTGAGGCAGGAGAATCACTTGAACCTGGGAGGCAGAGGTTGCAGTGAGCCGAGATGGCACCACTGCACTCCAGCCTCAGACTCAGTCTCAAGAAGAAAAGAACTCTTTGCTTTTAGCAAACCAGCCCCCTCCGACAAAAGTGCAAAAGGGACGTCTCCAAGGCCACAGGCAGTCTGCTGCTGGCCTTGGCCCGGGTCACCCGGCTGGACCCCAGCAGCTCCCTCCGCACCCAAAGCCAGGCCCTCCGGGTGGGGAGGGGTCAGGGGCGGGTCCCGGCCGCGGGGCCCCCAACCACAGGCCTAGCTTTGGAACAAAGGTGCCGCCACACCCCGGCGCCCGCCCCACCTCGCCCAGCCAGAGGCAGCCCAGTAGTGAGACAGGAGGGAGGGAGCCACGTGCCCAGCCCGCCCGCGGGGAGCTGCCCGCAGACCCGCAAGCCCCGTGCCGGCCGGAGCCCCCCACCCGCCCGCCGGGGCGGCCCACGCCCGCCTTTGTTCCCGCAGGAAGCGCTTGGGCGCGCGAGCAGCGCCCGGGGCTCGCGGCCGGGATCTGGGGGCTCGCGGTGCAGGGTCCGGACCCCGAGGCTCGCGGCGCGGGTCCCGGGTATCAGGGGCCGGGGCTCGGTACTCACGGCGTCCACGCGGCGGGCACGGCCGGCTTCCCTGGGGCGGCCCACGCCCGTCTCCCCTGCGCGCACCGGCACGGCCCCGGGCCGCGCCCCCCGGCCGCCGCCGCCGCCGCCGCCTCGTCCCAGTCGCCCGCCTCCCGCCGGCCCCAGCTCCGCGGCCGCGACCCCGCCATGCCCGCCGCGCCCGCCGCGCCCGCCGGCCCGGGCCCACCAGCCGCCGGCTCCTCCCTCTCGGCGGGGGACGGGGCGGGCAGGTGAGGATCCCGGGCCCGCCCCTCCCGGCCCCGCCCCCCGGCGCGTCACCCTGCGCGGCCGCCCCCTGCGGGCCTCAGTTTCCCCACGCTGCACGGAGGGTGGCGTGCGCTGGGGACAGGAGGCCCACGTCTGTCGGTGCAAGAAGGAAAGACTTCGCGTCGAGCAAAGGAGGCCTCCCGCTCCACTCCCCCAGCACCTGCGATTCCAGACAACGTGGTTGGAAATCAAGGCAGGCGCGGAGCCTCGGCTCTGAGGCCCCGCCCAGGTCCCATCCCTCGGGAAAGTGGCCTCTGCAGAACTGCACCTGCACGACGGGCGGCAGCGGGGCAAGGGATCGGGCACGTAACCCGCCCACATTTTCTCCACTTTCCTGGGGGACTCCACAGGCCTCCAGCCAGAGATTCTCCAAGGAGCCAGGGGTCTGGTCCTCGGCAGCTCCCACCTGCTTGCCCATATGCAGGCGCCTCCCCCAAGAGAGTCCCCTGGGGCTGGCCAAAGGCCAGCAGAGGCCCTTGCTGGCTTCCCAGGCATCCTGCCTCCTCCATCTTCCACCTGCACACAGGCAGCCACCAAGATGGGTCAGGTGCAGTGTGGCTCTAGCAGCCTGGGCCTGACTTCACCTAGCTGTACCCCCTGGGCACCCACCCCTGGTTTCAAGGCCCTGCCTCAGAGCCACTCTCTGGGCTTCTTCCCACTGCACCCAGGCTTCGAGATTCTGTCCCACCTCGGTGCCTCTGTTCCCCGTGCCCTTGTCTGGCCTTCCTCAAGGCTGCCTCCGCCTTCCAGCCACCCAGCCTGGCCCCTCTCGGTTGCCTCTTGGATCCCCTCCACTCCCTCTCCTCAGGCCTTCTTGGCCTCCAGCCCCCTCCACCCAGCACAGAATCAACATGCACACCATTCCCATCACTTCTCAGTGCTAAACCTCTCGGGCCTCCCCATGCTAACCTGGCCCTTCCTGATTCAGCCACTCCTGCTCTCTACCTTCTGTGCTCCTGTGCCAGCAGACCCTGTGGCTCCAGTTATCTGAATCTACAAAACACCTACTTGCAGGCCATGCTATTGCCCCAGCCTAAAGTTAAAACTGAACTAATACAGCCCTGAACTAATACAGGAGTTGGCTCAAAAGAACACGGATCCTTCACAAACTTCCAGAAAGTAGTAGAAGAGGGCAGAACTCATTCTATGAGGTCAGCATTATCCCAACACCAAAACCAAAGACATCACAAGAACAATATCCCTTATGGATATATACATAAACATTCTCAACCAAATACTAGCAAACCGAATCCTGCAACACATAAAACGGATTCTACACCAAGTGGGATTTATCCCAGCAATGCAAGAATGGTTTAATATTCAAAGCAATTAATATAACCTACCATATCAATAGAATAAAGGACAAAAACCACATGATCTCAATAGATGAAGAAAAAGCATTTGACAAAATTCAATACTTCTTCATGAGAAGAGAAACAGTCAACAAACCAGGAATAGAAAGGAACTTCCTCAATCTGATAAAGGGATTTATGAAAAACCCGCAGCTAACGTAGCTAGTGGTAAAAGACTGAAAGTTTCCCCCCGAAGAACAGGAACAAGGAAAGGATGTCTGCTCTACCTCTATTCAGCATAGTGCTGCAGATTCTGACCAGAGTAGTTAGACAATAAAAAGAAATAAAAGGTATCCAAAAAGGAAAGAAAGAAATACAATTATTCACTAATTAGATTATTTTACATATAGAAAATTCCAAGGAGCCCACTTAAAAATTGTTAGAATGAGCAGCAAGGTGGTAGGATAGGAGATCAACATACAAAAATCAATGCTATTTCTTTTTTTTTCTTTTAAAGATGGGGTTTCACCATAATGGCCAGGCTGGTCTTGAACTCCTGACCTCAGGTGATCCACCCACCTCAGCCTCCCAAAGTGCTAGGATTACAGGCGTGAGCCACCGCGCCCAGCTGTATCAATGCTATTTCTATATATGAGCAACAATCCAAAAATAAAAGGAAGAGATAGTTCAAGCATTCCCTCTTCCAGGCATTCTTCCATAACGTCTTGGAAGTCCTGTGTCCCTCCTTTGGGCCTAGCATAGTCTTCTCTGCCCCTAACACTGACCACACTAGATGGTCATTGTCTCCCAGCTTCACCAGCTCAGACCCAACCCAGGGAGCCCCAAAAGAAGGATGGAATGTTCACCCTGTGAGTGATGGAGAGTGAGTTGCCTGGAAGGCACTGGAAGCTGAAACAGCCCCTACCCTGGGGCATCACTCCCCACTGCGTCCCCACCACCTGAAAGCTATAAGAAGACCTGGCCTGTGTGTCGAAGTGGGAGGAGCCACTGTGAGGACAGATGGAGCCCCCCACTTTCTCCTGGCTCCACACCTGGGCAAGGCTCAGCGGGAAGATTTGGGGGGACAGGTTACAGTCCGACATGTGTTCAGCTCAGTGGCCAGGGAGGGGCAGGCCTGTGAGGGGCTGGTTCCTGCCTGGCTGCTGTCCCACTGTGGGCAGGATGAAGGCTCTTAGGTGATCATCAACTGAGCCTGGGCAGGAGGGCAGGTCATGACAAGGACATCATGCAGCACCCTCACCACCCCTGGGAGTTCCTCCCTTCAGGGATGGACGCTGACACCCACAGCCCCTCTCCAGATGAGGGGCCATCCAAGGGGAAGCCCACCCCTGCCACCCTACTATCCTCTGCCCCACCTGACCCTGCCCTGTGCCAGGGGGTGGCACCTGCCCAGGAGCCCTGTGCCAGGCCATGCTGAGAGCAGAAAGGGGCAGTGTCAGCTGAGGCTGAGGGTGATGATGGGCCATGGAGGCCATGGTGACCATGTAGCTCTTTGGGAATTTCAGCTTGCAGACTCCAGTTCCGCCTATGCTCGTGAAAGCCAAGGGCCATCCGCAAGGGGCACCCACACTCCTAGCTGGCCAGGCCTCCCTGCCTGTGCCTCTCAGTGCCCAGCCCCTCTCCCAGGGACCTGATGGTTAAATTCCATTCGTTCATTCCAGGGGACTCCTGCCAGCTCTCTGGGTGCCTCAGTCTCTTCCTCTGTAGAGGCAGACGCCCTAGTGGGGACCTGTCACCATGCTGCTGCTGTGTCAGCAGAGTTAAGATGGGCGGGAGCTGTAAGGGAGAGTGCTGAAGACCTGAGTTCACATCCTCACCAGGTCCTTCTTCCACTGAGCTCCCACATCCTCCAGTGTAAAGTGGGTATGGGGGAGTCCACACCTCAGGGTCCCCTGACACCCCTGCAGCTGCTCTCTGGGGCAGGGCTCTGGAGACACATGGGCTGGTGGTGGCTGCTGGGCTCCATGATCCCATCTTGAAAGTATGTGATCCTTGCATGTATGCACACGTGTGGGTGTGCATTTAAGTGTGTGTGGGTGCGCACACCTGCGTGTACATCAGGGAAGGCGGGGCGCCTGGGGTACACTCTCCAGGTCTCTGTTTCTGCGCTCATCTCCCTACCTTCTCTCAAAGTTGCAATTGGTTCAGGTGACCCCAAGGCCTGAGGCTGCTGGGGTGGGGGGCGGAGCAGGCAGATGAAAAGCGCTCTGTCCTACAGAGACAGCTCATCGGGTTCCACTTAACGCAGGCTCTGTGGCTCCCACCACCCTGGGGCCCCATGAGCCCTGAGGCATGTGTGGTCATGGCCTGCGCAGGCCCTCATGTGGGCTGTGTCTCTGCACACCCAGTTCATGTCACAGGTGGTGCACTCACACTCACACAGGACGTGCACATGAGCTGCATGGCTCATGTGCAGAAGGTTACATGAGCCCATGGGTGTGAACCCCTGGATGAGAGCAGGGCGGGGGAGGAAGGCTGGGCTCCTGCAGGCTCATCCTGGCTGTGGCCAGGGAGCCAGCACAGGGTCAAGGACTTAGTTAGTGGTGACCAGGTTGGTCCCATCTGTGGGACCCAGAGGGCAAGGTGGGGCTGGGGACCCAACCCAAAGGGAGAAGAAACCAGGTCGGTCACCCTGTGCTCTTATTCACACTCATCTGTGCGCGCTGTCACACTCAGGCATGTACACTCATCACTCACACCATCCATATCATTACATGCACTCATTCTCCGACATGCCCTCGCTCATGTTCTCATACACACTCATGCACTCACATGTGTACACTCACCCGTATGTATACGAATATACACATTCATACACACTCATGCACACTCATGCATAGGCAAGCACTCATTCGCACACACACAGCCTCACCGACCAACGAGAGCCTCGTGCGGGCCTCGGACCTGTAACCTGCGCACAGGTGAGAATCATCCCCTCCACTCCCAGCCCTGCCAGGGCCCAGTGCCAAGTTCTACCACACAGCTCACTATATCACACCGGGTCCGCCTGAGCTCAATACTTCACTACCATTTTACAGACGTGGGTATAGAGTCCCTCCTGAGGGAGAGGACTCTGGGCCTCCCTGTGTGCCAAGCTCTGTGATTCTCAGAGATCGCCCTGCACCATCATGCAACACCTTGAAGTTCAAGCCAGAGTCCTCCCCAGGTCACTGGCAAAGAAACTTGGCTAAAGTCACACAGCCAGTAAATGGTGGCTCATGCACCACCATCCGCCCCGCACAGCCACGGGCCCAGCTGGCGCACAGTGGGTGGCCGGTGGCGCGGGTGGGGTGTACAGATGGAGCAGCCCTGCCTCACCGCAGCTGTCGGCTCTTTCCTTTCAGTTTCCCTTCTTTCCTTCCTCTTCCCAGAATATTTCTGTTATAATCAAAACCAAAACTTTCCCGTAAACACCAGTAACTAGCTGCGCCAGCGAGCGCTGCTGGCCAGGGGCAGGGCACACAGCCTGGGCTCCGTGAGCACAGCCCCAGCCCGGCAGCCCCGTCCCTGCGGGTTTCAGAGCATGGCACGCCCCAGGCGAGCGACGGGGACCTTGTGCAGCTCTCTCCATCCCCACACACAGAAACACACATTCACACACACAACATGTGCGTGCTCAGGACCCAGACACCAAGGCCACCCTGCAGGCTTATCAGGGGGAGGGCTTGCCGGACCTGGGCCCCAGCCCAGCAGGCTGCCCCTGCCTCCCTGTTGGCCACACATGACAGGGCAGGGGTGTTCTAGCATCACATGCCCTCCTTGGGCTCCCCTGTGCCTGTCCAGCTCCGGGACTTCTCAAGCCAGACAGAGGCCCCTCTCCTCAGAGCCTGCTGCCTATTGCAGGCCCAGGGCCAAGTCCTGTGGGCTCCCCTGGCCAGCCCGGAGGAAGGCTGTGGCTCCCACGTGGGGCCCCCATATTGGTTCTTCAGGTGCTGGGCCAGTGCCACCCCCCGAACCCCCAGTCCTGGGGCCACCTGACTGACCTGATGGCGCTGATCCAACACATGGCCCTCTTCCTTCCCGGTGACCTGCTGGGTGCCGGTGACCTGCTGGGTGCTGGTGTCCTGGGGTCCAGGGAGGCCATGCGGCTCAGGGCCCGCCAGCCCAGGCAGCCGGCATCTCCCAGACATGTGAGGCCTGATGCCTCTGGCTGCCCGGCGCGCTGGGCCTACAGCTCACTCCTGCTGCCTGAGGCCTGTGGCTGCCCCGGCTTCCTCCCCACCGGGGACTTCCTGTTCCCTGCTCCCTGGGCAGAGCCAAGTAGCCAGCACTTCCTGCCTTCTACCCCGTGAGGTCATGAAAGCTGCCTGGGGCCCAGGGCTGCCCCTCATCCACAATCTCAGTTTTAACCCCTACCTTCCACTGTTCCTGCCCCCGATACGGTGGTCAGAGCAGGGCTCTCCAGCTCCAGGGCAAGGCCAGCTGCATCCCCAGGAGGGAGCTCCCTGCTCCTCCCCAGGGTCACCTCTGCAGACTCAGCTTCTCCCTGGCAAACCATGAAACCACTGGCACCCTGGGTGTCAGGCCCAGCACAGGGCAGCATTCACGCCGCACGCAGGGGTTTGGTCACCTTACCAGCACGCTCCCCCTGCCCGGGCGGCCACTGCTGCCCTGCTCTGCCATCTGGGGCCACACAGAGGGCTGTTAGCTCCTGCACCAGTCCTGTGAATTTCAACATGGCCACCTCTGTGCCCTTTGACACCAAGGACTGAGGGACTGTGCCTGGGCTCTGGCATTTCACCATTCCCCCCCCACTCCCAGCCCTTCTGTGTCCCACACCCACACCAGCTCTGCTGACACCTGGTTTGCTAGAAACATTATGGTCTGAATGGCAAAGCATCACCGGCCCTTGCCCCGGGGCCTGCTCAGAATTCTACTCCTTCCAGGCCTGCTCCGCCCTGACCAAGCCCAGCACTCTGCCCAGGCCCAGCGCCTGGAAGCAAAGGATGGGGATTCGAACCCAAGCCATTGGGTGCTGAGCGCTCTGCCTCTCCTCCCAGAGCTTGCCCAGGGAGGAGAGGATCCCTGTGCGGAGGCAGCTGGAGAAAAGGGCTTTCTGGGGCCTGGGGCCACCCTCACAGCAGGATTTGAGTGTGCCAGAGGTCACAGGGCACAGGGCCGGGAAGCTGCAGGGCCTCCTCCCACCCACCAGGCTTCCTAGGGCACGGCCCCCTGAACCCAGGCTCACAACAAACCCTGGACCCCAGCCCCCATAACCAGCTGTGCAGTTCCCAAGCTGTCCCACCGGCCTAGGTGTTGGGTCACCCCAAAAAAAGGGCAGCTTCCAGGCTGTCTCCCCAGCTATGTCTGCAGCCCCAGCTCTGCTGCCAAGGCCCCCCAGGGGCCCGTTTGAGCTGCAGAACTCCCACTGTCTCCCAGAGGGTAAGGAGCTTAAGCTTTTAGGTTTGGGGCCTCCTTAGCCTGCGCACAGCCACCCTCGCCTCCCCAGCCTGTGCCAGCCTCAGTGCCCTCTGGTGGCCAAGGGCAGATGGCACCTTCAGCAGAAGGCTGGCCACAGCAGACAGACAAGGGCAGTGAGGGGGACACGGACAGGGTGGGGCCTCTTCGCATTCTCCTTCCCCACTTGCAGCAGGGTCGAGATGAAGCAGCAGGTGAGGAACCCCTGGGCCACGGCCCGGCCTGGACGATGAGGCGGGAGGTTCTCAGATGGAGTTGGGGCTGTGGGGTTCAGAGGAGGGGCCAGGCTTTGATGGAGGAGGAAACGTTTGCTGGACGGGGATGGGGTGGGGGAGGCTCAGGAGGAAGGGGCTTGGGGTGAGCACATCCCAGGGTGGGAGGAATCCACGAGGTAGCCAAGGTACAGCTTCAGGGATGACAACCCGCAAGGAGAAGAACCCAGAGGCAGCCAGCGCTCTCGGGAACACACCACCCCTGACTCCACAGGAAATGCAAGAGCGGACAAGGCTGAGCTGGAAGCAGGAGCCAGGCTCGCCCCTGCCCTCGCTCCGCCAAAGCCCCGCGCTCATGAACGAAACAGAGGCAGAAGTGAGCAGAAGGCCCACCTGACCCCTGGCCCAGGCCCATCCCCCACCCCGTCCAGTGCAGCGATGCTACGAGGGCATGGGGGTGGGTCGCAGCCCAAAGGAGAGGAATAGGCCAGGTAAGGGGGACCCCCCCAGGGGTGGGGGACAAATCCACAGCAGCCCCTTCCCCAACCCTAGCTTCCCAGAAGAAAGATGGAGCTGGGAGTCCTGGGCAGCAGGGTGACCTCTCCAAGTGCTCTCCCACCTCCTCTTCGTCCCTGCAGCAAATGACACTGCCATTCATCTTCCTAAACTCAGGGCATTCGGGCTCTCCTCCTCAGTAATGGCCACTCCTTGACCTTTACCCTGTGCTGGTAACCATGGAGATGGCCCCACGCCTGCATCCAAGCAGGGGGTATGTGCGGCGGGGCAAGGCTGGCACCGCCTCGGTGGACAGCCCTGGTCTCCCTCTTCGTCCTTCCCAAGTTGGAGCTGCTCCCCTGCCCCTGAGCTGGTGCCTCAAACTGCCAGACATGGTGCACATGCCAGACACAAGGCACTTACCAGGGCAAGTGGGAGCTGGTGGGGCAGGCAGAGGGCCAAGGGTCAGCCAAGAAGAGGGAGGGAGCTTTCACTGGGTTCTGGGGCCCTCAGCCCACTCAGGAGTAAGGCAAACACCCAGCAGTGGGTCGTGTCTGCCGCCACCACGGAGCTGGCCCTGCCCTGGCACCTCCTGCCTTGTAGCACCTGCCTCATCTCAAGGCTCACAGCCCAAGAGGCCAGTCCTGTTGCCATCTGTGTCTCTGGGGTTCAGAGAGGAAGCTAGGGATCAGTGGCATGGGGACTGGCACCCAGAGACCTGTACCCAGCCTGGTGCCTGGTTTCTGTGCTCAGGAGCAGCTCAGGTGCTGAACACGCTGAGGAGGGTTTGCTGAGCCCAGGGAGGGCACTAAGCCTGGGGAGGGAGGGTGGGCAATGAGCCTGGGGAGGTGGGAGACACTGAGCCTGGGGAGGGTGGGCAGGCACTGAGCCTGGGGGAAGGCGGACATCCCCACTGGGGGAATCTCAAGCTCTCAAAATAAGATGTTTTGCTCAGCCCATCCCATGGGCCTGGGTCCACTCCTAGGCCAGCTCTGGGACCCTCCCAGGCTCTCCCCAGCCAGGATCCCCTTCCCTCTCTGCCCCATTCTGATTGCTGTCCCATGACGCAGGACAGGGAGGATTCCTGAGAACTCAGACTGGCCACTACCCAACTGGGGCAGAGGGAGAGGGCTCCCTGGAAAGCAGGACCCTGCCCGGGGTCACGTGGTATTGTGGGCTGAATGCTGGCCCCCAAAATCTTCGTCCACATCCTCATCCCTAGAACCTGTGAGCATGACCTTACTTGGAAAAAGAATTTTAGCAGATGTAATTAAGTTAAGCAGCGCATCCCGGATTGACCAGGTGGGTCCTAAATCCAATGGCAACTGTCCTGTAAGAGATGGAGTAGAGGGCTGGGCGCGGTGGCTCACGCCTATAATCCCAGCACTTTGGGAGGCTGAGGCAGCCAGATCACGAGGTCAGGAGATCAAGACCAGCCTGACCAACATGATGAAACCTCATCTCTGCTAAAAATACAAAACTTAGCTGGGCATGGTGGCACGCCTGTAATCCCAGCACTTTGGGAGGCTGAGGTGGGCAGATCATGAGGTCAAGAGATCGAGACCATCCTGGCCAACATGGTGAAACCATGTCTCTAGAAAAACACAAAAATTAGCTGGGTGTGGTGGTGCATCTGTAGTCCCAGCTACTCGGGAAGCTGAGGCAGGAGAATCGCCTGAACCCAGGAGGTGGAGGTTGCAGTGAGCTGAGGTTGTGCCACTGCACTCCAGCCTGGGTGACAGAACAAGAATCCATCTCAAAAAAAAAAAAAAGAGAGAGAGAGAGAGAGATGGAGTAGAAAGAAGAAGATGCCTGGAAAGGGCCGTTTAAGGACGGAGAACAGGCTAGAGGGGTGTGGGCACATGCCAAGGACGCCAAGGATCGCTGGCCACCAGCAGAAGCTGGGAGGGGAGTAAGGGGCTGCCCCAGTGCCACCAGGGCAGCGCGGCCCTGTAGACTCCTCAGCCTTGGACTTCTGGCCTTCGGAACCATGACAGAGTCCATTCTGTGGCTTCCAGGCTCTGTGTGCGGAGCTTTGTTAAGGCAGCCCCAGGAAGTGAATCCACACGGGACCCACCTGAGTCCTTCCCCAGGATGAACTGCAGGCTCCTTAGTCTGATCCCAAGTGTAGGTGAACCTGTCGGGGACAGAGGCTCCACAAGGCCGTGTCCAGCTGGATGGACACTGCTGAGCTTGCCTGCATGGACGCCCAGAGCCTCCTGAAGGCTAGGCTCTCCACCTCCCACCCTCCTGCACGCAGGGTCCACGAGCTTCACCTGCCACGCCAGCCCCACGCCCACCAGGCTGGCTGGCCCCACCTCCTGGTCTCTTGTCCATCCCTTCGGCCTGCCCTTCCTTGGCTCAGGCCACATCCAGCGCGGCGCAGCAGCAAGCTTGGGTCCCTGTCCCAGTGGATGGGGTGCAGCCCCTGCTTTCCCCTCCTGCCCTGGGCCCTGACACTGGACCTGTCATACACTTGCCCCATCTTGGTACCTGCAGTCACCCTCACATGGAAACTCAGTGCTCCCTCATCCTTTGAGGACAGAACCATCTAGAACCTTGACCCCTTCTCTGAAATCTGCAAGTCAATGGCACAGTTCTGCCACCAGCATCACCCCATGTGTCCTTGGCACTCCCCACGGGGCCAAGTCCCACTGAATCCCCAAGACCCAGGTGGGCACCTGGCCCATGGCAGGATCCAAGAGATGGACAGACGGACAAACAGATGGGTTCACTGTCATGTCCACACACGAGGCCAGACCCCAGCGTGGTTGTAACCAGCACACCCTGCAGAGCTCAGAGTGAAGAAATTGTGACAGTGCTAATCGGACTCTCAACAAGAGAGGCTTTCAAAGAACTGGTGCTCAGCACAGTTGCAGCTGAGGCCCTTCCACACCCTGGGACCTCTGCCCAGTGAGACAAGCCGCGGGCCGGCCCTGGGCACGTACGTGAGGCTGCTCGCTGCAAAACAGGAAAAGGCTGGCGTGTTGCAGTCGGCCGTGCTCCTGGAAGACTCGGCGTGCTCTGGGCTCAGAAGCCCCAGGGGCTTCACAGAGCGGGACAGGGTAGAGGCAGAGACAGGCCACTCCTGTGTGTGAGGGACAAAGGGAATTTAGAAAAGTGCAGAGAGGGCCCCCAAAGGCACGGCTGCCCGCATGGCACCTGGGCTTCAGAGGGCAAGGCTGAGTGCCATTGGACGCCTGGCCCTCAAGCTCTGTCCTCAGAGGGAAGCGCAGTGCTCTCAATCCCTGGATGCCCAAATGGGCCTTCCTCTCCCAGGCCTGGTGTCTGTGTCCCCAGCAAGGTTTCTTAGATGGGCACGGGAGTTGGGACTGCCTGGGGCTCTGGCCAGGCAGGGCAGCACATTGGCTGGAGGGGGCCGTGGCGGGCTTCCAGGCCGAGGGTGGCGAGGCTGTGGTAAGGGTGAGGTGGGGCTGGGGATGCCACGGCTGGCACTGCTGCTCGCCTGGAGCCCTCTCCAGCCTCAAACCACAAGCAACAGAGGCGGCTCAGGATTCACACTTCAGTTCATCACAAGCACTGACAAGTTTCCACCTTTAAATCACTAGAGAAAAAATTCTCCAGAGTCCTGATGCGTGGGGTGGGCTGGGTCCACCACCCCCAAGCTCCTGGCTGTCACCCAAGGCTAAGACCCACCTCCTCCCCACCTGGCCCTGCCTCGCCTGGCCTGAAGGGGCTCACTGTCCCCCACACAGCCAGCCCAGGCACCCTGATGCCCCCACCCTGCAGGGTCCCAAGGGGGGCGGCAGTCCCGCCCCCACCAGTGGCTCCCACTTGAGAGAGCCTCTCCAAGCAGGTGACCTTGGTGGGCAGAATGGAGCTGCAGTCAGCATGCAGGCTTTGGTGGGAACAAGCCTGGCTCAGTCCCATCCTCCTGGCCTTGTGGCCCACTCTGAGCCTCAGTTTCCTCACCTGAGCAGTGGGGGTGGGGCGGCTGGCTGCTGGGCTTTCACTGGCATCAAGGGAAGGGAAGAACGGTCCTGCTCAGCGTCCACCATGAACCTGGCCTCAGGAACATGTGTCTCCCCGCGGCCCTCGGCACAGTCAGGCCACATTCCCGGTGGCACCCCTTCCCTCTCTGCACCTTGGCAGCAGCGGTGCCCTCCACCTGGAACGCCACCCTCCACCTCCTCAGCCCCGCCCTTGCCCCCGTTCCCTCCTGTAGACCATGCTCCCCTGGGCTGGACCCCAACCCGCAGGCACCGCCCGGGCCGGTCTCCCACACAGGCCCAGTCCACCGCAGGGCGCCCCCCGGCTCCTTAAAGGGGTGGCCTGCACCAGGCAGCCCCGGATGCTGTGGCATTTTCAGTGTGTCCGTGGGCTATCTGCCCCTCCCCTGATGTCAGTTCTGTGGGGAGAAAGCTCTGCATGTCTGTCCCCCACGTCCTTGGCGCCTGCACAGTGCGCAGCGTGACGCAGGCACCAGGCGCCTCCTGCAGCACGAGCAGACCTGGTCCACACCCCAGCCGGCTGGAAGCCCTGCTCTCCACGGGGGCCAGCTCACAGGCTCATGTGCTGAACTGCACAATCTAGCCAGCCCCAGGCACCCCACTTCTTCCATCTCAGGGGACCCCTGGCTGCAGGAGGGGGGCATTCCAGGGACTCTGTGCCCACCAAGTGGAGGCTGGGCCCCCAGGGTGGCCTCCCCAGCCCCAGCATCCTCATCCACAGGCAAGGGCAGCGGCCATCACTGCAAAGCAGCCATGGCCGGGACACCCCACACCCACACCAGCCTGGCTGCTGACGCTCCGGGCCCGGAGGGTGTGCTTAGGTAGGAAATATCCCGGGCACCCTCCTCAGGCCAGCCCACTCAGGAGCAGAGAGTTCCGGCCAACCAAGCCCTCCTGGGATGCCTGGGCCACAGGCACAGTGGGCGTGAAGGTTGGGGGTGACAGTCACCTCTTGTGATGGGAGGCTGGGCCACTAGACCAGGGGAGGAGCAGGGAGCCCCCAGAGAAAGGCCCACTGTGTGCCAAATGTACCAGCTCTGCACCCTCCCAATCACCAGCTGCTCATTTTGCTCTCCTGATCAGGACCTCGAGGCTGAGTGAGGCCACCCAGCCAGCGTGGCCAGTCCACCCAGAGCCCTGCCATACAACCTGAGGGTGCCCCAAAAGCCTTATGGCCCCAGCAGACCCCACCAGGCACTTCCTGCCGAGCCTGCCTCCGGGGAGGGTAAGGAGGAGAGGAGAAGCCCTAGATCCATTCTCAGAAGGAAGCCCACCAACCTGCATGGACAGCAGCGTGAGCCCTGGCCTCTGTGGAGGGGGCAGGGCTCTGGGTAGGAGGCCAGGGACACAGGGTGGGCCACACCATGTGGGGTTCAGGGAGGAAGCCACCGCAGGCCCCAGCTCAGCAGGACAGGAAGGCCCTGGGAAGCAAGGGCTCCAGCCCACCCTTGAGGAGTTATGGGCTGCTTGTTTTAAACTGAGCCCAACAGCCCCGGGAGGCTAGTTGGGAAGCTCTCCCGGGTCACAGCCACCTTCTGGGTCCCGCTCGATGCTGCTGGTTCCCTTGAAGAAAGAGTGGTCTGGTGCTCACCCCAGAGAAAGCTCTGGCAAAGAAGCAGAGCCCCAGTCCTCAGTTTCCCCAGGAGTAACTGGGCAATCCTAGGAGCTGCTGGGCCCAGGACTCAGTATTGAGGCTACACAGCGGGTGGGGTCCACGCATCCACAGAGACTTGGAGAAACAGGAGCAGGCACTGCCAGGACAGAGGGAGACCTGGTGGAACCCACCGGGCAGCTGAGGAAACGGAGAGCAGGGGCCGGGGCACGGCGGAAGGTAGCCCACCGACTCACTGGGCTCGGCCGAAGGCGTGCTGGGGCTGCTCAGACGAGCCCTGTCTCTCTTGCGCAGTGTCAGCTCCTCTGCCTGAAGTCTTATGGTATCGGGTGCAGGGGAGGCACTCAGGGCCCTGCGCCTACAGGCAAACGCCACACCCTGCACCCGGGATCCAAGCTGCTGTCACCCTCTGTCTGGACTCCCAATCTGCTGGGGAGATAGCTACCTCTGACTCACATCCTTGTGACATCTGTTCCACCCAGACACGTTGACACATCCGCCAGTGTCCTGGGAGCAATCTTCCATATGAGTTAGCCAAGCATGGGATTACATGGAGGGTGTCTCAGACAGGGCACAGCTTGTGCAAAGGCCCTGGGGTTGCAGGTAAGAGAAGGCACATACCTTCAGACGTGAGAGACAGAGGCGGGTCACAGTTAGAACTGCCAGTCCAGGCCGCATGCCCAGCTGAGGCACATGGCATCTCAGATCTTCCCTGGGCTGAGCTCCTAGGCCCAGGCACCGTTCACACCTGGGCTCCAATCCCAGCCTTGCTCCCTTAAGCTGGAGACTGGGGGCAATTCGCTTCACTCCCTTAGCCTTGCTCCCTCATCCCCCATCTGAGCTTGTTTGCACAGGACTCAGGACCAAACCAGACCGTTCCCAAGCACTCTGCCATAGGCTCTTGGCCCAGGCCCTGGAGGTGGAGAGCACCCTCTTATCTCGGATCCCAGCACAGGGCGAGGTGACAACAAGGGAACAGAGTGGGATGCCAAGGTCATGGGGCTTGTGCTGAGGTGGGAGGCAGTAGGGGCGTCTGTCAGAGTAACCCAGCCCCACTGCTCCTGCCCAGAGCTGACGGGAAAGGCCAAGAGTCACCACGATGGGCACCCTGTGTGAGCAGCAGTACAAGCCCTGCATGTGGGCAGCCACCTGCTGGGGTACCCCAGGGCGGCCTCGGGACCGTGTAGCAGTAAGTGGCCTGAGCCTCCTGCATCGTCTGTCCCTTTTACTCATCACTGTTTTTGTACCATGGTGGCCTTGGTGACCTTCCTTGGACCGCACAAAACCACGAAGCTCCGACACGTGTCTCCGTCTCAGCCGGCACTTTACAGCATTTCACCTGGACAAGCTCCCGGGTTGGGGCGAAGGGCTCTGGGGCCCAAGGTCACCAGATGTGACCCCCGTCATGGCTCCTCTGTGCACCACTGGGGGTCCTCAGGGCCCTTGCTTACCCAGGAACCCCGTCACCATCTGTCGGTGGGTGCCACAGGCTGGGACCCACCAAGGTTGAGTGAGCACAGCAGGCTCCCTTCCGTCTGTCCATTCATTTCAGCCCTTGAGGGATAGGTCTTTCCTCAGTCTTCATGCACACACTGTGGTCTCTTTCTCCCTAATGTAAATATGGACATATATATATATATATATTTTTTTTTTTGTGACAGAGTCTCACTTTGCTGCCCAGGCTAGAGTACAGTGGTATGATCTCAGCTCACTGCAACCTCTGGCTCCTAGGTCCAAGTGATTCTCCTGCCTCAGCCTCCCATAGCTGGGATTACAGGAGTGCACCAGCAAACCCAGCTGATTTTGTATTTATAACAGAGACGAGATGTCGCCATGTTGGCCAGGCTGGTCTTGAACTCCTGATCTGCCTTCCTCGGCCTCCCAAAGTGCTGGGATTACAGATGTGAGCCACCTCGCCCGACCCCCACCCCCCCGTTTTTTTTGAGATAGCGTCTCACTCTGTCACCCAGGCTGGAGTGCAGTGGCACAGTCTTGGCTCGCTCCAACCTCTGCCTCCCAGGTTCAAGCAATTCTCATGTCTCACTGGGATTACAAGCATGCACCAACATGCCCTGCTTACCTTTGTACTTTTAGTAGAGCCTAGGTTTCACCATGTTGGTCAGGCTCGTCTTGAACTCCAGATTGAAAGTGATCTGCCTGCCTTGGCCTCCCAAAGTGCTGGGATTACAGGCGTGAGCCACCATGCCTGGCTAATATTTTTAAACTATTTTCAAACGTGGTTTTTTTCTTGGATGCGATTAGTTTGTACTCTCTGGGTTTATTATTTTATTCCTTCTGCTTTTTGTCACTTTTTATTCCTTAGTAAATTTTAGGTTGGCCTCGAAGTTTCTCGTCTAGGCTGGCTGTGGTCCTCGCACTGGCTTCCTCCTGGGGCCACTCACAGGCCAGCACAGGAGGGCTCCAGGTGACAGGCCAGCCCCTCTGCTGGGGCAGTGGCGGGCAGTGGGGGTGGGACAGCAGGCCGCAGCCACTGCTAGGCCGGGGTCTCTGGCCGGACAGGGGCAGGGAGATGCGGGAAGGCCCAGGAGCCAGGGGAGGCCACAGGAAGAGGTGCCGACAGAGGGCGGAAAGAAGGAAGAAGGATGAGCCAGACCCCGAGCTGGGGAACCGAGAGCTGTGTGTTCCTCCTCAGCCTGGGAACCCCAGAGCCTCGGGGCCTAGGCAGGGCACGTGATGACTCATGGCCGCTGGCCCCTGTCCTCACTCTCAGCGTGGCCCAGAGGGGGCCTGGGTGACCTGAACGTTCCCAGGTCTCTCATAATGCTCCACTGTCGAGAGGCCCAGTGAGGACAAGGGCCTGGCAGTGGGCCCTGGCTGTCGGGAAAGGTGCCCAGCCCCCAGCCTCTCCCCAGGCTCTCTGCACCCTGGCAATCTGGCCCGGGTCCTCGGCAGTCAGGACAGGCAGGGTGGGGCGGGGGGGTCCGGATCAGGGTCTCCTCCTCTCCTCCTCCTCCTCTCTGTCCCCAGCCACGCAACAGTCCTGCCCCCTTCCCAAGGCCAGGCTGGCCACACCCCAGCCCCTTCCTCCCCCGGAGCCAGCGGGTCCCAGCCTTTCTGCTGCAGCCTGGGCAGAGGCAGCTCTCAAAGGCAGCTCCGCTCTGCCTCAGGGCTCAAGGCCCACCCCGTGCTCTCCCTCGCCGGCGCCTCTCAGGCTGTTCCAGGAGCTCCTCGTGCTGTTGCCCACCTGCAAACTCCTGCCTGGGCTTCTGTCCCGGGCCAGGTCACCCCAAGACACTCCCAATGCCCCTACTGCTCCGTGGGGACGGCGCCCCAGGCCAGGTCCTTCCTTGGAGGGGATGAGCAGCTCTAGTCAGGTCCCCTAACCACCACAGTCCTACGCCTGTGGGAGCCCCGAGACAGCTCCTCTGCCTGCCCAGCCTCCCTGCACCTACCCCTGACACAGGAGCCCGAGATGGCCTCCCTAGAGCCCCCAGGTGAAGCCACCTGGCCCATCATCGGCCCAGGGTGGTCAC
Source organism: Cebus imitator (assembly GCF_001604975.1). Classification (NCBI taxonomy): domain Eukaryota; kingdom Metazoa; phylum Chordata; class Mammalia; order Primates; family Cebidae; genus Cebus; species Cebus imitator. The sequence continues at coordinate 950,705 of NW_016107837.1, forward strand.
AGGACAAGCACCTCCACTTAATGCTCGGGCAGCAGTAAGGCTCTGGGGGCAGGGGGCTTCTGGTGTCAGCAGAGCCTGTAAGCAAGCCTCCCGAGCCCCCGTGTCCACCCCTAAGGCCTCCTCCTGCCTGGGGAGCGGCCACGGGGCAGGCTTGGGCAGCTCAGGCAGGGGCAGGCAGGCCGTACCAGGCAGGGAGGTGGCACAGTCGGTGGACACTCTGGAGACACAGCCTCAGGAGTGACTTGGATATGTCCTTTCCCTCTCCAGGGAGGCAGCCCTGGACCGTGCTGCTCTCGGCTAGAAAAACCAGCCAAAGAGGAAGGGAACCGAGCAGGGGAGTCAGTATCACCAGGACCCAATGCCACGCCAATTTCACCAGTTTGCTTCTTGCCCCGCTTTCACCCCCAGCAGCCTCTGTGCAGGGATTGCGACCCCATCCCAGTCATGTCACCTCCTCCACTCCCACCCAGCCTTCCGCAGCTCTGCGTGCTGCTTCTCTGCAGCAGCCCCCACCCTCCCCGTAGGCCCCAGCCAAGCTCCCCAGGGTGTGTCCCCTCGTGGCCACTGCCTGGAGGGTGTCTGCTCGCCAGTGGTCTCCAGATCCCAGAGTAAGCTTTGAAAACACAAGCCAGCCCCTGCTGGAAACCCCACCAGGCCCTAGGGCCCTAGCTCTCCAGCCCTGCTCCCTGTTCCCAGGGTGTCTTTCATGTGGCCTGAGCCCTCGGCCTGGCCCCTCCTCCTGCTCCCACCTCCCGGAGGCTCCCCAGCCAGGGGAGGGGGTGGTCCGTGAGGCTCCTCTGGCATCTTTGGTGCTGTGTTTTCCCAGCTGTGTACTAGAAGGGCCAGGACCCGGCCTACAGCAAGGGCGGCTCTGGATGGGTCTTCGAGGGGGCCTGGGTGAGTGGGTTCCCTCCTGCTTCTCAGGACCCTGGCCCTGGAACAGCGGCTCCCTTGGTGTCAGCTGGCAGGAAGCTGGAGTGCGGCAGGGCCCGCCAGATCCTCCGCAGAGGTGGGGGCTGGGGGTCCTTTCTCAATCTTCTTCCTGCCCCAGCAACTTCCTGCCGCAGAGGCAGGCATGGCGTCTCCAGCCACAGCGTTTCACCCTCCCGGCCACGGCCTCAAGCAAATGGGAAGACTGATCTTGGAGAGCCCCTGCCTCAAGTGGCAAAGCTTCCTGAAGCCAGCACCCAGGACCCCAGGATGGCTCGGGGCTCTGAGGCGGGCGCTGCCCCTCCCTCCACTTTGCAGCCTCAGGGACGTCACGGCCACAGTGGCTAGAGCCACACCCAGGACCCCACCCCACCTCATTAGGCAGCTGCAGCTGGGGTCTAAAGCTGAGCAGAGTCCAGTCCTAGCGAGGGTCCCGAGGGGAGGCATTTCACAGATTCCACCCCCAGGGGCCCGGCTGGGAGCGCCTCTTCCCACGGAGAGGAGGGAGCGGCCTGTGGGGACAGGTAGCCAGCGGGGATACAGCAGGAACAAAGTCCTGAGGCAGGGTGGGCATGGGTGGCAGGTGGAGGCTGAGGCTGGACCCCAGAGAGCCATTCGCCCTGGTCAGCCCGGAGGCCCCGATGACCTGAGGCCGATGTTGGAGGCTCGGAGGCCCTGGGCCAAGTGCCACTCCCACACATGACCCTCACACATACCATGAGGCTGGACTTCTGCTCCTTGCCCTGCCCGGAGAAGGTGGAGGATGCCCAGGTCACACACTGGCCTGGTGGAGCCACTGGAGCCGCCCAGCACCTCCATTCCTAGAGGTGTCAGCCCGGGAACGCCTGAGGCCACCGGAGGTGATGGCAACGGGAAGTCACTTCCCCCCTCAGAGGATGCAGCCACATCACCTACCCTCTGCCCTGTCAAACCCACCCTGCTGACCACTAGTTTGCCTGCCTGGCCAGGCCCCAGCACTATCTGCCCAGCCATCAGCAAACCACCCTGGGCAGTGCCAGCCACCAGCCCCGCTGGAAAGGGGCTTCACTTTCTGGCCTCAAGTAGGAGGACAGGAAGCAGCTGGGGTCAGGAAGGGCCATTTCTGAGAGAAGAAATGAGTGCTGAGCTTCCTGGCCTGCCTCCTCTGGCTCTGGGTCTGGTCTCCACACAGGGGTGGGTCCCCACCTGCCACCCGGGCCCCTCAGGCCAGCTTTTCTGAATCTTTCCCCATCACCCTCCTAATGGTGACAAATTGGGCCTTTTGCTTGGACCTGCCTCGGGTGCCAGCTCTTCGGGGCCCAAAGCCCTGGGTGGCACAGGGAGGCCAGGCTGACTCCAACCTTGCACCAACACACATCTTTAAGAAGAGCAGCTCCAGAGAAAGAAAGCACTTTCGTTTAGGGAGAGGACAGCAGACACTCAGCGCTCGGCGGCTCCTTCCTCACTAGGCGTTGGTGCTCCTATCTACTGCTGCCGGGGCCACGGGGACTAGGCCCAGACCAGGCTAGGTGGCAGGCAGTGGTGGCTGTCACAGTGCAGTCTGCAGGGGGAAGGGAGGGGACTGTGATGGAAACTTGAAGAGTTTCGTGTGAGGCTGAAGCAAAACAGTCTGCTGTTATCTGATTGGAAACTCTGCCAACCTGGCGGCAGCTGCCAGACTGATGGGCACATTAGCCTCCAGTGTTCAGTGGAGAGTTAACACAGGTGGGAAGAGTGACAAGCCAACTTCAAAGAGCCTGATACAGCCCGTCGGCTGCCCACTTCACTTCCCTGCGCAGGAGTGCGGGGCTGGGAGAGCCCACACCCCCCTCACCCTTCCTCTGGGACAGGCCCAGTTGGGCACCATCAGACATGGGCACTCAGACGTGGCCCAGTGCTTCCTGAGTTCCCAGGCAGGAGAGGCAGGCAGACAGGTCACCATCGATGGGTCAACATGCATGGTGACCATTGACCAGGCTGCTCAGGAGGACACTCAGCTCAGCGTGGAGTTGGGAGTGGCCAGGGCGGGTGCCCTGAGCACCAAGCAGGACAGATACTTATGTCTTCCGTCAAAATTGCTTCTGAGGGAGAGTGGCAAGGTGGGCCAGGCAGGTGAGCTGCTACCCCTGGGCACCTGCCCGTGGCCCTGCCCTCTGCCCTGTGGCCTGTCTGCTCTTGCACTGAATGCCTGGCCCAGGGCCCAGTACACAGGCACCCAGTGTTGCACAAGGGGCCCCACTTGTGCAACAGGGCTGGGAGGCAGCCTTCTGAGGGAGGTCCACCACTGCCCCAGAGGCAGAGGCCAGTGTAAGTGGCCAAGGTGCACCACTGTCCCAGACTCCAAGGCTGTGAAACAAAGCCAAGGACCACCCACCACTCCAGGCTCCCAGACTGGCCCCGGCCCCTTCTCACTTTGTCCAGGGGCAGCCAGCCGCGAGGGCCCACCCCTACACCTGGCTTGGGACAGCAGGCAGGGCTTCAGGGCAGGCCAGGGCGTAGGGACTCGGGCCCTCAAATGCCACAGAAGAGCATCACTAGATTACAACACCTCTGTACCGAGGCTGAAGGAGCTTCCCCAAACGGAGCTGCACATCCCAGCAGAGTCAACGGCAGGGAGGCCCCGGCTGGGGCCTGGGGATCTGGCCTTCCATGAGTTAGACATAATTTAACCCCATTTCACAAGGAGGAAGCTGACGCCGTCAGACGAAGCCTGCTCTGAGCCCAGAACTCAGCTTCCCTCTAGTGCCTGGGAGGAGTTCTGGGCCACTCCCCGTGGCCCCTGCGTCGCTCTCTGAGCCCTATGTGTCATGGCACGCACGCTGCCTGCCAGGGGTGTTGCCTGCCAGCCCAGCAGACCCTGGGGTGGGGACCTGGCCTCCCTCTGCAGGCTCCAGCAGACAGGCACCCCACACTCCACCCAGCCGCCTGGAGCAGGCTCAGCAGGTGCACAGTAAACAACTGATTCACAAGGAAGCAGACAGCACTTCTTGGAATCAGCCCGGTTGCAGGGATGGGGGCGTGGATACCACAGGGGTGCTCTGCCAACCCCTTGGGGGTTCTCTGATCTCCCCAGGCCACAGCTGTAGGTGGCCGAGCCCACACTCTTCCCAGAGGCCAGCTGGCAAAGATGGACCAGATGTGACTGGAATCCATGAAGAAAGCGCCAGTCAACTCTGGTGTTAGGGGCCAGTGTTTCCAGCATGCTCTGTCGCCTGGGGCAGGGAGGCCGAGCAGGGCCTGACTGCTCTCGTGGCCTTGGAGGTTACAGAGCCCGGGGAGAAGAAAGGAGACTGGCGGAGGGCACCTGTGTCCCCTCCTGAGAGCCTATGCCACCTCGAGCTCCTCACCTGGACTCCTGTCTGACCCAGGTCTCCACCCGCTCCGAACCTGGGCACACGCTTCTCTCGCATCAGCCCGAAGGGTGATTGTAGGCAGGGGCCCAGCACAGAGTCCAAATCCAACAGTGTGGCCCAGAGCCAGGGGCTTCTGTCATCCCATTTTGCAGAAGAGGAAACTGAGGATCAGGAAGTGCAATTCATGATTTACCTATGAGGCTCAGGTGTCCTGGCCCATGGCCGAGAGGCAGTGCCTTGCTCTCAGCACCATCCTGTCTGGCTCCAATGCACTAGCCAAGGATTGGTGAGGAGGGTTCCAGTGCCCATGAGCCTGAAATGCTCCCCACTATTCCCTCTGGGACTTACGCAGCCCACACGTGGGACTGTCTCCGGCCCCTGGGTGGAAGAACGCAGAGGCCTCTGGGGAGGGGCCGCCTATCCGGGAGGAAGGATTCTAGGATCTGCGCGGTCCCTCGTCTCCCAGCCACTCCGTGCCCTCACCGCACCCGGTGTGCACAGGCCTCTCCCGTCAGACTGGTCTGCCACCCCCCTGCCCGCCTTTGGCTCAGTCCGTCTGTACCTGCACGGCTGCCTCCCAGGGCTCAGAGCCCTCCTTCTGACTGCATGCCCTGCATTCACTGGCCCGTGGGGTGGGAGCCACCCCATTGCGCCTGGGGTGGGGCAGCTCGCACCGAGTGGCAAGTGCTAAGTCTTTCTCCTGCTAGCCTGCTCTTGTTCTCACTTGCCCAGGCTGCACAGTGATGCCCAAGCCACCCGGCTTATTAAAGAGCCATATACTCACGTGCTCCGGGCTTACAGAGGCCAGACAGTGAGGAGGGCAGAGCCTGCCATACACAGTCATAGACACAGGGTGTCCCCACAAGGAAGCTTTGAGGACAGAACCCAGGAAGACTCAGGGGCTGCCCGACACTAGCCACTCCTGATGGACTCAGGCCTTTGCCCAGGAGACCAATGTGGGCAGGAACCCGGGAGCCTGCCCTTTACCCCAGGCCTCTCCAGGCTGGGCCCTGCCCCCACCCCACCTGAGCAGAGGTGTCCCCGCTGTTCCTGCTGTCAAGCCAGGACATACAGCGGCCCCAAGGGCCAGGGAAAGCACCTCCAGCGACTCACTGTTACCCAATACCAAGCACATGCCACCACCACCGTCCCCCATCATGGACACTCACAGCCACCTACAAGGCACAAAGTGGTTCACAGCCTTCAGGTTGTGAATGAGAAAATGGAGGCGTGGCAGGGGGAAGCCTCCTGGCCATGATCACACAGCTGGAAAGTAGTGACATCTGAGTTCACACCCAGGACCCCAGCAGAGTTCATGCCCTTCCTCCCTGCCCATTAGGAACCAAGGCTGGCCAACTTGCCTCTCCCAGCCCCTGGGCTTCCCGTCTGTGGGCCTGCTCGGTGTGTGGGGGGTGGGGAGCTCGGGCTGACTCAGTGCCTTGCTTCCTCCGTCCATGTGGGCAGGACGGGCCGAGGCAGGCCCAGAGCCTGCCTTCCCTCCCTCTGCCTCTCCAAGCCAGCCTCCTTGGTGGGCTCCCCCATGACCCTGGAGGCCTGGACTCCCCGAAAGGCCAGGCTCCCTGTCAGCACCCCTCTCACCAGATGGTCCTGGCTACGAGTTCCTGGGCACCACTGCCTACCTGTCTTCCTTCTGCCTGCCCCCTCCAGTGTGTGCCCCATGCGGGCACAGAGCCAGACAGTGGGGGCCTGGCAGGGAGAGGTTGTGGACAGAGTCCTCACTCCCTTGCAGCCATCGTTCCAAGCCCCCTGTCCTGCCAGGAGTGGCGTGCTGGGAGTGGGGCCCTGAGACAGGCTCCAGCAGGGCCCCTCGAGGGTGTCTGGGTAAAGGACACAGTGGACAGAGTGGGAAGAACCAGGAGCGGGTGGAGCCCAGCCCCTCCTCTGGTCCCACCCGGCCTGAGCCAGTGAGGGCAGCGGCTCACCCAGGCACAGGGAGTTGGTGCAGGGCTGACCTGAACCCACAGTCCTGCTTCCGTCAGGAGGTGGCCATCAGCCCTGCCTTCAGGCGGTTGTGGAAAGAATTCCACACGTTTCATCGCCGACCTGTGTCACCTGCAGGGTCACACAGGTGTCGTCCAAGCAGGCTGTCCACATGGCCACCCCAGCAGCCCACACGGAGCACCCGCCCAGGGCCACAGCCACTTCGAAGGACTTAAGTGTGGCCGCTAGACCAGGAGGCACAGCTGTCCCCAGTGTTGGCAGATGAGCAAACTGAGGCGCAGAGAGGGGACAGGAGGTGCTCGCAGAGCGCCGGCACCAGGCGCAGAGGCCCAGAGAAGCGGGAAGGTGCTGGGCTGCAGGGGAAGGGGCTGTCGCGGGCCCCTAACTCCTCCAGTCCCTCTGCCATCCGCTGAGATTCCCTGCTGCCCAGGAGAGTCGCCCGGATATCAGTCACTCACACTTCAGTGTGAATCAGCGTCCTGGGCGGCTTTTCTCGCCCTCCGCGAAGCGCGGCCGCGGGAAGGAAAGTCTGGATTCCGCGGAGGGCGGAGAGCAAGTGCCCGCCGCCCCCTGTGAGTCTTGCGGGAAGGGTCGCGTAAGGGGACCCCGCCGCGGGGCCAGAGGGGCGCGAGGGAAGCGAAACAGATGCGTCGCATCGCCTGTCATCCCTGAACCCCCGGAAAGGGACACCGGCCCCCGCCTGAAGCCGCGCTCCCTCCGGCAGCGCCCCCCCCCTTGCCAGGCCCCGTTCCCCCTGCGGCGAGGACACGGAGGCCCCGGGGCCCGGGGAGGCCGCTGCTCACCCCGGACCCCCGAGATCCGCTAGGACCTGCCGGGACCCCGACATTCCCCCGAGACCCCCGAGACCTCCGGAGACCCGTCGAGACCCCCGAGACCCCCGAGACCCCCCAGACCCCCCGAGACTGCCGAGACCCGCCCCCCGAGACCTGCCAAGACCGTCAGGCTCCCCCAAGACCCGCCAAGACACCCCCAGACCGCCGAGACCCGCCGCGGAGGCTTACCCGCCGAGCGCCGTCCTGGCCCGCCGGCCCTGGGTGGAGGCGGCTGCTCCGCTGGGCACCCGGGCGCTCCCGCCCGCTGCCCGCCGCCCACAGCTCCGTCCCGCCCCCGCCCGCCCTCCCTCCTCCGGGCCCGCCCCGGGCCGGCCCCGCCTCTCCCCGGCCGCTCCTGCAGTCCTCGGGCCCGGGCGGGGCGCGGGGCGGGCCGGGACCTCAGGGTGGGCGGGGGCTGCACGTGGCCTCCGCCACCCGGGAGGCGGCCCCTGGGGGCTCAGGCGCCGGGTCCGCAGTAGGCGCTCAGTACCCGCCGGTGAGCGACGCAGCCTGTCTGTTACTCCTGCGCGTCCCTCCCGGTGACAGCCCCATGCCCAGCGAGCTAGGCGGAAAAGACGCTGTCCGCCCCCGCAACCCCGTGGTCCTGATCCTGGGTGACCCCACCCCTGCGCATGGGTGCGACTCTGGCCCAGGCCAAGACAGGAGGGGAGGAGGCAGAGGGGGGCTTGCCTGGCACCAGGGAACCTTGTCTAGTTCCAACTGGCCTCTAGGATGCTTTTCAGCCACTTCCGACCTCGCTTTGGACCAGCTCTGGACCCCAGTGGCTCAGAGGTCTTCTCGGAGGCTGCGAGGCGAAGGGGACCGGGTCCTTTTCACTTGGCCTCCTCTGAGGCTCCCTTTCCTCCACCATCACCCTCTCCCGACTGCCACCTAATAGTAGACCTATAGACCCAGATTCCTCGGTGAGGGGCAGGGGCCAGGAGAGCAGGGGGCTTACTGGGAGGAAATGGCCTCCTTGGGGAGCCCTCAGGGCCAGGTAGGTGGAGGGAGCTGTGGAGAGAGCAAAGGTGATGGAGAGACCAGGCAGGGACTGCAGAGCTTGAGGGTGAGCGGAGTCCCCCACTGCGGGGGTCAACTGCTTGGAGCATGCGGGGGGGACTCCTCCCGAGGAGGAGTAGGGACTGGACCCCAGGTCCCAGGGCCCAGGAAGCTGTGAACAGAAGGAGGACAGGCTCTTGCTGGGAACCCAAGGGAGCTGGAGGTGGGTGGTGGTGACCTGGCCCTATCTGACCTCTGTGCTGTGTTCAGGGGGCCAGAGTCCATCAGGCAGCAATAACAGGGGCTGGACTGGCTGCTCCAAATCAGGCAGGGGCGGGGGTGTCCAGGGCTGGCCCTGCAGCAGGTGAAGGACTGGGTTTGGGTCCCACAGGGTGAGATACCTGAGGGCCCCCAGGAGACGTCGCCAGGCCAAGCAGTTGCCTGGGGTCGCAGCTGGACCGAGTGTGGGCTGAGTCACTGTCAGGGACTCACCTGTCCCTGAGCTGCCCAGCAGTGCGTTCCAGGCCTCAGAAAGGGGATCCCTGGCCGCAATAGCCCTCCTCCCTGCTGGAGAGACACACCAGGGGCCAGAGAGGTTAACTGGGGAGGGGAGTAAGTGGGAGGAGCCAGGTCCAGAGTCCAGACAGAGAGGAGGGACCCCGACGCTGGGGCTGTGACTCTACCACCGGGCCCAGGGCCACCCCTCACGCCGACGCTGGGCTGTGACTCTACCCCCCATGGCCTAGCTCTCAGGGCTGAACTTAGACCCCCAACGAGGGAGGAGATGGGTGCTGGCCGGCTGGGGCACTTGCCCTCTGGGGGGCCTGCTCACATCGCCACCTGTAGGTATCCTGGGCCTGGCTGACCAGGTCTCAACTCTGCTCGTCCCAGCCTCAGGGAGCCTGCAGCTCTTCTGCCCACCCCGCACCATGGGCTGTCTCACCTTTTCCTAGGCAGGAGGAAGGGGTAGGAACACAGCCATCGTGGAGCTCAGCCCCATCCTGTGCTCAGTGCTGCTGCTGTCCGCACCCCACAGGGCTGCCTCACTCCTGTAAGAGGCCCCATGCGGAGGAGGCTCCAGGCTGGGCCGGGATGGGGCTCCTGACAAAACACTCATGACCCTGGGGCTGGACATCTTGATGTCCCTGATGTCCTGTTCCATGAAACAGATGCCTGGCCCCACACCAGACCCCAGGAACCCCAAGATGATACAGGGAAGTCCCTACCCTGTGGCTCATGGGAGGAGCAAATGGACAAATGAGCAGATGCCACCGGGTCACAGCAAGTGTCCTGTTCCCCGAGGGGCAGCAGGGGGAGGGGCAGACACCAGGAGCGGAGTGGAACAGAGCCACATGTGGGTGCCACCCTGCCAGGGCCTGACTGCAGGGCAGGGAGTGCAGGGCTGGCCTTGGATGCCAGGCCCAGAGCTGCTGGAGCAGAGTCACTACAGACTGTGGACAGACCAGGGGCCCAGAAAATGATCACCCAGTAGCGCAAATCTGCCTCTGTGCAGGGCACCTCATCCAAACGGGAAACAGGGTGCAGCCTCCACCTTGGGGAGAATTTGACACCCCGTGTTACTCCCCTTCTCCCTCACCAGTCCAACCCCAGGGAGTGGGAGGAAGGAACCCTAGTTAGGGCCTCAGGGCAACCCCCAGCAGCCCATCCTAGCAAGATGCTGCTGGAGGCTGAGGCCAGAGCCTCTGGGCACGCAGGGGCTCCTGCTGGAGCTCACAGGGCAGGCGCCAGTGAGGAAGATGACCTCACCTACTGGGAGGGTGTGCAGGGCAGGTGAGCAAAGGTGAGGCGAGGCCCACAGGCTGGCAGGGAGCTGAGGAGCAGGCCTCTGCAGGGCACATTGGTGGTAGAAGCCCATGGTGATGCCCCAACCACAAAGGTTCCCGCCACACCCGTCCCTGTGTGCCAACGGCCACGCTGCTGATTTGGCAGGACCCAGAACCTGCAGAGGCAGCTGCTGTGTGGGGGTGAGGCAGGGCCCTGCTGAGGACAAGGTGGCGGTTAGGATGGGAGGGCTGGTCTCAGGGTCACAGGCCTCCCAGCAGGGGCTTTATGCGCTAGGGACCCCTCTAAGTCTCTTCTTCCTTCCTGGCCAGCAAGACCTGGGGTCCTCCGCACTGATGCCTCTCCTCTCAGCCCACATCCTGTCCACCCTGAAGGTTCTATCGGCAAAGTGCCCCTGGAATCCCGCCCTCCTTGGCCCCTGCCTGCCTCATCCTCCCTCTCCTGCCCTCGCCTGCCAGTGTCCATGTCACACCAGAGGGGTCCCGCCACAGTGTGTCATGTCACTTCACTCAGAACTTTCAGTAGCTTCCGCCTCCCCCAAGGCAAATGCCTTCTGTCCTCGCACGGGCAGGGCCCAGACCAAGCCTGCGCCACCGGCCTGTGCCGAGTCCTCTCTCCGTGGCCTGCTCTGCGCTGGCCGCACTGGCCCCGTCTCCTCCAGCTCCACAGGGGCGTTCCGCCTCAGCGCCTTTGCACTTGCTGTGCCCGCCCCTACGTCGCCCTGGCCGGGTGTGCCTGGGGACCTCACTTCCCTTGGTCTGGGCTCTGCTTCCCGGGGAACCTAAGCCACCAGTCAGACTCCCAGTGCTTGGTTGGTGAATGAACAATGAAGTCCTTAAGGGGCAGCCCCAAGGAAGGGCTTAGGTAGGGTTTTTTCTTTTGAGATCGGGTCTCACTCTGTTGCCCAGGCTGCAGGGCAGTGGCAGATAGGGTCTCACCATGTTGCTCACACTGGTCTCAAACTACTGGGCTCAAATGATCCGCCCACCTCGGCTCCCACAGTGCTGGGATTACTGAACTGAGCCACTGTGCCCATCCTTGCCAGGTTTTGGGCAGAGCTGCCAATCGGGTCCCGTGTCCAGAAGACCTTGGAACCATGAACCCTGCCCTCTAGCCTGTCCCTGCCCCCAGCAGTGGCTCCACGGTGATATTGTGTACCACCTCACCAGGCCGCCTCACTAGGGCAGGCAATTCCTAGGTAAAGCCAAGGCCACAGGCTGCCCACCTGCTTCCTTGGGGACAGGAGGGGACAGGTTCCCACCCTATCTCCCCCAATCTCCACTCCCTGGGGGAGGCTATTTGGAGTCATCCCACACAGTTCCCAGGCCACACAGCCCCACACTGGAGGGAGGGGCAGAGGAGGGTGTGGGGAGGACGTGGCTCGTGGGAAGAGGAGTTTGAGGAGGAGGGCTGGGCCTCACACGAAAGTGTCAGGCTGGCTCTGAGGACCGGGCCGGGAGCTGGCATCTCTTCCAGGAGGCTGGGCTGGAAGCGGGCATTCTGGCAGGGAGGTGGGCTGGACAGGAGCCGCCCCCCAGGCTCTGGGCCATCTCTGCATCCCAGCCAAGCCTGGCTGTCTCACATGTTGCCCTGGGTGGGATGGGGAGTGGTTTCTCCTTTGCTGAGTGAAGGGGAAAGCAGCAGCCCGGGGCTGGAGGGGGAGAAGTGGATGGTGGATGGGCTTGTAGGACGTGTGTGCTGGGTGAGGGGGGAGGCGTGGAGGCCTGCTCAGGTCTCAGCCAGACCCCAAGCCAGAGTTCGATGCACGCTGGCCCCCCTCTGCCTCCACTGCTCTCCAGCGTCATCCCGGGAAAGCCAGCTCAGTAGCATTACCCCAGGGACCCCCCCAGACCCTACAGTCATGTCCAGATGCCCACCTCCATCCCAGGTCTCACCCACCACACTGCCCGGAACCGGCCTTCCTAACCACCCCGTCCCCAGCCCCAGGCAGGGCTCTTCCAGTCGCTCTGGTCCCCAGGATGGTCCAGCACGGGGCCTGCTCAGAAAACATCCTCAGTGGCGGCCCCAGCCTGTGGGCTTCTGGCCAGCTGCCCTCGGTGAGCCTGTGGAGGGCGGGGCCCACAGCCAGCTCACCCACTGCCCGTCGTGCCCAGGAAAAGGCTGGCTTCTTGGCCAGCCTGAGAGCTAGTGAAGGCTGACAAAGGCGGAGAAGGCTCTCTGGGCACAGTGGGACTGAGCTGGGCTCCCACAACCTGGGAGGACTCTCCTGGCAGGGGCACAGCCCTGGAGGGCGGGGCGAGGGAAATGGAGCCAGAGCTCACACCAGGTCAAGGGCCAGCCAGCGCCCCCAGGCCACCAGCACTCCCTGGGCAGGCCTGCCCTGCCCGCCTGGCCGCCACACTCCTAGCTCAGGTCGATTGCTGGCTCTGTCCTCTGAGGTTTGTTTGAGTCAATTTTCTACATAAAACGAGGATGTCAGGCAGGTCCTACCAGGAAACTCTATTTTGTAACACCAGGTCTGTGGGTGGAGGACACAGGACCCACGCATGCACTGACTTTTCTATTTTTACATCCACCCTGCTCTCACCCCCGGAGACAAATTTGGAACTTGAAAGCAGCCCATTCTATTCTGGGGCCCACTTCCGGCCTCTGAGTGCCGCGGGTGGCGGCTGTTTGTACACAACAGCCTGCCCCATCCACCTCCCTCCAAAACACCCCCTCTCCTGGCACCCCCCACCCCCACCCCCACCCCCTGCCAGCCACATGACCTTCAGGAATGCACAGAGTTCTGGAAGGGGAAGCCACGTGGGGCTTGGGAAGGGGAAGCTGTGGCCTTCAACAGTGGTGGGGTTCCCATGTCACCTCAAGGGGTCCCCAGCTATCACCCCAGTCCAGGGTCAGGAGGGGCAGCCAGTCCTTCCCCAGCCAGTGCTGGGCACCGAGACCTGAGGGTGCAAGGTGGCCTGCATGGCAGCAAAGCCCCTCATGACCAGAGGCAGAAGGAACAGGGGAGCAGATGAGCCTGGGAGGGCTCCTGGGAGAGGGGACCCCAGAAGAGACTTGAGGGCTGCTCCCGCCTCAGCTCCCCAGGCCTCTCCCAGGCCCCTGGCAGGACCAGGCTGCCTTAGCAGGAGTGAAGGAGGGACGTACCCCACCAGGCACCCAGAACTCCCCGCCCCACCTGGCCTCATGTGGGTTCTGACGGGGTCTCACCAGGTCTTCAGCCAGCTGCCCAGCCCAGGGCCCAGGGCCCACTTCCTCCCCACTTCCATTTCTCCGTCCTCAGAAGTGGATCTTGGCCTTCATTCCACACGTGTGGGTCCCCTGAGCCAGGCTGGCCAGTGCTCCAGGCCCCCAACTACAACCCTGAGAACACCCCTTCCAAAAGTGCCACCCTCCGCCCGATTACATGGACTCTCATGTGCAAACCCTCAACGCTGTGATGCCCTGCAGTGTCACCTCTCCACTGAGGGGCACCCCTGATGTGCGCAGCCTGGGGCCCACCACAGCAGCTCAGAACGGCTGTGGTCTGGTGGCCCTGCCTCTGAGCCCCCAGCCTGCACTGCCCCTCCTGCCAACCTCTGACTGGGGGTGAAGCTGGTAAGATGAGCTGCCCCACCCAGCCCAGAGCTGGCGGGTGAAGACTCAGGACCCAAAGGGTGGGGACTTTCCCATCACACTGAGGAGGCGGTAGACGAGTTGGGGTGGGGGGCTGCTGACGCAGAACTGAGCGAGGTCTGGCCTGTGATGGTGTGAGGCCCGGTCGGGTATGTGCACAGCCTCAGCCTCCCAGAGCACCTGCTGTGCCAGGTACAGCCCCAGGTGCTTTTCACGGCCTCACATCTTCTTGTCCCTAAAACCACTTAGCAGCCCGGCTAACACGGTGAAACCCCGTCTCCACTAGAAACACAAAAATTAGCCGGGTGTGGTGACACAGGCCTGTAATCCCAGCTACTCAGGAGGCTGAGGCAGGAGAATCGCTTGAACCTGGAAGGTAGAGGCTGCAGTGAGCCAAGATAGCACCATTGCTGTCCAGCCTGGGCAACAGAGCGAGACTCTGTCTCAAAAAAAAGAAAAGAAAAGAAAAACTTTAGACAAATTAAATTTAGCAGAGTTTATTTGAACAATGAAATAATTCCTGAATTAGGCAGCACCGCAAACCAGCGGAGGCTCAGAGAGCTCCGTCCAGCAACCTTGGGCAGGCAGTATTTATGGACAGAAAAGAGAAGTGACACAGAAATCCCCCGGTTGGCCACAACTAGGCGCTTGCCTTCTTTGAACCCGCCTGAGGAGTCTGCAGCCTATGATTGGCTGAGAGCTCAGCTGCTCAGATGGGCCAAGACTCAGTGACTTCTTCCAAAGAGTCCTGTGACTATAGCAAACCCTAATTTAATCTGCAAACACACTGCAGCCTGGGAGTATATCCAGGGGAATATTCCAGGGAGGGACAGGGGTTCTTATTCCTGGGAGTATATCCAGGTGAATATTCCAGGGAGG
>NW_016107837.1:966011-967818 GCF_001604975.1 Cebus imitator
AAGGGGTTCTTATTCCTGGGAGTATATCCAGGGGAATATTCCAGGGAGGGGGAGGGGTTCTTATTCCTGGGAGTATATTCGGGCTGTAGTTTGTTTGCAGATTAGGTTAGGATTTGCCATATGCTGAGGAAGCTTTAGGCCACATTTAAGTTAGTTTAACCTTCCCCGCTCTTACTCAGCCTCTCCATTTCGAGATAGTGACTGAAACCTTGAGCACTGACATCATTTTCTGTCACCATCATAATGGATGTGTTTGGTCTCAGTGTGAAATTCATAATTCACAATGTCAAATTAGTTAGATGATGATGTTTTCTTCATGTTTTGTTCCTCTAACTTAATGAGACCATTTGATGTACAAAGGATGGCTGCATACAAGCATTTAGGACACTTGAGGGGACAGCACATCAGGGAGACTGTACTGATGGCTTTTGGGAGGATGAGACAAGAAACTGAGGCACACTCCTTAACAGGAGGCTCTGTGAACCAAAATGATCAAAACCAAACAGCTCAAAGTTTAGGTAAAGAAGATCGTTCAACAGCATTCACATCCAGTCGGTCTTTCTGCGGAACAGGATGGTGGTTAAGAACCACAATTGGCTGGGCGTGGTTGCTCACGCCTAGAATCCCAGCACCTTGGGAGACTGAGGCAGGTGGATCACCTGAGGTCAGGAGTTCAAGGGCAGCCTGGCCAACATGGTAAAATGCTGTCTCTACTGAAAATACAAAATTAGCCGGGCATGGTGGCAAATGTCTCTAATCCCAGCTACTTGGGAGACTGAGGCAGGAGAATGGAGAATTGCTGGAACCCAGGAACTGGAGGTTGCAGTGAGTCAAGATTGTGCCACTGCACTCCAGCCTGGGCGACAGAGCAAGACTCCGTCTTAGAAAAAAAAAAAAAAAAACACAATAGCGGGGAGATGGTGGGTAGGTGGCAGGACTAATATGCAGCTTTCACTTGGATGGACAGAGAAGCATGAAGAGACCCACATTGTGAACTTTTGCTCCAAGAACTACAGCAGGAATATACCAGGGAAGCCGAGAGAATCCACAGGCCCTTTGAAGAAGGCAGATTGCCACTGCAGTCTCCGTGGGACAGCCGAGGAACTCCAAAGACAAAGAACGTAATTTCTTGGGAGCTCTATGGCCCTACTCACCACCTGATTATTATATGTCAATTTTCAGTGCGGCAAAAGAAGTCACACTTGAATGTTAATTTCCTCAGCAAGGTAATTTACGTCTATAGAAGGGTGTGTTTCACAGATGGAGCAATGGTGAGAGCACACCTGGACGAGGGAGGGGAGGGGTTCTCATTCCTGATGCAGGTAGCCCCTACTGCCCTGTCGTTCCCCTGTTGGCTAGGGTTGGACCACACAGTCTAAACTAATTCTGATTGGCTATTTTAAAGAGAGCAGGGGTATGAGCCAAAGTGGCAGGGTGCGTAGTTTGGCAGGTAGGACAGTTATGGAACAGGTCAGAGCAGGTGACCAGGGGTACAGGTGTGAACTACTGATTAGAACTGGTGGAAAAGTGGTTTACCAAAACTAGAGGCAAGGGGGCGCAGAGAACCAGGAAGTTAAACTTTAAAATGGAGAATTAGGCCGGGTGTGGTGGCTCAAGCCTGTAATCCCAGCACTTTGGGAGGCCGAGGCGGGTGGATCACAAGGTCAAGAGATCGAGACCATCCTGGTCAACACAGTGAAACCCCATCTGTACTAAAAATACAAAAAATTAGCTGGGCATGGTGGTGCGTGCCTGTAATCCCAGCTACTCAGGAGGCTGAGGCAGGAGAATTGCCTGAACCCGGGAG
>NW_016107837.1:967863-973436 GCF_001604975.1 Cebus imitator
TCGCGCCATTGCACTCCAGCCTGGGTAACAAGAGCGAAACTCCGTCCCAAAAAAATAAAATAAAAATAAAATAAAAATAAAAATAAAATAAAATAAAATGGAGAATTAAAGAATAAGAGAGCTGAACATACTGACATGCTGATTCTCTGAAGAGAAACTTGGAGTTCCCTGTATCTAACATGACCCGACCATTGCTGAGGCGCTTCTGAAAGCACCACCTCCTGGCTGGAGGCCGACCAACACACAGCCAGCGCCCCTAACAAAAACACAACCCAGGACCCTCGCCGAGTCCGCTTCACTCCCCTGTTGTGTCCACTGGTGCAGGTGCTGCTATCCACAGCTGAGAGGCCTGAAGACAGGTCATATCCCAGGACTCCTTACAGACACTCCCCAGTACCAGGACAGAGCCTGGTAGCTTTGCTGGGTGGCTAGATCCAGAAGATAAGTAACAATCCCTGCAGTTCAGTTCTCAGGAAGCCCCATCCCTAGGGGGAGGGGAGAGCACCACATCAAGGGAGCACCCTGAGGGACAAGGAATCTGAACAGTAGCCCTTGAGTCCCAGATCTTCCCTCTGACATAATCTACCCAAATGAGAAGGAACCAGAAAAACAATTCTGGTAACATGACGAAACAAGGTTCTTTAACACCCCAAAAGATTACACTAGCTCACCAGCAATGGATCCCAACCAAGACAAAGTCTCTGAATTGCCAGAAAAAGGATTCAGAAGGTTGACTCTTAAGCTAATCAAGGGGGCACCAGAGAAAGGCAAAGTCCAACGTATATATATTGAAAAAATGAGACAGGGAATGAATGGAAAAATCTCTAGTGAAATAGATAACATGAATCAAAAAACCAATCACGATATCTAGAAATGAAGGGCACGCTTAGAGAACTGCAAAATGTGTTGGAAAGTCTCAGCAATAGAATTGAACAAGTAGAAGAAAGAACTTCAGAGCTTGAAGACAAGGCTTTTGAATTAACCCAATCCAGCAAAGACAAAAACAAAGAATTTTTAAAAAACAAACAAAGACTCCAAGAAGTTTGGCATTGAGTTAAATTAGCCAAGCACCACACGAATTGCTAAAAGGTGCTCTAAATCTTGAAACAAATTCTCAAAACACACCAAAATACAATTTCCTTAAAGCATAAGTCTCACAGAACCTGTAAAGCAACAACACAATGAAAAAAAACCCAAAGTATTCAGGCAACAAATACCACCATGAATAGAATATTATCTCACACCTCACTGCTAACATCAAATGGACCACTTGAAAGATACACAATGGCAGAATGGATAAGAATGCACCAAACAAGTATCTGTTGTCTTCAAGAGATTCACCTGCCACATAAGGACTCACATAAACTTAAAGTAAAGGGGTGAAAAAAAATTCCATGCAAGGCCAGGCACGGTAGCTCATGCCTGTAATCCCAGCACTTCGGGAGGCTGAGGTGGGCAGATCACCTGAGGTCAGGAGTTCGAGACCAGCCTGACTAACATGGCAAAACCCCGTCTCTACTAAAAATACAAAATTAGCGGGGTGATACGCCATCACAAAAGAAAAAAAAAGATATTCCATGCAAATGGACACCAAAAGTGAGCATGTCAGGTCTCCATATGCAAGCCTGGAACCTGGAAGTCTGAAGTTTTGCTTGCCTCTACTAATCACCTCTCACCCCCAGCCTGAGTTCCCCATTGTCCCTAATGACCCAGCGAGCTTCCCCCGACAAGCCCCTCACCCCATCCTTCCATCTTAACTGTTATTATGATAATACTCTTCCCCACCCACCACTGTAACTGAACTGATGGTAATGTATACTCCTTGCCCCTACCCCCACCAGTGTAACTGATCTTACTCTGTAACTTTCCACTGCCCACCCCAAACCTACAAAACCAACTCCTATTCCATTGCCCTTTGCTAAAGCCCTTTTCAGCCTTAGCCCACCTGTACCCAGATGAATAAACAGCCATGTTGCTCACATGAAGCCTGTTTTGGGGGCGGGGGGGATCTCTTCATTCAAAGCATGTGTTTTCAATAGAACAGGGGCAGCTGTGATATTGTGCTGTAGCTGGCCTAGAGTAAGAGCCTGAACAACATCATTTTATAAAAGAAAAAGCTAGGCCGGGTGCAGTGGCTCAAGCCTGTAATCCCAGCACTTTGGGAGGCCGAGGCGGGTGGATCACGAGGTCAAGAGATCGAGACCATCCTGGTCAACACAGTGAAACCCCGTCTCTACTAAAACTACAAAAAATTAGCTGGGCATGGTGGCGTGTGCCTGTGATCCCAGCTACTCAGGAGGCTGAGGCAGGAGAATTGCCTGAACCCAGGAGGCGGAGGTTGCGGTGAGCCGAGATCGCGCCATTGCACTCCAGCCTGGGTAACAAGAGCGAAACTCCGTCCCAAAAAAAAAAAAAAAAAAAAAAGAAAAAGCTGTTTTTTAAAATAAGTTGTAACGGCTGCCCCATTCTCCTCACAATAATTGCTGGCCTTCGCTTCGGTAAATAAAACTGCTAGTTTGCTCTGCAAACTGCCCACTATGTAAAGCTGCTTACCTTTTCTTATCAGTACCAGAATAAGCAGCCCAAGCTAATGCCATCTTGGCCCCTGCAACTTGTAATAAGTAACTAAGATCTGTCATTTTCACCCTACCCAGATAATGTGTGAACTAACGTTTATCTTGACTTCTGTAAACCACTTAAGTAACAATCAGAGTGACAAAAGTCCCCTGGTCCTTGGAATGTCCGGAGCCCCCCTCACCCTCGTCTCTGCCCGGAAGGTGATTTACAGAATCCACTAGCCCTCAGAATGCCTGAAGCCCTTCATCCCCATCCCCGCTCCTCACCCTCTGGGTCCTAAAACTAGGATGTGGTTTTTCAGCTTAAAAACCCTGCTCTCCCTGAGTTCGACGCCACAGGTTGGAGAGACGTGAGTCCTCTGTGGTCGCTGGCATAATAAAGACCCTGCAATTTGGCATACTTTTGTCTTGGTGTTAACTTTCTATGCTCGGTCCAGTATAACACAGCTATTCTTTTATCAGACAAAACAAACTTTAAAGCAACAACAGTTAAAAAAGACAAAGAGGGTCATTATATAATGCTAAAAGGACTAGTCCAACAGGAAACTATCACAATGGTAACATATACGCACCTAACACTGTAGCTCCCAAATTTATAAAAAACTTGCTGGGTGCAATGGCTCACGCCTGTAATCCCAGCACTTTGGGAGGTTGAGGTGGGTGGATCATGAGGTCAAGAGATCAAGACCATCCTGGCCAATATAGTAAAACCCCATCTCTACTAAAATACAAAAATTAGCTGTGTGTGGTGGTACATGCCTGTAGTCCTAGCTACTTGGGAGGCTGAGGCGGGAGAATTTCTTGCACCTAGGAGACAGAGGTTGCAGTGAGCTGAGATTGCACCACTACACTACAGCCTGGTACCTGGTGACAGAACAAGGAAACACTGTCTCAAAAAAAAAAAAAAAAAAAAAAAATCAAAAAAAAAAAAAAAAAAACTTCATAAAACAATTACTACTAGACCTAAGAAATGAGATTGAGGGCAACACAGTAACAGTGGGTGACCTCAGTCCTCCACTGACAACACTAAACAGGTCATCGAGAAAGAAAGTCAACAAAGAAACAATGGACTAAACTGTACCCAAGAACAAATGGACTTAACAGACATTCACAGAACATTCTACCCAAAACTGCAGAATATACATTCTATGAAAGGAGAATAAGTTGTGGGGTCCCCAAATCACTAAGCTAAAGGGACAAGTCAAGCTGGGAACTGCTTATGGCCAACCTGCCTCCCATTCTATTCAAAGTCACCCCTCTGCTCACGGAGATAAACGCATCTCTGATGCCTGCTTTGGAGAGGCTAATCAGAAACTCAAAAGAATGCAGCTGTTTGCCTCCTATCTACCTTTGACCTGGGGGGTCTCCCGCCTTTGCTTCGAGTTATCCGCCTTTCCAGACTGAACAAATGTGCATCATGTTGATTGATGTCTCATGTCTCCCTAGACTATATAAAACCAAACTGTGCTCTGTTAAAAATGTGCACTTTAAATGAAGAGATCCCCCCCAAACAGGCTTTGTGGGAGCAACATGGCTGTTTATTCACCTGGGTGCAGGTGGGCTAATGCCAAAAAGGGTGTTAGCAAAGGGCAGTGGGATAGGAGTTGGTTTTGTAGGTTTGGGGCGGGCAGTGGAAAGTTACAGAGTAAGATCAGTTACAGTGGTGGGGGCAGGGGCCGGGAGTGTACATTACCACCAGTTCAGTCACAGTGGCGGGTGGGGAAGAGTAGTTAAGGTGGTAGGGTGGGGTGAGGAGTATTCACATTATCATAATAACCATTAAGATGGCAGGGTGGGGTGAGGGGCTTGTCAGAGGAAGCTCTGCTGTGCCATTAGGGACAATGGCGAATGCAGGCAGGGGTGGGAGACGATCAGCCAAGGCAAGCACGACTTCAGACTTTGAGGCTCCAGGCTTGCATATGGAGACCTGACACGGACCGCCTTGAGCAGGAGACATCAGGACCTCCTGAGGCTGCATCACACGTGTGCATCCTCAGTCTTGGCAAAATAAACTTTCTTAATTAGCTGAGGCCTGTCTCAGATTTTGGGGTTTCATAATTCTATTCATCAGCACATGGAACCTTCTTCAAGATAGATCATATGAGAGGCCACAAGACAAGTTTCAGCAAATTTAAGAAAATCAAAATCATAGCAGGTACGCCCTCAGCCCACAGTGGAAGAAAATTGGAAATCAACTCCAAAAGGAACCCTCAAAAACCATACAAATACATGAAAATTAAATAACCTTGATTTCAAGAATGAAATCAAGATGGAAATTTAAAAATGACTTGAGCTGAACTATAACAGTGACACAGCCTATCGATACCTGTGGGGTGCAGCAAAGGTGGTGCTGAGGGAGGACCGTGCCATTAAATGCCTGCAATCGAAACATCTGAAGAGCACAAATGGACCATCTAAGGTCACACCTCATGGAGCTAGAGAAACAAGAACAAACCAGACCCAGACCCAAACCCAGCAGAAGAAAAGAAATAACCAAGGTTAAAGCAGAGCCAAATGAAATTGAAATGAACAAAAATACAAAAGATAAAATAAAAAGCTAGTTGTTTGAAAAGATAAATAAAATTGACAGACCATTAGCAAGATTAACCAAGAAGGGAGAAGATCCAAATAAGCCCAATTAGAAACAAAACAGGAGATATTACAACTGATACCACAGAAATACAAAAGGTCAGCTGGGCGAGGTGGCTCACATCTGTAATCCCAACACTTCAGGAGTCCAAGGTAGGCAGATCCCTTGAGGTCAGGAGTTCGAGACCAGCCTGGCCAACATGATGAGACCCCCCATCTCTACTAAAAATACAAAAAAGAAAAAAATAGCAAGGCATGGTGGTGGGTATCTGTAATTCCAGCCACTCTGGAGGCTGAGGCACAAGAATTGCTTGAACCCAGGAGATGGAGATTGCAGTCAGCTGAGATTGTGATATTGTGCTGGCCTAGAGCCAGAACCGGAGCAAAACTATTTTATAAAATGCAAAA
>NW_016107837.1:974161-984765 GCF_001604975.1 Cebus imitator
AGTCCAGGACCAGACAGATTCACAGCTGAATTCTATCAGTCAAAGAAGAATTGGTACCAACCCTGTCGACACTATTCCAAAAGATAAAGAGGGAGTACTTCCTAAATCATTCTGTGAAGCAAGTGTCACCCTAATACCAAAACCAGGAAAGGACATAGCAAAAAAAAGAAAACTATAGATCAATATCCCTGAAGAACATAGATGCAAAATCCATAAAAAATCCTAGCTAACCTAATCCAATAGCATACCAAAAAGATACTGATCAAATGGTTTCATTGCAGCAGGAGCGGCCGCGGGAAACGGATCTCTCGGGCACCAAATACAGGAGGAAGGAGTTTATTCGGCTAGGAGCAAGGTGGCATATTTGCCTAATAGCCAATCTCCCCTAACAAAGGAAAGTTCCTTCTTTATATAGGCTTATACTTTAGATGTTACATGTGGAAGAATCTTAGGTTTATAGCTTAACATATGAAAAGGCTCTCAGTTTACAGTCTTAGGAATTACATATGAAAGGGGCTTCGGTTTACAGCCTTAGGAATGAAAAGGGGAAGTTGATCTGAGACGCCTGGGTCTCCCTCTTCACCCGCCCCCCTTGAGACCCTCACCACTTTATAATATTAGTGAGAGGTCTCACTTTCATTCTCACTTTTCAGATTTTCTGAAGAAACAGACTGATAATGTTTCATATAATACACTTGTGATGTCATTTTTTGGCTAACTGCGGTAGTGATGAATCCCCTCATCATCTGAAGGAACAGGGGCAGTAGACAAGGGAGCAGTAAACAAACACCTATTATTATTAGAACACTTATGATGAGGGTTTTGCATCCTCCCAAGGGTGAGAACCAACCTCCAAATAAGGACTCAGGGTTAAATCCGTGCCACACCTGTACAGGCACGTGTGCCAGTTTGCTCGTGTCTCGCACAATTTCCTCCACTGCTTGCCCCTGGTCATCTATGTGCAGACAGCAGTTGGTTAGACTGAATTTTCCCCAGACTACTCCTTCAGCTGCTAGCAAACAATCTAGGGCCAGTCGGCTCTGATAAATAGCATTTCTCATTTGAGTTTTTTGTCGGGCCAAGAGGGACAGAGCTTTGCCTGTTTCATTAGTGAGTATTTCCAAAACAGCCTGCAACCGGATGATCTGGTTGAGCATGTACATAGCGGTCCGGTATCCCCATGAGCCATCTTCAGCTCATGTGGCCGGCCCATAGTACTCAATAATTCCCTAGTTTTAGGTCTCTCTTCTCCCTAGTGGAGTCAACTGGATGCCGTAACGGCTCACTGATCTTAACAGATAATAGGAAGAAAGAGGGCCTAATGCTGCCTATGACACAGCTACCTGTCCATCTCACAGATTACACACCTTATATTGAGTGCCATTATATAAACAGGCTCCCTTCTGTGTCCCCATACATTTATAAGAACTGCAGGACAAAAGAATGGGAGTAACTTTTACATCCTACCTGGTGTACTTACTGAGGGCATTCTTCAAAGTTAGTTAATGTTCCTACTGTGCAACTCCAGATATTAAGAAGCACAAGTCCCACGATGAATCTCCTCATGCTTCGGCCGTGTAGCCCAGCCAGCTTCTGGGGTGTGGCTGGAGCAAGGCTTGTTGTCCTTCTTAAGGTGATTCTGCAGTCCTTGCCTCGGTCTAAGTCTCAGCTCTTGCTGGTTTTCACACGGCTGTGGTGGATTCAGGCTGGGGTTCCTTCTACCTTCACAGCTGTGGGATTGGTCAGGCTCAGGTCTGAGGTCCTTTCCACTGTGGCTTTAGAGGGGCTGTACTCCTGTTCTTTATCCACACGTCATTACCTAGTGAGAAAGGGTGAGCTGGGGAGAAAAAGCCTTACAGGACATTTGTTATTTACTTAGGTTGAAGGATCCTAAGCGACTCTCCTTAGAGCTGGTGACTAGCATCCTAACTCAATCTCCCCCCACTCCCGAGGAGTTCCCAGGAGTGCCCAGAGTAGGGGAGGGGGCCTATGGTATAAGACTTCACAGGGGAATATCCTGTTTTTCCTAAAGGGGGTGCCTCTAATTTTGAATAACTCCAAGGGAATTGCCTGCACCCACTCTAATCTTGTTCCCTGACACACTTTCCCTAAGCTGTTTTTGATGGTCCAGCTCATTTTGTTCCACTTTTCCCGGAACTCTGAGGTCGGTAGGCAGTGTGCAGTTTCCAGGTGATACCCAAGGCGGTTGTGTGACATGTAAAAGCCCCATAAAACTGCATACCTCAACCATACCTCGGCTCTCTGTTGAAACTGCTCTCTGTAACCCAAATGTGAATAAGTAATTAAGGACTGTGATTTCCACCCTACCCAGGCAATGTGTAAACAAATGCTGATCTCGACTTTCGTGAACCACTTAACTAACAAGTGGAATGTCAAAAAGTCCCCTGGCCCTCGGAGTGTCTGGAGCCCCTCACCCCATCTTCGCCCAGGAATCCACTGGAATGTCCGGAACCCCCTGACTCCCACCCCCGCCCCTCACCCTCACTCCCAAGGTGATTTTTACGGGTATAAAGGGTCTTGACACCCTCCTTTTGGGGCCATGGGTTAGAGAGATGTGAGTCCTCTGCGGCCGCCGGCAATAAATACCCTGCAATTTGGCATACTTTCGTCTTGGTGTTGACTTTCTATGCTCGGGCCGATATAACAGTTGCTGTTTTCCGGACTAAATCTGCCACAAATGCTGGTCCACTGTCTGCTCCGATGTGCAGTGGTAGTCCAAACCTAGGGATAAGATCTCGAAGCAGAACACAGGTTACTTCGTGGGCTCTTTCAGTCCCACCCAGAGTAAGTGCACACCAGGACCAACAAACACTTCTGTCCTCCACACTTGGACATTTCAATAAAGTCTACCTGGAGATCTTCAAACGGAGCTGCTCCATAAGCTTGAATTCCAGGGGGAATAGCTGGACTCTGCCTCGCGTTGTGTTGCCGACATGTAACGCATCGCTGTGCCGCAGTTTTGGTCAAGTCTGCTAAGTGTGAGATATAAAAGTACCGGCCCAACATCTTTTCAAGCGACTCTTGACCTAAATGAGTGATCTCATGTACGGCTTGAACAACTGCGGCCCCCAGCAGCCGTGGTGCTGCTATTCTTCCATCTGGCCATTGGATCCATCCTTCTTTAATCAGTTGCCCCCTTCTGTCTGGAGAAAGTCTCTTTCCTCTAGGTAGTAGATCAGGGATCTGGGGAATCAGCGGGGCTGTGACTGCTGTTCGGTAGGGGGCAGATGGTGCCCTACGAGCTGCTGAATCTGCTGGGGAATTTCCCAGGGCCCCGGAGGTGTGGGCCCGCTGATGTCCTCGGCAATGCACGACCACCACCCTCCAGGGCTTCCAGACTGCTTCTAGCAGCTGCAAAATGTCATGCTGATACTTTCTTTCTTTTCCCCCTGAAGTTAACAGGCCTCTCTCTTTGTACAGTGCTCCGTGTAATTTATCGAGAGTCTGTGTAAATGTTTACCACCTTATCTTCACTCAGCTCTAAGGCTCGAGTTAAAGCAATGAGTTCAGCCTTCTGAGCCGAGGTGCCCTGAGGCAGGGATTTGGCCTCCATTACAGTGTCCAGAGTTACCACTGCGTAGCCTGCACATCTGTCCCCTCGTGGATTGACAAAGCTTCTCCCATCCACATACAGCTCCCAGTCTGCTACTGTCCATGGCTGGTCCCGAAGTCAGGCCTGCTGGAATAGACTGTGTCCAGGACTTCAGCACAGTTGTGTTCCACGGGACCCTCTGACATTGGGAGCAAAGTGGCGGGGTTCAAGGTGCTGCAGACTTCAATGGTGATGCGGGGATTTTCACGTAGCAGGCCCTGGTATTTGGTCAGCCTGACAGCTGATAACCAGCGGTGCCCTCTGGTATTCATTAGAGTCACTACTGCGTGAGGCGCCTTGATATTTAGGTTCTGTCCCAGAGTTAGCTTATCTGCTTCTTGTGCCAGCAGAGCAGTTGCTGCCAGGGCCCTTAAGCATGGGGGCCATCCTTTGGAAACTCCATCCAGCTGCTTGGAGAGGTAAGCTACAGGCCTGGTCCAAGGTCCTACTGTTTGGACAGGGACCCCAACTGCCACTTTTTCTCTTTCTGCCACATATAATGTGAAGGGCTTTGTTAAATCAGGCAGCCCCAAAGCTGGAGCTGACATTAATTTTGTTTCCAGTTCCTGGTAGGCCTGGCGCTGCTGGGATCCCCATTCAAAGGGCTCCTTGTCTCCCCGCCTTGTCACATCATAGAGGGGTTTGGCTAGTACTGTGAAGTTTGGAAATCCACAATTTACAAAACCCACCGCTCCCAGGAGCTCTCTCGCCTGCCTTTTAGTCTCAGGTTCTGTCACTCTGCAAGCGGCTTGCTTCCTCTCTGCTTCTAGGCTGTGTTCCCCCTTCCAGATGGCGAGCCTCAGATACTGCATTTGCTTTTTGGCAAATCTGGGCTTTCCTTTTAGACACTTTATACCCACAGTCCTCCAGGTGCCGAAGTAAGGCATTTGTTTGCGCACCCGACTGCCGTGGGGTGTCCCAATAGAAGGTTATCAGCATACGGGGGCAGCATGCAAGCAAGAAGCTTCTGGGGGGTGGTCAAGGGCTGATGCCTCCCCAAGGATGATGAGAGAGTTTTCGAGCACCTGGGAAGCTGGGTCCAGGTGTATTGAGTGGTTACACCTGCTTCTGGGTTTCTCTCATTGAAATGCAAATAGTCTTTGACCCTCTGAGGCCAGTCCAATGCTAAGGAGGTATTCTTTAAGTCCAATTAAGTGAATCAAGTATCCTCTGCTGGCAATAATCCCAATTGCGTGTATGAGTTGGGTGCAAAGCCACACAAACCCTGCACTGGCCTAGGCGATAAAATCAATCTTCTGCTTCTGGCTAGGAAGGCTCCATCCTCCTTCCAAAGGGACAATGAGAGCCTGGATGACCCCTGCTAAGGCATTTTTAGCTGCAGGGAGTCTCCTTTTTGAATGGGATAGTGGCCCTTGATTTACACAACAGGTTTTGCCGGAGAAGGGGCTGCGGCAGTCCATCAAGTACAAGAAAGTCTTCTCTTAACACCTTAACAGCTCTAACAATATTGGTTCTGTTTTTTTCCATGGGGGGGTTACAGGCTGTCATCTGGACTGTGGGCTCTTTGGGGGCATATGCGTCCAGCCCCCCTCTCTTTTAGTCCAGTGGCCTTCCCATTAGATTGAACAGAGCCCCTTCACTTTTTATCTGGATCCTCGTGCTTAGGATCGCCCTGTTCTCCCATTATCTGTGGGCATTTTTTTCCGCAGTGTCCTATTTCTTGACAAAATGCACACTGATCGCGTTGCAGGCGCAGGCGGGCAGACTGTGGGGCTTTCCAGGAACCCCCCTTTTTCCACACTCTTGGGGGCGTTCCTCTCATAGCAGCAGCTCTCAAGTTGGCCTTCCGTTGAGCCTGACGTTCCCTTTCCCTATGATTTTCCCTCCGGCTTACCGCCTCTTGGTTTGCAAATGCCTGGTTAGCTACTTCCAATAACTGAAGTATTCGTACATGCAAGTCCTGTCTGTTTCTGCCACTGCATTTGCCTGGACTTGGGAGTCCGCGTTTCTGGCGGTGAGGGGGATGGTGGTTTCTAGCAGTCTATCCCTTGGCTACTAAAGCAGTCGCTGCCTGCTCTCTTAGCCACTTTGGAGGGTTTAACACTAACTGCAACCACGAGTCTATGTAGGGAAATTGATCAAGGTGCTGTAGCTCGCCGTATATAACCTCACGCCTTACTTTGGAGACAAGGGGCCTGTCTAGGGTCCCCCTGGAGGCCAACCTACCCCAAACGCTGGCCAATCTTCCCTACATAAAACCTTAATTTCTCTGGTGTCATAGTTACTTTATAATTCTCACTAAATCCCTTCTTGAAAATTTTCAGCATGGTTTCTAAAGGGGTGGGCTTGCTATGGGAGTGACCCATATTAACACTTCAAAGAAACAACTCCCACACTTAGGAGAGTGCAAGTTCACTCACAGCAGTTCCTGCCTAGCAAGACGCAGCACGAGCACTCTCCGATTTACATTCACTTCAATCCTTTTACAACACCCAGAGGCTTCTTCACTCAGCCTTATGTGGCTGTCTCTAATTCTTACAAATTGCTCAACGCATGAGGCCCTTCCTAATGGGCCCAATACCTTTTACAACTGATGAGTCCGGCTGGACACATCTACACACAGACACACATCCACACACAGACACACATCCGATTGCCCTCCTTCCAATTCAAAACCATAAGCAAAAGCTTCCAAGGTTACAGAGAGCTACCTTCCAACGTGCCGATCTGGCACTCGTGGGTGATCAGGCCACGCTTCCACCCAAAACGGGGTGGGCTACTTTCCTGGGTTCAATCTTACCAAATTCAGTGAGCTGGACTTCCCCAAATGCTCATTCCTCCTCAGTGTTCGGCCACTGGGTGGATCCGCACTGCCGTGCCTCCCTGCTCCCCTCTGGTGAGGCTTTTCCACCCGGCAAATACCTGCCCAGGAGTGCTCTCAGGATGCGTCACCCCAGGGAGCAGGAGTCCCCCCGCAGGGATGCTTCACACGGCTAGGCAAACCACCTAAGAGACTTTTTCCCACCGTCTGCTATCCGAGACTCGCTTCCCAGCCAACGCACCAAAAATGTAGCAGGAGCGGCCGCGGGAAACGGATCTCTTGGACACCGAATACAGGAGGAAGGAGTTTATTCAGCCAGGAGCAAGGTGGCATATTTGCCTAACAGCCAAGCTCCCCTAACAAAGGAAGGTTCCTTCTTTATATAGGCTTATACTTTAGATGTTACACGTGGAAGAATCTTAGGTTTACAGCTTAACTTATGAAAAGTGTCTCAGTTTACAGTCTTACGAATTACATATGAAAAGGGCTTCAGTTTACAGTCTTAGGAATGAAAAGGGGAAGTTAATCTGAGATGCCTGGGTCTCCCTCTTCACCATGATCATGATCAAATGGGTTTCATGCCAGGGATTCAGGGATGGTTTAACATCTGCAAGTCAATAAATGTGATACACTACATAAACAGAATTAAAAACAAAAATCACATGATCATCTCAATAGATGCCAAAAAAGCATTTAACAAAATCCAGCATCCTTTATGATTAAAACCTTCAGTAAAATCGATATAGAAGAGGCATACCTTAAGGTAAAAAGACATCTAGGCCGGGTGCAGTGGCTCACACCCATAATCCCAGCACTTTGAGAGGCTGAGGCAGGTGGATCATGATGTCAAAAGATTGAGACCATCCTGGCCTACATGGTGAAACCCCATCTCTGTTAAAAATACAAAAACTAGCCAGGCATGGTGGTGCGTGTTACTCAGGAGGCTGAGAAAGGAGAATCACTTGAAGCTGGGAGGCAGAGGTTGCAGTGAGCCAAGATCATGCCACTGCACTCCAGCCTGGTGACAGAGCCAGACTCTATCTCAAAAAAAAAAAAAAAAAAAAAAAAAAAAAACAAAACAAAAAAAAAAAAAAAAAAAAAGACATCTCTGACAAACCCACAGCCAACATTATATTGAATGGGGAAAAATTGAAAGCATTCCGCCTGAGAACTGAAACAAGACAAGGGTGCCCACTCTCACCACTCCTGTTCAACATAGTACTGGAAGTCCTGGCCAAAGCAGTGAGACCAGAGAAAGAAAGAAAGGGCATCCAAATTAATAAAGAGGAAATCAAACTGTTGCTGTTTGCAGAAGACACAATTGTACACCTACAAAACCCTAAAGACTCATCCAAAAAGCTCCTAGAACTGGTAAATGAATTCAGCAAAGTTTCAGGATATGAAATTAATGTACACAAGTCAGTAGCCCCGTTATACACCAACCACGAAGCTGAGAATCAAATCAAGAACTTGACCACTTTTACAGTAGCTGCAAAAAATAAAATACGTAGGAATATACTTAACCATGGAAGTGAAAGACCTCTACAAGGAAAACTATAAAACACTGCTGAAAGAAATCAGATGACACAAATGGAAACACATCCCATGCTCATGGAGTGGTAGAATTAATATTGTGAAAATGACCATACTGCCTAAAGCAATCTACAAATTCAATGCAATTCTCATCAGAATACCATTATTCTTCATGGAACTAGAAAAAAACAATTGCAAAATTCATACGAAACCGAAAAAGAGCCTGCATACCCAAAGCAAGACTAAGCAAAAAGAACAAATCTGGTAATTCCAGCTGAGGCAGGCGGATCACCTGAAGTCAGGAGTTCGACATCAGCCTGACCAACATGGTGAAATCCCGTCTCTACTAAAAATACAAAATTAGCCAGGCATAATGGTGCATGCCTCTAAGCCCAGCTACTTGGGAGCCTGAGCCAGGAGAATTGCTTGAACCCGGGAGGCAGAGGTTGCAGTGAGCCAAGTTTGTGCTATTGCACCACCTTGGGTAACAAGAGCAAAATTCCATCTCAAAAAAAAAATGAACAAATCTGGAGGCATCACATTATTTGACTTCAAGCTATACTGTAAGGTCATAGTCACCAAAACAATAGTCACCAAAACAGCACCGTACTGGTATAAACACAGGGATATAGATTAATGGAACAGAATAGAGAATCCAGAAATAAAGCCAAATACTTAGAGTCAAGTGATCTTTGATGAGGCAAACAAAAACGTAAAGTGGGAGAAAGGACACCCTGTTCAACAAATGGTGCTGGAATAATTGGCAAGCCACATGTAGGAGAATGCAACCGGATCCTCATCGCTCACCTTGTACAAAAATCAACTCAAGATGGATCAAAGACTTAATCTGAGAGCTGAAACCCTGGAGATTCTAGATGATAACATTGGAAAAACCCTTCTAGACATTGGCTTAGGGATAGACTTACTGACCAAGGACCCAAAAGCAAATGCAACAAAAACAAAGTTAAATAGATGGGACTTAGTTAAACTAAAAATCTTCTGCACAGCAAAAGAAATAATCAGCAGAGTAAGCAGACAACCCATAGAATGGGAGAAAGTCTTAGCAATCTATACATCTGACAAAGGAATGTACAAGGAACTCAAACAAATCAGCAAGAATAAAAGAATCCCATCAAAAAGTGGGCCAAGGAAATGAATAAACAGTTCTCTTTTTTTCTTTTTTTGTTTTAAAGACGGGGTTTCACCATGTTGGTCAGGCTGGTCTTGAACTCCCGACCTCAGGTGATCCGCCCGCCTTGGCCTCCAAAGTGCTTGGATTACAGGCGTGAGCCACCACGCCCGGCCAGAACAAACAGTTCTCAAAAGAAGATATATAAATGGCCAACAAACATGAAAAAGTGCTCAACATTAGTATTATCAGTGAAATGCAGATCAAAACCACAATGCGATACCACCTTACTCCTGCAATTATGGCCATAATCAAAAAGTAAAAAACATAGGCCAGGCTCAGTGGCTGATGCCTGTAATTTCAGCACTTTAGGAGGCCCAGGCAGGTGGCTTGAGCTCAGGAGTTCGAGACCAGCCTGGGCAACATGGTGAAACCATGTCTCTACTAAAATAGAAAAAATTAGCTGGGCGTGGTGGCATGTGCCTGTAGTTTTAGCTACTTGGGAGGCTGAGGCAGGAGAATTGCTAGAACTCGGGTGGTGAAGGTTGCAGTGAACCAAGATCACACCACTGCGCTTCAGCCTGGACGACAGAGCGAGACTCCATCTCTAATAATAATAATAATAAATGTTGGCGTGGATATGGTGAAAAGGGAACACCTTTAATTGTTGGTGGGAATGTAAACCAGTACAACCACTATGGAAAACAGTGTGGAGATTCCTTACATAACTAACAGTAGATCTACCACTTGATCCAGCAATCCCATTCCTGAGTATCTACCCAAAGGAAACTAAGTCATTATACAAAAGATACTTGAACATGCATGTTTATAGCAGCACAATTTGCAATTATAAAAATATGGAACCAGCCCAGATGCTCGTAAATCAATGAGTGGATAAAGAAAATGTGGTGACCAAGTGCGGTGGCTCATGCCTGTAATCCCAGCACTTTGGGAAGTTGAGGTAGGCAGATCATGAAGTCAGGAGTTTGAGACAAGCCTGGCCAACATGGTGAAACCCCGTCCCTAGTAAAAATACAAAAAATTAGCTGGGCTTGTTGGCAGGTGCCTATAATCCAAGCTACTCGGGAGGGTGAGGTAGAAGAATTGCTTGAACCTAGGAGGCGGGGTTGCAGTGAGCCGAGACCGCACCGCAGCACTCCAGCCTGAGCCACAGAGCAAGACTCCATCTCAAAAAAAAAAACAAAAAGAAAATGTAGCATATATACCGTGAAATGCTCCTCAGCCATAAAAAGGAGGGAAATAATGGTATTTGCAGCAACCTGGATGGAATTGGAGACCATTACTCTCAGTGAAGTAACTCAGGAATGGAAAACCAAACATCGTGTGTTCTCACTCCTAAGCGGGAGCTAAGCTATGAGGACCCAAAGGCATAAGAATGACACAGGGGACTTTGAGGATTCAGAGGAGAGGGTGGGGGGCGTGAGGGATGAAAGATTACACATGGAGTACAGTGTACACTGCCCATGTGATGGGTGAAACAAAATCTCAGTAATCACAACTAAACAACGTAGTCATGTAACCAAATA
>NW_016107837.1:986857-987922 GCF_001604975.1 Cebus imitator
AAAAAAAAAAAAAAAAATCACCCACATATCTGCCTAGCTCCTGAACACGTACAGTAGGAAATGTACTTTTTTGTGTTTCTTTTATAGCATGCTGTAAAGGTACGTAACCATGGTTAGTAAAAAGACACCTTGCTTGACTTAACCAGTGACATCATACAAGGAATGACTTGTACCCATATAGGTAATCCCTAGGTCTTGAGTACATAATGCTTGGCAGCACAATGTACCTTCTGTAGGCCTCATTTGGATAGAGTTTCTATATCTGTTTCAGTTATTAACTAACTGAAAAGGACAGCGTGCTATTTCCAGTGAGTACAGAAAAGCATTAGCAGGCCAGGAGTGGCAGCTCACGCCTGTAGTCTCAGCACTTTGGGAGGCCATGGTGGGCATATCACTTGAGGTCAGGAGTTCGAGACCAGCCTGGCCAACATGGCAAAACCCCATCTCTACTAAAATACCAAAATTAGCTGGGCATGGTGGCAGGTGCCTGTAATCCCAGCAACTTGGGAGGCTGAGGCAGGAGAATTGCTTGATCCTGGGAGGCAGAGGTTGCAGTGAGCTGAGATCACGCTACTGCACTCCAGCCTGGGTGACAGAGTGAGATGCCATCTCAAAAAAAAAAAAAAAAAAAAAAAAAAAAAAAAAAAAAAAAAAAAAAAAAAAAAAGAACCACGACTGGCTATCAAATGGCCTGATGTGAAGAGGTGTCTATTTTTGTAGTTAGCCTGGTAACACAGTCATGATAAAATAGAGACCCACTAAAAGAACCATAAAGGCTAGAAAACCAGCCATGTCCAGCAGCTCATGTCTGTAATCCCGACACTTTGAAAGGCTGAGGCGGGAAGATGGCCTGAGGCCAGGACTTTGAGACAAGACTGGGCAATATAGGGAAACCCCTCTCTCTCTAAAAAATGCCAGGCAGGGTAGTGCACACCTGTAGTTCCAGCTACTCAGGATGCTGAGGTGGGAGGATCACTTGAGCCAAGAGTTCAAGGCTGCAGTGAGCTAGAATCGTGCCACAGCACTCCAGCCTGGATGACAGAGTGAGACCCTGTCTCTTAAAAA
>NW_016107837.1:989382-995788 GCF_001604975.1 Cebus imitator
AAAAAAAGATCAGTCAGGCCAGGCGCAGTGGCTCACACCTGTAATCCCAGCACTTTGGGAGGCCGAGGCGGGTGGATCACCTGAGGTCAGGGGTTCAAGATCAGCCTGGCCAACATGGCAAAACCCCATCTCTACTAAAAATGCAAAAATTAGCCAGGCATGGTGGTGGGCACTTGTAATCCCAGCTACTCAGGAGGCTGAGGCAGGAGAAGTTCTTGAGCCAGAGAGGTGGAGGTTGCAGTGGGCCGAGATCATGCCACTGCACTTCAGCCTGCGTGACAGAGCAAGACTGTCTCAAAAACAAAAAAGATCAGCGGATGAGAACCCCCCAGTTGCACACTCTACTTGGCCAGGTGTTGGCAGGGCAGAGCTGTGCTGTCATACAGCCCCCACTGTGCCATGACGGGGACCCCCAACAGCAGCTCTGCTCCGTCCCTGTGCTGGCCAGCGCAGGCGGCCACTGGGAGGCCCTCCCCGGCCGGTGTGCACAGACCTGAACTGGTAAAATGCTCTTTTCTCTGTCAGTACCACACTTATGGGAAACCGGGTGACCCTGTGACAACAGGGACCTGCTCTGGTACTGCACAGAAATCTGTCAATCCGAGGCACAAGTTCATATCCTGCCGACTTACCAACAAGGCAAAACTGGGCATCTAAATCATGAGTGTGTTTCCAATTTAGTTTCTACTTTTCATCAGATTTATACATGAACTCTTTCTTTTTTCTTTTCTTTTCTTTCTAGAAACAGAGTCTCGCTTTGTTACCCAGGCTAGAGTGTAGTGGCACAGTCACAGCTCACTGCCACCTCAAACTCCTGGGCTTAAGTGATCCTCCCGCCTCAGCCCCCCAGTAGCTGAAGTTTTTGTAAAGATGGGGTCTTGCCATCTTGCCCAGGCACGTCTCCAACTCCCGGGCTCAAGGGATCCTCCTCTCTTGGCTGGGATCCTCCCAGAGTGCTAGGATTGCAGGCATGAGCCACCACACGTGGAAACGTGCACATAATTTAAACAGCTACCTAGTTTTGCAAGGTTTCTTACAAAATACAGCAGTTCCCTGTATTCGCATCACTGGAGGCAGCTGCCTTCAACTTTCAGCTCATTCTTTTGGTTTCAGCTCCATATCCCTGAAAAGCATTCTTATATTGCTACTCCTTGACCTCCAGTACCATTATAATTCATCTTTGACTTAGGTCAATAGTCACAGTTTACATTGTGAGGAGACCGCACAAACTCTCTCATACCTGAGCCATGTAATGTGTCATCGTGACTTTTCCTTCCCTGCTCAACTTCTTATTTCCCCTGGCATTAATAAATGCTGTCTTTCTAATTTTGCTTACTTTCTTTTTTATTACTAACTCAACTCCAAATTCTGCCAAATGTCCCAATCTCCCTGGAAGCATCTCAGTCCATGCCAAATGTCCCAATCTCCCCGGAAGCGTCTCAGTCCATCAGACATTCTGCCAACTCCAAACGGACTCTGCGTGTGAGCTGGGGACACAGCCTTCAGCCTGGGGCCTCCCTTCACCAGCGTTCTTTGCCCTTCTCTTTCTGTAGGATCCCAGCTTCCTGGATCCCACCACTTCCTCTTTCCTGGTTTACTCTGACGCACCACACCCTCAGGTCACTTCCTGAGAAAGGGGCCAAGGATGTACATTTTTTGAGGACTTATCATTCTGAAATTCTCTCTTCCACCCTCACTCACGATTAACAGTTTGGCTGAGTATAAAAATCTAGGCTAGAACTCATTTAACTTCAGAATTTTGAGAGCACTCATTCATTGACTTCAACCATGAGTTGTGTTGTTGAGAAGTCAGAAGTCGTTCTGATCCTGGCCAGTTGTACAGGATCTACTGCTTTTGCTTCTGTTTTTGTTTGAGACAGAGTTTCACTTTCGTCGCCTAGCCTGGAGTACAATGGCACGATCTCGGCTCACTGCAACCTCTGCCTCCCAGGTTCAAACAATTCTCCTGCCTTAGCCTCCCAAGTAGCTGGGATTACAGGTGCCTGCCACCACGCCTGGGTAATTTTTTGTATTTTTAGTAGAGACGGAGTTTCACCATGTTGGCCAGGCTGGTCTGAAACTCCTGGCCTCAGGCAATCTGCCCGCCTTGGCCTCCAAAGTGCTGGGATTCCAAGCGTGAGCCACTGGTCCAGGCAGAGACCTAGTGTGTCTCTCTGGGTATTTACAGGATCTTCTCCTTGTCTCCCATGTTCTGAAACTCCCTTTGATATGCCTTAGGTACACACTTATTTTCATTCTTGGTTCTAAGCATTCAACGAGTCCTTTCAATCCAGAAACTTGAATTTAATTTCTCTTTTTTTTTTTTCCAGATGGAGTCTCACTCTGTCACCCAGGCTGAAGTGCAGTGGCACACTCTCAGCTCACTGCAACCTCCACCTCCCAAGTACAAGTGATTCTCCTGCCTCGGCCTCCCTACTAGCTGGGATTACAGGGGTGTACCACCACACGTGGCTAATTTTTTTTTTTTTTTTTTTTTTTTTTGAGGCAGAGTCTTGCTCTGTTGCCAGGCTGGAGTGCAGTGGCGTGATCTCGGCTCACTGCAACCTCTGACTCCCTGGTTCAAGTGATTCTCCCGCCTCAGCCTCCTAAATAGCTGGGACTACAGGCATGCGCCACCACACCCAGCTAAGTTTTGTATTTTTAGTAGAGATGGGGTTTCACCATGTTGGCCAGGATGGTCTCGATCTCCTGACCTCGTGATCTACCCACCTTGGCCTCCCAAAATGCTGGGATTACAGGCATGTGCCACTGCACCCAGCCGTGAATAGAAATTTTTAAAATCACATCAGGCATATACCTCTGACAAGTTTTGGTTCTTTTGCCTTTTTGTGGTGTATGTTTTATTTTGAGACGTGGTCTCTGTTGCCCAGGCTGGAGTGCAGTGGCACGATCAAAGCTCACCGTGGCCTCAAACTGCTGGGCTCAACGATCAAGTGATCCTCCCACCCTAGCTCGCCGAGCAGCTGGTGTGCGCCACCATGCCCAGCGAAGTATTTTTGTATTTTGTATTTTTTGTAGAGTTCATCTCAATTTTCTGACCTCGTGATCCACCCGCCTCAGCCTCCCAAAGTGCTGGGATTATAGGCATGAGGCACTGTGCCTGGGCTAATTTTTATACTTTTAGTAGAGACAGGGTTTTGCCATGTTGGCCAGGCTGGTCTCAAACTCCTGACCTCAAGTGATCTGACCACTTCAGCCTCCTTGGCATGAGCAACCGCACCTGGCTGAGTTTAATGTCTGTGAAATGTTTTTGGATTATTTATTTGATGACTTTCTCCCCTCCTTGTTCTCCCTTTCTAGACGTATTATGTAGATGTTAGGTCTCCCAGACTGATCCTTCAATTCCTTTATTTCTTTCATTTTCAACTTTCTTTTCTTTTGAGACAGAGTCTCGATATGTTGTACAGACTGGTCCCGAACTTCTGGACTCAAGTGATCCTCCCACCTCAGTCTCCTGAGTTGCTGGGCGACAGGCATGCACTACTGCACGGGGCTTTCTTTTTAACTTTTTGCTCTAATTTCTTTTCTTTTTTTTTTTTTGAGACGGAGTTTCGCTCTTGTTACCCTGGCTGGAGTGCAATGGCGCGATCTCGGCTCAACCTCCGCCTCCTGGGTTCAAGCAATTCTCCTGCCTCAGCCTCCTGAGTAGCTGGGACCACAGGCGTGCACCACCACACCCAGCTAATTTTTGTATTTTTAGAAGAGATGGGATTTCACCGTGTTGATGAGGATGGTCTCGATCTCTTGACCTCGTGATCCACCCGCCTCGGCCTCCCTAAGTGCTGGGATTACAAGTGTGAGCCACCGCGCCTGGCCTACAACTGTCTTTAATACATGACAAAAGCAAGCTGTGGCTTCTTTTCACTGAAGGCTGGAGAGTGGGGAGATCTGTCAAGGCCACCAGGGCCTGCAGGCCACGCACCAGGCTCTCCCCGTCAGGGGCTGTGGGGGCTTCTTGCTGTGCCCTTCCGTCCTCAGCTGCCATGAGCCACACCTACGCATCATCGGAGTCTGTCAGAGGTGCCAGGCCGACAAGTGCCCCTGGGTTCTCACTCCTCCCGGGTCCTTGGGATGCTGGCTGGGAGAGCCCTGCTCTGCTGACCCCTCACTCCTAAGGGGCTTGCAGAAGAGGCCGATGGTCCGAGAGCTGACTCCTTAGCCCAAGCCAGGGCTGTCCAAATACTAAGGTCCCTCTACTCCCATAGGAAGGCTCAGAACCTTCTAGGAGCCTCTCTCTGGGGCCGGGGTAGATGGGGAAATGGAGCAAGATGGAGAAAAATGATGTTCATGAAAGGGCTCCCGGTGTGTATGACAGGCAGACCAGGGCCTGCAGGACTGGGCTAGGGGGCTAGCTGGGGGAAGGCAGCAGGTGGGGCAGCTGCGCCTCGACTGAGCCTTTGGTGGGGCATATGAGGCCTGGGTTTGGGAAGCCTTGCCTTCTGTCCTGGGGGCCACCAGAGCTGTCCCCTGGGCTGCACCCCTAGAGCTGGTCTGAAGACAGGCAAGAGGCATGGCTGTGACCCACCCTCTCCTGGCACCCCACCCCAGGCAACCCCGGATATTGGGGTCACAGCTCAGCCTCTCCACTTATTCATGCATGCATGCCACGTATATTTTTTGAGCAACTAAGCGTTCATTCATGCATGCATGCATGATTCATTCATTCATTTATGCCACAATAACCCGAGGGCTCTCCCCTGTGCAGCACTGCATCAGACGCGGGAGATACTGAAACTGATCAGGTCACTGCCTACGATGTCCCAACCACTTTCAAATGCCCCATCCGCAACCAAAGCCTCTCTGTTCCAGATGAGGGCAGACCCATCCTCCCCACTGCTCAGGCCAAGGACTTTAGGTCCTCTTTAACTTTCCCTAACACCTACCTCACCCCCATCAGTTTGAGTTTCTTGTGGTTGCAGTAAAAATGTACTTCAAACTCAGCGGCTTAAAACAACACAAAGTTACTATCTGATACTTACAGAGGTCAGAAGTCCAACAAGAGCCTCCCTGAGCTAAAGTCAAGGTGTTGGCAGGGCCAGGTTCTCTCTGGGGCTCTAGGGCAGAATCCATTCTTGGAGGTTTCCACCTCCTAGAGGCCACCTGCATTCCCTGGCTCGTGGCCCCTTCCTCCAGGCTCAAAGTCAGCAACAGTGGGTCAACTCCTTCTCACACTGCATTACTCTGGCCTTCTCTTCCGCCTCCCTCTTCCACATTGAAGGGCCCTGTGATGACACTGGGATCACCTGCTGACCCAGGGCAGGCTCCCTATTTTAAGGGTAACGGATTAGCAACGTCAGTTCATCTGCTGCCATTATTCCCCCTTGCCGTGGAAGGCAACACATTCACAAATTCTGGGGATTAGGATGTGGCTGTCTGGGAGAGCAGGGGTCATGATTATGCTGATTCTGTCATTATTAGGAATTCTTGGCTCCACTGCAGAAGCCCCCCGGAACCTGGTGGCTTCTCACCATCTCCAAGACCACTGCTTGTGGCCAGGCCACCACTGCTTCTTTTCTGGATTTCCTCTCCCAAGAGCCCTGCAGAGCTCCCACTTTGCTCCAAGGAAAAGCCGGAGTTCCCTCAGTGGTCCACAGAGCCTCCATGACCTGGGTCCTGGCCCCTCCTCCTTCACCACTTCTGCTCCAGCCACAAAGGCCTCCTTGTTTTCTGCACTGGCAGACACATCTTGCCTCTGGGCCCCTCCACGGGCTGTTCCCTCTGCCTGGAATGCTCTTTCCCCACAAATCTCCCTCCTTGACCTCCTGTGCATCTGTGCTCAGAGGTCCTATTCACACTGCCTGGCCCCTGCCACAGCATTGCCATCCCTCTCCGCCCTCCAGAAGAAGGAGCAAGTTCTCCAGACCCCGCTAGTCCAGGAGGCATGAGCTGTTGAGCTGAGGGGATTCAGGAGAAAGTTTTCTCCCATAGTGTGGCTGGGATGCTCTCTGAGGCCTAGCATTGAGGAAGTAAAAGAATTATGGAGGCCAGGTGGTGGCTCATGCCTGCAATCCCAGCACTTTGGGAGGCTGAGGCAGGAGGATAGCTTGAGCCCAGGAGTTCAAGACCAGCGTGGGCAACACAGTGAGACCCCTTTCTCTACAAAAAAATTCAAAAATTAGCCTGGTATTGTAGAACACAACTGTAGTCCCAGTGACTCAGGAGACTGAGGTGGGAGGATTGCTTGAGCCCAGGAGGTAGAGGTTGCAGTAAGCCGAAATGGAGCCGCTCCCTCCAGTCTGGGCAACAGAGCCAGACCTTGTTTCAAAAAATAAAAATAGGCCAGGTGCAGTGGCTTACACCAGTAATTGTAATTTCAGCACTTTCGGAGAGGCGAGGAGGCAGATCACTTGAGGTCAGGGGTTCAAGACCAGCCTGGCCAACATGT
>NW_016107837.1:1000034-1002778 GCF_001604975.1 Cebus imitator
TGGGCTCAAGCAATCCTCCTACCTCAGCCTCCTGAGTATCTGGGACTACAGGCACACACCATCATGCCCAGCTAGTTGTTTTTTTTTTTTTAAACTTTTTGTAAAGACAGGGTTTTGCCATGTTGCCCAGGCTGGATTCCAACTCCTGGGCTCAAGCGATCCTCCTGCCTTGGCCTCCCAAAGTGCTGGGATGACAGGCACGAGCCACCACACCAAAACTGGTGCAAAATCTGACTTGAACAGCTACAAGGCTTTTTCTGATCTTTATCTTTATTCATTGCAGTCTGAGTGGTCATCCTGTCTCTGCAGAAATTTTACTCTATCTGGTTTTGTGGTGCTGCACCATGCCCCAGTGGGAGCACTACGTCATCTTTTAGTTGTTGCAGAACAAACTATCCCAAATGTTAGTAGCTTAAAACAACAATAAACATCTATTATCTCATCCGCTGTCTGGGGTCAGGAACTCAGCAGCGGTTTAGCTGGGCGGTTCTGGTCCAGGGTCTCCCATGGAGTCACAGTCAGTGTGTCAGTGGGGGCTCCTGTCTTCTGAAGGCTTGACTAGGGTGTCAGAGGACGCAGTCCCAAGGTGGCTTCTTCACCACAGTGGGCAAGTAGGAGCTGGCTGCTGGCATGAAGCCTCAATCCCTTGCCCCATGGACCTCTTTACAGGGCTGCTTGATGATAGGGTGGGTGGCTTCCCCTAGAGTGAGTGTTCTGAAAGAGGGCAAGGCGGTAACCATGATGCCTGCGGGAGCCAGCTGCAGAAGTCACACCCTGTCCTCCCTGCAGTGTCCTCTCTGTGACCAGGTCAGCCCTCTCCTTGTATTGGAGGGGACTACACAGGAGCATGGATATTGGAAGGAGGGGATCCTCTTTGGAGGCGGGCTACCCCAGTTATATATACCTGTTTGAAATCCAGAGATCCTCATTTCTAAAATCCACCTGGCAGCCTGACGCAGTGGCTCATGCCTGTAATTCCAGCACTTTGGGAGGCCGAGGCGGGTGGATATCTTGAGGCCACGAGTTTGAGACCATCCTGACCAATATGGTGAAACCCCGTCTCTACTAAAAACACAAAAAATTAACCCGGCGTGGTAGCAGGCACCTGTAATCCCAACTACTTGGGAGGCTGAGGTTGCAGTGAGCCGAGACTGTGCCACTGCACTCCAGCCTGGGTGACAGAGCAAGACTCTGTCTAAAATAAATAAATATAAAATAAAATAACACCTGGTCCCAAGGGTATTGGATGAGAGGCTGTGGATTGTAAAATGCACCTTTTACAGTTGAGAAAGATGCTGAAAGTCACTGAAATGACCTGCCCGAGGCCGCACATTGGCCTCTAAAGCTCAGGGTCCAGTTTTTTTTCCACCCATGCCCCAGCCAATCAACAGGCATTGTTCATAACCACAGCCACGTGGACTGTGGGTTTGCCATGTGGCTACTGTGCTAGACAAGCGTTTCATGTGCACTCCGTCCTCTAATCCCCACAACAGCCCAACAGGTGGCGTGGGTACTTGCTCTGCCCTTCCTTCTGCTGAGAGGAAGCCCAGGCTCTGATGGGTAAGAAGGAGCCTTCCACAACAAAGCCGGGTCTGTGTAGCCCAAAGTCTGGGCCATAAACATTTGGCTGGCTCTGACTTTCCTTCTAGGCTTGTCTGATTCTACAAGCTTGTGAGTGTATTCCCAGGCTCAGCCCAAGCTTGGCTGTGGATCACATAAAGGGAGAAAGGATGCTGCTCCGGGGATGAGCCTGTGGGCAAGTGCACACACAGGGAAGACCCCTGCCCGATCTTGAGCGGGGAACCTTGGAAAGACCCCCTGTGTGCTTGGGCATCATTGTGGGGAAGACTGGGCTGTGGAAAAACACTATCGTTTGGGAATTTTGGGGAAGAGAAGGGTTGGAAAAGCAAGGGTGGGAACGGCCTGGCTTTCTGCTGCCTCTGCTCTAAGAAAAGCATGTAGCAGGAAGGTTGTCCCTGGGCACATACTTGCCACCTTAGAGAGCGGTGTGCGCAGGTCGGTGGCTCACGCCTGCAATCCCAGCACTTTGGAGGCCAAGGCCGGCAGATGACCTGAGGTCAGGAGTTCAAGATCAGCCTGGCCAACATGGTGAAACCCCATCTCTACTAATAATACAAAAAATATTAGCCAGGCGTGGTGGCGGGCGCCTGTAATCCCAGCTACTTGGGAGGCTGAGGCACAAGAATTGGTTAAGCCCGGGAGGCGGAGGTTGCAGTGAGTGAGCCGAGATCGCACCATTAGACTCCAGCCTGGGTGACAAGAACAAAACTCCATCTCAGAAAAAGGAAGAAAGAAAAAAGCGGTATGCGGGGCAAGGGGTTGGAACTCTCTCTGGACTCAGTGTCCCCATGTGACAGAAAGCATACCACGTGCTTGGTGTGCTGCAAGCTCAGCTCCTCGGGCTTCTGTTGCTCCTGTGGCCACAAGGCCTACAGCCTCGCGGGGTACTCAGACACACACTCAGCTCTAACACGTGGGGGTTGTCTTTGAGCCCTCCTTTCCATCAGAGGCTGCTGAATACCCAAACCTGACCGTGGGCTGAGTTCGACTCTCCAACAACTCCGCAGACGTGGGTGTTTGGGGCCACTGGAATAAGCCCAGCACTAGCTGGGGTGTGGACAGCTTGGGTGGCCGGGCCGACTCTCGGGGGCGGGTGCGAACGGCAGAGGCGGGGCCGGGCTGTCTGCGGTGGGCGGGGCGGAGGCGGGCTGTCTGCCGTGGGG
>NW_016107837.1:1003965-1027940 GCF_001604975.1 Cebus imitator
GGGTCCTGGGGTTGAGGGGACACCGGGTCCTGGGGGTTGAGGGGGCACCGGGTCCTGGGGTTGAGGGGGCACCGGGTCCTGGGGTTGAGGGTGCACAGGGTCCTGGGGTTGAGGAGGCACCGGGCCTTGGTGAGTGAGTTCTCCACCCTACAGGTGGAAGGGCCCTGGTGGATGGGGTCCCTGGTAGGTGAGGAAGTGCTGGGTCCTAGGGAGTGAGGGGGTGCTGGGTTCTGGGGCAGAGAGGGGGCACTGGATCCTGGGAGTGATAGGGCAACAGGTTCTGGTGGGTGAGGGGACCCTGGGTCCTAGGGGAGAGAGGGGGCACCAGGTCCTGAGGGGGGTAAGGGGACACCACGGGCTGAGATGTGCTTGGTCCTGGAGGGTGAAGGGGTGCCAGGTCCTGGGGCGTTTGAGGTGGCACCAAATCCTGGAGGAGGTGAGGAGGTTCTGTCCTGGGGTGTGAGGGTGCAGGGTTCTGAAGGTGATAAGGAAAGGCTGGATCCTGGGCGGCTGGGAGGGCACTGGGTTCTGGGAGGGCACTGGGTTCTGGGAGGGCACTGGGTTCTGGGCGGGGTGGTGAGGAGGCACTGGATTCTGAGGAGGGGGTTGGTGCAGTTCTTGCTGTGTGTGTATAGTGTGTGTTCAGGTTGGTTCTTATTGGTGTTTTGAGGTGCATGTGTGGGAACACATTCTGACGGGTGCGTATGCTGTGTGGTGTGTGTGTCTGTGTGTCTGTGTCTGTCTGTCTTGGGTCCAAGATCAGTGTACTCATGTTGTGTTCTAGAGTCCCTTCCAGCGCTCACCCATGCCTGTGTCTTTCACTAGGAGCAATGGCAAGTGCGACCCCTGTGTGTAGTAATGGATACAAATGCTAGGCTGGGCGCAGTGGCTCACACCTGTAATCCCAGCACTTTGGGAGGCAAGGCGGGTAGATTGCCTGAGCTCAGGAGTTCGGGACAAGCCTGAGCAACATGGCAAAACCCTTCTCTACAAAAATTACAAAAAATTAGCTGGGCATGGTGGTGCGTGCCTGTGCTCCCAGCCACTGGAGAGGCTGAGGTGGGAGGATCACTTGAGCCTGGGAGGCGGAGGTTGCATTGAGCCACGATGGCACCTCTGCACACCAACCTCGGTGACAGAGTGAGACCTCGTCCAGAAAAATTAAATTAAAAATAGACACAAATCCTAAATTTCTTCTCTTTGTCCTTGTCAGTGATATTTTTGTCTGTTTTTGATGATGAACCGTAAGCCCCGGAACAGCGGTATGAGGAACAGTTTTAGTGCGTGACAGTGTTTGCAAGGGTCTGAAACATTTGGGTGCACTCTGGCGTCTTTTATTCCATTTGATTCATGGCTATTATCCTGGTGTTCCCAGGAAAGAAACTGAACCTGCAAAGGCAGTAGTAGCCTGCGAAAGATCGTTTTTGTTTCCAGGGCTGCCCCCACCGCCTGATTTTAGAAAAAGAAAGCAATTTTGAACATCTGAAAAACAAACAGCCACTGTAACCCCGTGGTGCAGGGTGACTAGTGTTAACCTCTTGGCACCCTTTTTCCTGATTTTCCTCTGCGCAGAGGGTGCCTGCCCGTTTGGCATGGTTGCGCTCACGCTGTGTATGCAGTTCTACTTAATATTACGTTGT
The DNA here is from genome assembly GCF_001604975.1 of Cebus imitator. NCBI lineage: Eukaryota > Metazoa > Chordata > Mammalia > Primates > Cebidae > Cebus > Cebus imitator. The sequence goes on from NW_016107837.1 coordinate 1,005,606, forward strand.
CAGTATCTGCATCATTTAAAATACTTTCAGCAGACAGATGACTCCCCTCCTCCACTCTCTCCCTCATTCTGGAAGGTAGATCCTGACTAGAGCAGACGGAAGTTTAGAGGTCACCTGGTCTGCAGCAACAAGTTTTGGTGTTGTGGACACCAGGAGCCACAGAGGAGTACAGACCAAGGACCCAGAGGGACACTCTGAACTCATCTCCAGAACGTTGGTGGGACAGTTAGAGCATGCAAGGACCTCACGCCCAGAGCAGCAGACTTGCAGTCTGGTGGCCACTGGCGTTCAGCTCACATGTGTCCCCCGTGTCCTGTGTGTCTGGCCACTGACCAAGCAGCTTATTGCAGCTGCCTGGTAGCCTCAGATAGAATTAGGGCTGTGGTCCAGCATGACTGGTCCTGGTCCTGTCTTCCCAACATGTAAGCATGTAGGTTTTGTTTTGGGAATTTTTATTTTATTTTTTTGAGACAGGGTCTCCATCACCAAGGCAGGAGTGGCACAAACACTGCTCACTTTGGCCTCAATCTTCTGGGCTCAATTGAGTCTCCTGACTCAGCCTTCCATATAGCTGGGACCACAGGATATGGAAGGCCAATTAATTTTTTTGCAGAGACAGGATCTTGCTGTGTTGCCCAGTGTAGGGCATGTTGGGAGCCAGATGTAGGGCTGAGTGCCCCACAGGGTCGTGGGGTGAGCCTTATGCTGTGCTGAGGATTCGAGAAATAGAGAGACAGGACACAGAAGTACAAAGAAAACGCAGCTGGGCTGGGGGATCCACGCCACCTACAAGCGGAGTCAGGCGAGGCCCTGAATGTCCAGAAGCATGAGTATTTATTGTGTATAGGTTAGGGGGCAGGGCAGTGAGTGAAATCATCTTTAAGGATAGTGATATGGTCGTGAGCAATAAAACATGGGGTCCACCCCCATTAGGTCACCTAGGCCGGGAGGTGGACAGTGCGCAGCAAGGGGCCCGTTCCCATGAAGGCAAGGGCCGTGTGCAGTAAGGGGTCCACCCCCATTAGGTCACCGAGGNGGCCGGGAGGTGGACAGTGCGCAGCAAGGGGCCCGTTCCCATGAAGGCAAGGGCCGTGTGCAGTAAGGGGTCCACCCCCATTAGGTCACCGAGGCTTGAAGGTGGGCGGTGCGAAGTGAAGAGGGTGCGGTGTGCGATACTTCTGTCAATGGAAAACTACTTCTAAGAAGATTTATGGGAGGATGCTTTAAGTCACACAGCAGTGACAGAGCTGTCAAGGTTACCGCCACCTTCTGGCAGCTTCCAGTGGGTTCTATGGGAAGATGCTTTTTAAGCAGCACAGCAGCAAGAGCTGATAGAGTTCACAGTCACCAAGGTGGATTCCCGTTCTGAGGGCAGCCTTCCACAAGAACGGGAGCAAGGTCCTACAACTCCTTTATCAGGAGGAGTGGCTCTCGCCCCAAGCCTGCCATACAGCGGGTATCGTTACGATACTGAACGCTGCCGCCTGGGCCATGGATTCTTGTCCTGGTGTAACTGTTTTCCCTTAATTCATGCTCTGCACTGTGTCCGCTCTAGGCATTCCTCCGATTATGAACTAAGATATAATCATAGGTATATATGTAGGGAAATATTCTTTAGGCACTCATACTATCAACTATTATATGATTATATATAGAGGATTATATAAAGGGATTCTTCAAGCCCTATTTCTATAAACTAATATATGATTATGTAAAGGATTATGTAAAAGGAAATAGCTGCATAGTAACACTATAAACTGAGATATTCCTCAAGCCCTAACTGTGCCAGGGTTCTGCTTAGCTCTCATTCCTCTGTGCCTATATGGGGGGTTACCCACAGCCCAGGCTGGTCTAGAACTCCTGGCTTCAAGTGCTCCTCCTGCCTTGACCTCCCAAAGTGCTGGGATTACAGGCATGCATCACCATGCCCAGGATGGGGTTTTTAATTATTTAAGGAACATTTTAATGTTGTAGTTTACAGGTATTGATCGACTTACAACCTATGTAACTTACGACCATTCGACTTTATGACCACAATCGCTAGCCACGACTGCTCCGTGTCTGGCAGTGCAAACGTTGCCCAGCTGGGCGTACGACAGTGTGGACCAGCTTCCAGCAGCACTACCATCTCCGCGTGCACCATTTCAAATGTACATATAGCCTACTCAACTTACGACCAAATCGTGTTACGACCAGTCCACGGTCCCGACCGTGGTCGTAAGTCGAGCACTAGCTGTAGTTTAGTTTTTTAAGAGACAAGGTCTTGCTCTGTGACACTGCCACCTAGGCTGGAATGCGGTGGCGCCATCATGGCTCACTGTAACCTTGAACTCCTGCGCTCAGTCCCCCCATCACAGCCTCCTGAGAGCCCTCCACAGGACTATGAGCCGCCACACCTGCCTAACTTTTTAAGTTTTTGTAGAGATGGAGGGGTCTCATCATGTTGCCCAGGCTGGTTTCGAACTCCTGGCCTCCAGCGATCCTCCTGCCTCAAACCTCCCAAAGTGCTGAGATTATAGGCATGAGCCACTGTGCCTGGCCTTGTCTGGTATCTTATACAATTACATATTGCTCATCCCATCCTTCAGTCAGCGGCCGATCACAGAACCTGTGGAAGAATGGAGAGGTTTATCATCTCCTATAGGCCTAGGTTCACTGAGATACAGTGCAGAGTTAAAGCCACAGGAGAAAGCAAGCTGTTGGAAGGTTGTGCTCATCTGTGGCCATGTCAGAGAGCCCATTAGGAGCTGGAACGTTGGACCAGTAGGGACTGAGGGCTCCCAGAGAGAATGCTGAGGCTCAAGATGTGAAGGAGCTGACCCGTGCCTCTAGCACCAAGCTGTGGTCAGTGTGTGATGGGGCAAGATCAGGCCAGTGAATTGTGGTCCTCACTGCAGCCACAGTTGGACGTGAGACCTTACTTACCTCGTCTGCTCCCTCATCACTGCATCCACAGGGCACATCTTAACTGCTCGGTACATGCTGTCAGGACTCGGTGAACTGGCCTTTCTTATAATTTCTGTTTGTTCCTGTCTCTCATAGTTCATCACCTCCTGGTATAGGAGCAGCTGTGAGCTGGCCTATAGCCTCCACCTGGGCCCTCTATAACGGCTGCCTGGGAAGCGGGAGAAAAGGGGCTGTACTGGGCTAATGCATGTCCCCAAAATTCTCGTCCACCTGGGGCTTGTGAATGTTGACCTGATTTGGAAATAGAGGCTTTGCAGATGTAATATATAAAAATGAGGTCACACTGGATTCACATGGGTAATTATTATAAGGGTACCACTCACTAATCCACCTCCTTCAATCTGAGGTCAATCACAGGACCTGTGGAAGAATGGAGAGGTTTATCACCCGTAGGTCCTAGGTTCACTGACGTGGCAGTGCAGTTATTTTCATTTATTACATCCGCAATGTATAATAGAGGCCATGTGAAGACACGGAGAAGAAGGTCGTGTGAAGACAGAGGCAGAAATTGGGGAATGTGGTTCGCCAGCCACAGAATGCTGCCCACTACCAGAGGTGGAAAAGACAAGGAAGGCTTCTTTCCTAGATTCCCGGGAGGGGCAAGGTCCTGCTGACACCTGGGCTTTGGACTTCTGGCTTCCAGAACTGTGACAGAATGTATTTCTGTTGTTTAAGCCACCAAGTGCGGTGCTTCGTTACAGCGGCCTTGTAGGCCGAGAGGCCACTGTGCCCTTTTTTTTTTTTTTTTTGAGACGGAGTCTTAATCAGCTGCCCAGGCTGGAGTACAATGGCACATTCTCAGCTCACTGCAACCTCTGCCTCTCAGGTTCAAGAGATTCTCCAGCCTCAGCCTCCCGAGTAGCTGGGATTACAGGTGCATGCCACCAAGTCCAGCTCATTTTTTTTGTATTTTTAGTAGAGATGGGGTTTCTCCATGTTGGCCAGGCTGGTATTGAACTCCTGACCTCAGGTGATCCACTGGCCTCAGCCTCCCAAAGTGCTGGGATTACAGGCATGAGCTACCCCGCCCGGCCTGTGCCTCTTATTTTTAAGGCCAGTCCACAAGACTGTTAATAGAGCTCTATACACTTTGTGTTCTGAGCATGGAGCTGGGGGTTGTGGGTCCCAGCGACAGGCTTTTGTGAGAGATGTCAGCCCAGTCGCTGACGAGTCTGTTGTTGCAGCCGTGAGAGTAAAGCCACAACTCCAGCACATACCTTGCTTCTGACCACAGTAGTCGAGGTGCTGTTGTGTCCTAAGAACTGTTACTAACTGGACACGGCACTCAGACACATAAACCAGCACAAATCTCTGCAACTTCAGAGCCAGCAACAAACGCCAAAAGCCCAGGTGCTGGAGGGGTCTTGGGGCCCTCATGCTGCTGAGGGGAGGTGAGTGGGGCAGAGCTTTGCAGGGCTGGGCCGCCCCCACGGGTGGCGCATAGAGCCCGGGTTCTGGCGTGTCTCTGTATGGCCCAGTCTTACTCTCATTTACTGTGCATCTGTGGGGGGCTGGGCTCAGTGTTGAGGATGAGGGTGTGGAGGCCAGAGAGCGCCACGCCCGTGGGATCTAGGAGGCACGGACACGGAACAGATCGTTTGTTTCTCTTACTGTCTGCATTTGACCAGTGCAGGAAGGTGGCCCTGAAATCACATTTTACCTGGGCACAGTGACTCCTGCTGAGGCAGGAGGAGGATTCCTTGAGGTCAGGAGTTCAAGACCAGCCTGGGCAACATAGTGAAACCCTGTCTCTATTTAAAAAAAAAAATCGGGTTTTTTGCCTGAAGTCCTTTATCCCTGAGGAGGGTCTCGCTGCCACCCAGGCTGGAGCACAGCCTTGGTGTCAAAGAGAGACCCTGTCTTTAAAAATCAATCAATCAAAACAAGAAAAATAATCATCAGGGTTCCTGTGGTAACATAGCTTAGTATTTTGTTCTGTTGTGATGAGAACATTTTAGGTTCTGGTCTGTTCCTTCTCACCTCAAGTACTAGAGAAGACAGAGGCTGGACCCTTCTGCTGCCACTTCTGGGGGAGAGCTTGGGCTCCTCCCTGGCTTTTCTGAAACTGTGTCTTCATTTGCAGGATGGACTAGTTGAGCCTGCTTCACTTCCCTCATAGACCGTTTATTTTGGAAGTTTCTTTGAAAACAGAAAAGCACAAATTTAAGGCCAGGTATTACATGCCTGTAATCCCAGTACTTTGGGAGGTTGAGGCAGGCGGATCACTCAGTCCAGGACCAGCCTGGGCAACATGGTGAAACCTTGTCTCTACAAAAAAGACAAAAATTAGTCGGGCACAGTGACATGCACTCAGAGTCCAGCTACTTAGGGGGCTGAGGCAAGAGGCTCACTTGAGCCTGGGAGGTGGAGGCTACAGTGAGCCATGATGGCACCACTGCACTCCAGTCTGGGTGACAGGGCAAGACGCTGTCTCAAAAAAAGAAACGTCATTTTAAGAACCTTTTTAATTCTTTATTATTATTATTATTATTATTTGAGATGGAGTCTTACTCTGTCGCCAGGCTGGAGTGCTGTGGTGTAATCTCGGCTCACTGCAACCTCCGCCTCCCAGGTTCAAGCGATTCTCCTGCCTCAGCCTCCTGAGTAGCTGGGACTACAGGCGCGCACCACCATGCCTGGCTAATTTTTTGTATTTTTAGTAGAAACAGTGTTTCACTGTGTTGGCCAGATGGTCTCAATCTCCTGGCCTCGTGATCTGCCCGTCTTAGCCTCCCAAAGTGTTGGGATTACAGGTGTAAACCACCGCACCCGCCTTTTAATTCTTTTTTTTTTTTTTTTTCGGACGGAGTTTCGCTCTTGTTACCCAGGCTGGAGTGCAATGGTGCGATCTTGGCTCACCGCAACCTCCGCCTCCTGGGTTCAGGCAATTCTCCTGCCTCAGCCTCCTGAGTAGCTGGGATTACAGGCACGCGCCACCATGCCCAGCTAAGTTTTTTTGTATTTTTAGTAGAGACGGGGTTTCACCGTGTTGACCAGGATGGTCTCGATCTCTTGACCTCGTGATCCACCTGCCTCGGCCTCCCAAAGTGCTGGGATTACAGGCTTGAGCCACCGCGCCCAGCTTTTAATTCTTTAAGAAGTAATTAGAGTTGGGTGTGTTAATTTCCTAGAGCTGCTGTAACAAAGTACCACAAACTGGGGGACTTCAAGCAACAGAAACATAATCTTTCACAGTTCTATTGGCCAGAAACCGAAAACCATGGCGTTGGCTCTCTGAAGGTGCTAGGGAAGGACCCTTTCTTGCCTCTTTGACGTTCCTGTGGCAGCTGGCAAGCCTTGGTGTTCCTTGGCTTGTATCCACAAGAAATCACTCATCTTTGTTGTCACATGGCCTTCTTCTATGTGTCTGTCCAGACGTGCATCTTTTAATGAGGACCCCAGTCCCATCCGAATCCTGTTTGTCCTCAGCTTAACTAATTACATCTGCAGATACCCTATCTCTAAATAAGGCTCCATTTCCAGATCCTGGGGGTTTTGCTGTGGGCGTCTTTTTGGAGTACCCACTACAGTAAAGTTTCTACTTTTCCTATCAAAAAGGTGCTTGGAATTGCCCCTTTGATAATTTGATGATAACTGGGTATGGTGGCTTGAGCCTGTAGTCCCAGCTATTCAGGAGGCTGAGGTGGGAGGATTGCCTGAGCCCAGGAGTTTAAGACCAGCCTGGGCTATATTTAGGGAGACGCTCATCTCAAAAAAACATTTTGATGTTATGAAATCTAAAATTATGAACTTGCTTGTGAAAATAGAATTTGGGAGGGCATGGTGGCTCACAGCTGTAATCCCAGCACATTGGGAAGCCCAGGCGGGCGGATTGCTTGAGCCCAGGAGTTCGAGACCAGCCTGAGCATCACAGCAAAACCTTGACTCTACAAAATACAAAAAAGTTAGCCAGGCACGGTGGCACATGCCTATAGTCCCAGCTACTCAGGTTAGGATGGAGAATCACTTGAGCCTGAGGAGGTCAGGGCTGCAGTGAGCCACAATTGTGCTACTGCACTCTAGCCTGGGTGACAGTAAGACCCTGCCTAAAAAAAAGAAAAGAAAAGAAAATGAGAAAGGTCTGGCATGGTGGCTCACACCTGTAATCCCAGCACTTTGGGAGGGCGAGGCAGGCAGATCATCTGAGGTCAGGAGTTCAAGACCAGCCTGGCCAACATGGTGGAACCCCATCTCTACTAAAAATACAAAAATTAGCTGGGTGTGTTGGCGAACACCTGTAGTCCCAGCTACCCGGGAGGCTGAGACAGGAGAACTGCTTGAACTCAGGAGGTGAATGTTGCAGTGCACTCCAGCATGGGCAGCGGAGTGAGACTCAGAAAAAAAAAAAAAAGATTTTAAGATGAAGTTTTAGAACAGAACGTTGTAGCCTGAAAAACTCCAGAGTTAACTGTTAGTTCCAGCGTCTGACTTCTGAATGAGCGTGTGTGTTGTCTAGTGATGGGGCGTCCATGCCAGGTTTCCTTTTGCTTTCTGAACATTTGCTCTTGACATTGGCTCTTTTAATTCAGTAAACTGCACTTTTAAATCCTCCACTTAGGAGATCGAGAGGCTTACTGAGCGACTGGAAGAGAAAGAGAGGGAGATGCAGCAGCTGCTGAGCCAGCCGCAGCACGAGCGAGAGAAGGAGCTCGTCCTGCTGCGGAGGAGCCTGGCGGAGGGGGAGCGGGCCCGGGCCGCCGGTGACGTTCTGTGCCGCTCCTTGGCCAGCGAGACCCATCAGCTGCGGAGGACGCTGACCGCCACCGCTCACATGTGTCAGCATCTGGCCAAGTGTCTGGATGAGCGACAGCAGGCACAGAGGAGCATGGGGGAGAGGAGTCCTGGCAAGGTAGGCCGCAGTGCAAGCGAGTTGTGGTGAGGAGCCTGGGCGCTGGCAGCCATCGCCCGCGGGCTCCTGATCGCAGGGCTCGGGGGGCGCCCCAGAGCCCTCTTGCGTTCTCAGTAACGAGAGTCGGCTGACACTGCAAAACTCGCTCATCCAAGGGTTTCTTTTAAAATGATGGAACATGCAAAATGTGACAGGAAAGCAGGCAGCCACCTCACTGCCCCCACAGCAGGCCTGTAGCTGGCCCTGCACCCCGGCAGGTGATGGCACTTGGGTTTCATGTGCCTCCGCTGAGGGTGAGGAGGAAGAGCTGGGGGTGGCAGAGCTGCCTGGGAGTGCAGTCACCTCCTCCTCATCTGAGGACATTGAAGCACAGTCAGGTATACTGCTGGGGACCAGGAGTGCCTCCAGATTCCACATCCAGAGCTCCTGGAAGGACGGAGTACCCGCCTTCTGCAGGCTCAGCGTGCCTGTGTGGACCTGGGCACAGCCAGAACCGCCATCTCCAAAGCTGGCTTTAGGCGTGTCCTTGCCAGCAGCACAGACTCCTACCAGCTTGGAGGCCTGGCTCAGGGCTGCAGCCTCCTCCTCATCAAAGCCAGGACCAGAGCACAGCAGTGCCAAGTGACAGTGAGGGCCAAAGAAGGGTTCACTGGACCTCCAGGTTGGGCCGGGTCTGGGTGGTAGCTCTGTGTGGGTCCAGTGGGAGAGGGGGACCGTGGGAGTTTCAGCATCAGGAGAAACCAGGGAGCTCCTAGGTGGAAGGGTAGAGGAGCCGTGAGCCCGAGGCCTCTGTGTGCTGAGTGCCAGGGGGCCACTGCGAGCCAGGCACCCTCCATCTTGCTGGTGGTTGTGGTGGTCTGTGTGGCAGGCAGGGAAATGGAGGCACCCCATGCACCTCTCACCGGAACTGAGGCCGCATTGCACTCACACTGCGGGGCATAGGGCCTCTTGCTCGGGGCCTTTCTAGGCAGTTCTCTGAGGCAGCACCAAGGTTCATGCGGAAACACACACTCTGGGATGTTCTGAGCAGATAGGACATCCCGTCCCCATCAGCAGCTTCACTGAAGCGGCCGGCGGGGAGAAGCTTGGCCTGAGAACTGCCCGCCTCAGCTGGGTGGATTCCAGGCCGCGAACCTCAGAGAGAACACAGCTGCATTCAGAAGCCAGAGAAAAAGTGCCATCTGGGCGGAGGCAGGGTCTTCTGTCTGATTTTGAGTCACCGTGTCATTTCCCTCTGGGGATTTGAAAGGAGCCACACTCAGGGCTCAGCCTGAGGCGAGTGTGGGGCCGCTGACAGGGTGGGCCCTCAGCACAGTCTCTAAAGAAGTGTCACTTCTCAGCCTGAGCTCAGCTGAGTCACCCGGGGCTTCCCGGTGTAGGCTGGGTTAGGACACGCACTTCCTTTGTCATTCAGGGGAATCTCAAACATGATGTCACTGAGACGCAGTTGGAATTCTAGGGCACACATGGGCTTCATGAGACTTTCCATTTAGCGCTTGTGGTGGTTAGTGGGGCTCAGTTTGGGTTGTGGCTTCCGTGACTGAATCTCCTGACCCTGCATGGGGCAGAGGTTAGATTGCTGGGTCCAGAGGCCCCTGGTTGAACCTGACTGTCTGCAGGCAGGACACTGTCATGGGCTCCAAAGGAGGTCAGCGGGTGTGTGGCGAGGCCCACCCTGGGCAACTGGGCCCCCTCACTGGAGACTCTCTGGTTTACAGTGAGGTTCAGCTTTCTGCCTTACCTGCTGTCTGTGATAATGGCAAATGTCTGGCAATGAGAAGACTTTGCTATGTCTGGTGTGCCAACCTCTGTAGACATTATGGCTTTAGAATATTTACATTCCAAATATTTAAAAGACAAACAGCTGGCCGAGTGTGGTGGCTCACACCTGTAATCCAAGCACTTTGGAGGCCAAGGCGGGCGGATCACCTGAGGTCGGGAGTTCAAAACCAGCCTGACCAACATGGTGAAACCCATCTAAAAAAATAATCATAATAAAAGACAAACAGCTGAAACTGGTAGGTAGGTTGGGATGAGGACAGTGTCACAGGTGACATGACCCGAAGACTGGGCTGTGGCCTGGGCCTGGTGGGGTGGGCCTGGGCAGGGCGGAGGTGGCCCCTTGTCCCCGCTCTGCTTCTCTGCCAAGTGAACGATCACTATGCGCTGCATTGGGGGATGCAGTGAGACTCTGGCCTTAGTCTCTGGGTCTAGCTTTCTCCCTCCTGCAGTGTGTGATAGAGTGTCTTCTCTCTGTCCCTTCTTCATGCAGTCAGAACATACAGGCGGGCCCGCCTCTGTCCAGAGTGTTATTGAAAAGTTGCAGGAAGAAAACCGACTGCTAAAACAGAAGGTGACTCACGTGAGTGTCCTTCAGGTTTTGTTTGGGAGGAACACATGCCTTCGAACTGTGAGTGAGGGCTCTGTCCTCGGCCGATGCCCAGAGGCTGCCCCCACCTTCTGGCCACTATGGCTTGGCACACAGTCCCTAGAGACTGTACTTTTTTTTAGTGCCTAAAATGATGGACAGGATGTGTTCTGTCCATCTCCATCCCCCTAAAATTAACTCACATGGCAGTGAAGGAAATGCAGGAGTCGCCAGAGGCACCTTTTCTAGCAGAAAAGTCGCACCGAGTCTGCTTCTGTTTCTGCCGGTCGGGTCGCGTACGGGCGTCATCCCAGTGCCTCAGGATTCTCTAGTGGGCTGAGTGTCTGCTCTCCGCAGAACAGGGAGGGGAGCTTCCATGTAAGAGGAAACTCCCACTCTGCGAATCCTGCTGGGAAATAGTTCACACCGGGCGCCGGCCGGAGCAGCACTGGCAGCTGCCTTCGCCATGAGCTTTCCTGCTCCACCTCCACAGGTTGAAGACCTCAATGCCAAGTGGCAGCGCTATGACGCCAGCAGAGACGAATATGTGAGGGGGCTCCATGCCCAGCTCAGGGGGCTGCAGATCCCCCAAGAGCCCGAGCTGATGAGGAAGGAGATCTCCCGGCTCAACAGGCAGTTGGAAGAGAGAATGAACAGCTGTGCAGAAGTGAAGCAGGAGCTGGCGGCCTCGAGGATGGCCCGGGACGCTGCGCTGGAGCGGGTGCAGATGCTGGAGCAGCAGGTGTCTGTCCCCGGGCTCAGGAAGGCACTGACCGATGTCTGCCAGCTGGTGGTGGCCAAAATCATGGGACAGGCTGGGCTGAAGGCTCGGTGGCCCTGAGTGGGCGGTGGTCATGGTGTGGGGGGAGAAGCCAGGTGGAGACTTCCTCCGCCCTTTTGTAGAAACGTGTGTCTTGGCTCTCTTCAGATTCTCGCTTACAAGGACGACTTCATGTCGGAAAGGGCCGATCGGGAACGGGCTCAAAGTCGGATTCAGGAACTGGAGGAAAAAGTCACCTCTTTGCTGCGCCAGGTGTCCTGGAGACAGGTAAGGTGTCAGGGCATTTTCTTCTTGCTTAGGTTTGGGGTTTTTGTTTTTCTCCTCATGAATTTAGAGCCTTTCTGTGTCTGCCAAGGCCCTGATGTGCTGGTGATGAGGGTTGTGGTGAGCCCTTCCTGCTCTGGGAAGAGCCACCTTGCCTGGCACCTGGGGCGTGGCCATGGAAAGCCTCCCTGTGCACTGTGTTTACTTGTGGAGGGGGCTGGCATGGCGGCCTGTATGAGCAGAGGTGACTGTCCTCAGGGACTGTCCTGCCTCCCTGTCCGTCACTGCCATGCAGTCAGAGAGCACGTCCCGGGCCTCAAAGTGTGAGCTCCATACGTGTCTTGTCCTGTCTGTGAGGCAGGAGTCCCGCTTACCCTGTCACATAGATATGATGGCCCTGGGTGTCCAGGAACCTCCCCCAGCTCAGCCTGGCACATGGAGCTGGGCCTTGCTGGCCAGAGGCCCCTCACCCTACCCCTGGGCTCAGTGCTGTCCCTGCCGTGGGGATGCTGTGAGGAGGCCTGGTGTGGATAGGAAGCGATGGAGCTCCTCGCTGTGTGACCCACGGCCCTTCCCTTCTCCTCTCCCTTCTCTTCACTGACTTGTGCTCTGCAGAAATCCCAAAGTTCGTTAGCTCCTTGTCAAGTATCTAACACACGTCTGGCCATGGAGTAAGTCCGGGGCCCCACTCAAAGACCTTCCTTCCCTGACACAGACTGAAAGGTAGTGGTACCCCTCACAGTCAACGTACCCGGGCAGGAGCTGGGACGCCAGGCTGAGCCGCTCCTTGTGGCAGGGTGTGGACAGGGACCCTGGGGCTGAGGGCCAGCCCCACTGCCCTGTTCTGAGCAGCCACTGGGCCTCTGTGCCTTCTGCTTCTCCTGCACAAAGGGCACAGGGGAATCATGGTGGGCGCCTCTTCTAACACACCCTTGGCCTAAGTTTGCAGCTGAGGGCTGGACACAGGCAGCCGTTTGTAGTCACGCATGAAGGAGGAGGAACCTGGTGGGGACTGTCTTCCCCGCTTAAGTCCACAGGCTGACAAGGAGGCGCTGGAGGCCTCACCAGCCACAGCAGGCCCTGCCTGGAGCCCCTGCCCGGCCCCTGCAGCCTTCTCGGCGTCACAGAATAGGGTGTGTCTGTGGCTCCCCATCCCCCAGTTCCAGATTCTCCTCAGTCGCTGGGACAGCAGGCCTGGGACAGGGATCCGTCAGCACGTCCCTTGGGCAGGAATAAGAGCATCTGGCTACAGAACGACGTGTGGGTTTTCCTGGGATTTGGTTTTGCCTGTGGGTTTTCGGGGCTCCATGAATTTGAGGAAGCCATGATGTGGACTGAGGGGACACTAATGGTACAATCATGAGGATGGGCTCAGGCAGCCTCTCAAAGATTTCAGACCAGAAGAACTGGTTCTAGACCTACAGGCCCAGATGCTTAGCCCCAAGGGTAAAATTTCTGGTGGGGCTGGAGACTTTGTACTAAGTGGCCTCTGTGTCCCTTTCTGCAGTAGCCTGGGGCCCCTGGGGTGTTGCTCAGTCCCTAGGTGGCATACCCAGGGACATGGTGCTGAAGGCTTGGCTAACAAGCTGTGGTCCCACCGGGGAAAAGCCACACTCAGAAGGACGTGGAAGCCCGAGGCCCACTGCAATGGTGCCCCAGATGAGCGGTAAGGGCTGCAGGCCACAGTGCGTCAGGACAGACGTTTGGAGAACGTGTGCTAAGCTGTGCCAAGTGGTGGGGCCAAGCCAGGGACACTTCCTGCTGCTACTGAAGGACTCCCTGGGCCCCAGAGTGCTCACAGAGGAGACGCAGAGTGGGGTTGGGACCGTTTGCCCAGCTCCCCGCCCTGGGCTCTGCCGCCTCTATGCTGTGGTGGTGTGTGGGCCACATCGTCAGGGCCACCTTCTCCGTCAGGTCCCCTGGGGCCGATGGGGCTTCCACCAAGGGGTTGGGGAGTGGATCCCGGTAGGGCCTGTTTCTTCATGAGTGCATGAGGGCGCATGTGCGTGATCTCTTCAGTCATTCACTGAGCACCCCTTTGTCTGGGCTCTGGGGTACAGCAGGAAGCAAAGTGAGGGATTGCAGTTCCGTTCAGGGACAGATGCAGCAGCGCTGGCTGCCGGAACCTGAGAGCGGCTTTGTGACCTTCATCACAGCCCATGTAAATAGACCCTTGCCTTTTCTGCAGGATTCTCAAGAGCTGGACGCCTGCCGGACTCACACTGGGAGCAAAACTGCCAAATACTTGGCCACCGATGCATTGGCGCTTATGGTGCCACGTGGCTCGAGGCCTGGGACTGGGTCCCAACAGTTGGAACCCCCTGCAGAGGACGGGCATCCTGGCGCAGCTCAGAAAGGCCAGGGGGACCTTCAGTGCCCTCACTGCCTTCAGTGCTTCAGCGACGAGCAAGGTGAAGAGCTCCTCAGGCATGTGGCCGAGTGCTGCCAGTGACCGAGATTCCACCCATGCATGCCCTTGCCACTCCCTGGCCCAGCGCAGCTGCCCTCAGGGATAGGGTGGGTGCTCTCAACTCCATGGATTAAGTTCTACTGAGATCCAAGGCTCGTAAAATAGGTGTGGGGCACTGTGATCATTTGGTACCCCTTTGGCTATGGAACAGGCTGGGTCACAGGGAACTGCCAGTGAGGCTAGAGGCTGGAGGTGGAGATGGGGTCAGAAACATCTGGCAGAGGGAGGTCCCAGTCTTGTGTCTCCATCAGGCTGAAGCCAGCGATCTGATGCTGGCATGCCAGCCCTCCCCTGCCTGCACCTGGGAATGCCGCAGCTTGCCAGAAAGGGGTGGCTGCCTGTGGGAGCCACTCATACGGTCCCCTGGGTGGAAGCCCATCCTCTTCTACGGGATAAGGTGTCTCCTCTCTGCCTGGAACCGGGAGGTTTGCCACATGGAGTATTGCGGCTGTGCGTCACACTAGGGCCACCCGCCATCACAGAGCCACATGTCTACACTGCAAAACAGCATCGAATAGCATGTGTCGCATATCCAGAACTTAAAGCACACTTATTTTGTTCTGCCTATTTTTATAATAAATGTTCTTGCCACTGTGACTGCTCTGAGAATTTGTGTTGGGAGCTGGGCTGCAGGGACTGGGCAGTGTTTTCAGCAGCAGCTGGAGCTGCTGGCATGGGAACCAAGACAAGGGGGTCCGTGGGAGGCTGGCTGTGTTAGGGTTCTCTAGAGGGACAGACTCGGAGTATATACATAGAAGTGAAGATTTCCCTTCACTGCTGTCCTCCAGGGATGTCCTAGAAAGCGGCTGTGGCGCTGCAGCTGTCCACTTTCTGTATATAGGGGGAGTTCATTAACTTACACGATCACAAGGTCCTGTTCTCAGGCTGAGGAGCAAGGAGAGCCAGTCCCAGTTCCAAAACAAGAATGTCGAGACCGGTGTCCGAGGACGGGAAGCATCTCGCACAGGAGGTGTCGGCTGGGAGGCCAGGCCCGTCTCTTCTCATTTTTCTGCCTGCTTTATCTTCTAGCTGCGCTGGCAGCTGATGAGATGGTGCCCACCAGATTCAGGGTGGGGCTGCCTTCCCAGCCCACTGACTCCAGTGTTAATCCCTTGGCAACACCCTCACAGACACACCCAGGATCAATACTTTGCATCCTTCCACCCAATCAAGCTGACAGTACTAACCATCACAAGTCCACCCCTTGTCAACTTGAACCCATACACATCTCCTGAGCTCATACACAATCTTCAAATAATGAGGTCACAATTAACACCCAACATAATACAGCTCTCCTTCATACAACCAGAAACGCACCGATCCCCAACCCAGATGCCGTCACATAAACAGTGCTTAAATGCTGATGTGAAATCAGTAAGCCTTGTGTCACAGGATAAAGGAGAAAGGAAAGGAAAGGATTGTTTTAGCACAGGTGTAAACGTGCACAACCATTTTTAACAAAAGAAGGAGGAAATGCTCGTGGCAACTGCAGGCCTGGTTTCTGCAGCTGATCACACGGTCGGTACTGACGACTGCCTTCTCCCACCCATTCTGTGTTCCCTTTGCCTTCAGCAAGCACCTCAGCAGTTGGTGGTTATTTTCCTGGTGGGGCCACCCAAACCTTCACTCCTGAGGGGTCTGGCTCATCTGCAGTCCTGCCTGGATTGGGCTGCCGTAGTTTCCCATTGCCTTAATCACAGGGCATGGTAATCTGAAGAGGCACCCTAAGGGATCTCCTGTCTTCCATGCATACTCTTCCCCACCTCCCTTGTGGGGTCGTAGACTGATTTCATCTTGATAGTCCGGGTCAATCACCCCGGCCAACACTGTAACCCCCTTCTTAGCCTGTAGACTTACAGGTAGGAGGAGCCCAAAGTGTCCAGGTGGCAATCTTCCAGCTTAATGGAATCATTGTGTCTCCTGGTGGCAGCGTTCCTCCCTCTGGAACTAAGACCTCTAGGCCAGCAGAACGTAATGTCGTGGGAATAGGAAGCACAAATGTTGCTAGTGGGCCCCTAGGGGTGATGGTGGGTGGTGCCACTTCCACTTCCACCCCTTGATTCCTGGACCCATGAATCCTGGCCGTGGGAGAAACAGTAGCATATATTGGATACTGAGAGCATACCCGGCCTTCTGGAGAACTTTGCCCTAGTTGTAATTGTGACTTCTAAAGGCCATTCCACCATTCTATCCAGATGCTTCAGGATGGTGGGGAACATGGTAAGCGCAGTGAATTCCATGAATGTGAGCCCACTGCCGCACTTCTCTAGCTGTAAAATGAGCACCTTGGTCAGAGGCAGTGCTGTGTGGAACACCATGACGGTGGATGAGGCGTTCCGTGAGTTCACGGATGGTAGTCTTTGCAGAAACTCTGGGTGCAGGATAGGCAAACCCATAACCAGAGTCAGTGTCTAGTCCAGTGAGGACAAACCTCTGCCCTTTCCATGATGGAAGGGGTCCAGTATAATCAACCTGCCAGCAGGTCGCTGGCTGATCGCCCTGAGGAATGGTGCCATACTGAGGGCTCAGTGCTGGTCTCTGCTGCTGGCACATTGGGCACTCAGCAGTGGCCGTAGCCAGGTCAGCCCTGGTGAGGGGAGGTCCATGTTGCTGAGCCCGTGCGTAACCTCCATCCCTGCCATCATGGTCACTTTCTTTATGGGCCCATTGGGCGATGACAGGGGAGGCTGGGGAGAGAGGCTGAGTGGTGTCCACAGAACGGGTCATCCTACCCACTTGATTATTAAAATCCCCCTCTGCTGAGGTCACCCATTGGTGAGCACCCACATGGGATACAAACACCTTCACAGTTTTTGATTACTCAGAGAGGTCCATCCGCACACCTCTTCCCCGGATTTCTTTGTCACCAATTTTCCAATCATGCTTCTTCCAAGTCCCTGACCATCCAGCCAAATCATTGTCTACAGCCCATGAGTCAGTGTGCAATCGCACATCTGGCCATTTCTCCTCCACGCAAAGTGCACAGTCAGGTGCACTGCTCCAAGTTCTGCCCACTGGGAAGATTTCCCCTCACCGCTGTCCCTCAGGGATGTCCTAGAAAGGGGCTGTGTGCTGCAGCTGTCCACTTTCGGGTGATGCCTGCGTGTGGTGCAGAACCATCTGTGAACCAGGCCCTAGTCTTCTCTTCCTCTGTCAACTGATCACAGGGAACTCCCCATGAGGCCATTGGTGCAGGCTGGGGGAGACAAGGCAGGTGGCAGGAGTGGAGACCATGGGCATCTGAGCCACTTCCTCATGTGACTTACTTGTGCCTTCAGGACCTGCTGGAGTCTGATCACGTATACGCCACTTCCAACTGATGACGGAACGCTGCTGTGTGCAACCCACTTTATGGCTGTATGGGTCAGAAGGCACTCAGTTCATGACAGGCGGTTCAGGTCGCATGGTGACTTGATGACCTAGAGTCAGACGTTCCATTTCCACCAAAGCCCAGTAACAGGCCAAGAGAGCAGTTGTCTGCAGAAGACGGCTGGGCCTTGCTCCAAAACCCTAGAGGCCTCTGCTGTGATTCTCCTGTGGGGGCTGCCAAAGGCTCCACACAGCATCCCTGTCTGCACTGACACCTCAGCACCATTGGATCTGCTGGGTCACATGGCCCAAGTGGCAGGGCAGCCTGCACAGCAGCCGGGGCCTGGTGCAGAGCCTTCTCCTGTGCTGGACCCCACTCAAAACCGGCAGCCCTTCCAGTCACTCGATATATGTGCCAGAGTAACACACACAAATGAGGAACGTGTTGCCTCCAAAATCCGAACAGGCCCACTAGACGCTGTGTCTCTTCTTGATTGTAGCAGGGGCCAAATGTGCAAGTTTCCTTCACCTTGGAAAGAATATGCTGACAGGCCCTACACCACTGGACCCCTAGAAATTTTACTGAGATAGAAGGTCTCTGAATTTTTTTTTTTCTTTTGAGATGGAGTCTTGCTCTGTTGCCCAGGCTAGAGTATAGTGGCGTGATCTCAACCTCTGCCTTCTGGGTTCAAGTGATTCTTCTGCCTCAGCCTCCTGAGTAGCTGGGATTACAGGCACATGCCATGACGCCTGGCTAATTTCTGTATTTTTAGTAGAGACAGGGGTTTCACTATGTTGGCCAGGCTGGTCTTGAACTCCTGACCTCATGATCTGCCTGCCTTGGCCTCCCAAAGTGCTGGGATTACAGGCGTGAGCCACTGCACCCAGCCTGGTCCCTGAATTTTTGTTGGATTTATTTCCTATCCTCTGGCACCAAACGGTCTCACCAATAAGTCCAGTGTGTTTGCTACTTCTTGCTCACTGGATCCAGTCAGCATAAAGTCATCCATGTGATGGACCAGTGTGATATCTCGGAAGCGAAAAGCAAGATCTCTCCGAATAAGATGATGACACAAAGCGGGAGAGTTGATAAACCCCTGAGGTAGAGCAGTAAAGGTATATTGTTGGCCTTGCCAGCTGAAGACAGATTGCTTCTGGTGGGTCCTATGGACGGGAATGGAGAAAAAGGCATTTGCCAAGTCAATGGCTGCATACCAGGTACCAGGAGATGTGTTCATCTGCTCAAGCAAGGAAACACATCTGGTACAGCAGCTGAAATTGGAGTCGCCACTTGGTTAAGCTTACAGTAATCCACTGTCATTCTCCAAGTTCCACCTGTCTTCGGCCCAGGCCAAATGGGAGAGCTGAACAGGGATGCGGTGGGAATCACCACCCTGCATCTTTCAAGTCCTAGATGGTGGCGCCAATCTCCGCAATCCCTCCAGGGATGTGATACTGTTTTTATTTTCTCTTTTTCTAGGTATAGACAGCTCTTATGGCTTCCATCTGGCTTTTCCCACCATAATAGCCTACACCCTACCAGTCAGGGAGCCAATGCGGGGTTTCTGCCAGCTGCTAAGTATGTCTATGCTGATTATGCCCTCTGGCACTGGGAAAATGACCACAGGATGAGCCCGGGAACCCACTGAGCCCACTATAAGTCAAACATGAGCTAAAACTCCATTACTTACCTGACCTCCATAAGCCCCTAGTTTATCTGGAGGACCACAATGATGTTTGCAGTTCCCTAGAATCAGTGTCAGCTCAGAGTCAGTGTCCAGCAGTTCCCGAAATGTCTGATCATGTCCCTTTCACATGTTACCAATACACAGGGTAACCAATACACAGTTACCCTGGTAAAAGGCCAGAGGTCTCCCTGGGGAAAGTTGGGAGTAAGATTCACTGCATAAATTGTCAGTAATGTGGCAGGGTCCTTCCTCAAGGGGACCCGGCCTCCCCTTCATTCAAGGGGTTCTGGGTCGGTAAACTGGCTTAAGTCCGGAAATTGATTGAAGGGCCGTGATTCTTTGTTTTTATAATTCAAATTAGTCTTTTGTCCATTCAACCTAGAATTTTTCTGCTTATATAAATAAGTGACAATGCTGTAGGTTCCTATCAATTTCCCTTCTAGGAACACTGTGATTAATTTGCCAACGCCAGAGCTCTCCGTGAGTCAGACTATTCTGATTGCTGCTTTTCCTCTGCCATCCATTCTGGTCGCTACGCTCACCTTGCCTTTGATGGGTGAGTGCCGCCACTTGGCCCCAGCCAGCTTGGGATCCAATTATTCCCACTGTATTTAAATTCTGTAGTTGAGTGACTGTGGTTGCCACTGTTGGATCTGACATACGGAGAAGAGCAATTACGGGCCCTTCAGAGATGCAGGTGTTGCCCTCACAAATCTATTTCACAAGGCACTGGTCAAGAGGATATCTTCTGGACTTTCCCAGGTGGGATGGGTAGGTCTAAAGTGGCTCATCCACGCCACCATCCCAATCTCCCTAAGCCTCTGGACCCCTTCCTCTACATTAAACCAAAGAAGATCAGGCATTTCCAGCTCACTCACAGTGGGCCATCTTTTAATCCATATTTCAGCTAACCAAGCAAATAAACTATTAGAATGTTTTTAACTCCCTGAGGTGTGACATTAAATACAGAGTCCCTACTTAGTGGGCCCAAATCAATCAATTCAGCCTGACCCAACTCTGTGTGCCTTCCACCATTATCCCACACCCTTAACATCCATTCCCATGCCCATTCTCCAGATTTCTGTTTATAAAAATTAGAGAATTCAAGCAGCTGTTTTCAAGCGTAGTGCACCTCCTCATGGGTCATACCCTCAATCTCACCTCTAGGGGCCCACTGGGACTTTAGTCTAGTTATAGGTCTAGAAGCAAACAGGGGTGTTGGGGGTAGCTCCTGGGGAGAATCAACATTATCTTGCATGACAACTGCCTCAGGGTGTAATAACCTGCCCTGGGCTGGCATAACTGACTCCATTTTAGCTGTAAACTCCAACCTGGCTTCCCCTCCTTACCACAGCCCCTTTGGGTGCATAACCGGGTCACGCTTCATTTAGAGGCATTGAAGGTGCTGTTCTTAGCACTTGTCACCACTGTAACCTCATCCTGCTTGGCATACCTCCCCCTGCTACTGTAAGAAAAAGATTTCCCTTTGATCATTGTGTGGAAGGAGTCTGATCGCCCCCCCTTCTTGGACCACCTGTGCCCGCAGCCCCTTCCTCTAACCTGCTTTTCTGTTTCTGTAAGATTCCGCTTCAGCTACGTACTCCCCTCCCCTACCTAAATCAAGGTATAAAAGATAATCAGGCCCCTTCCTCGGGGCCGAGAGAATTTTGAGTGTTAGCTGTCTCTCAATCGCTGGCTAATAAAGGACTCTTTTTTTTTTTTTTTTTTTTTTAAAGACGGGTTTCACCATGTTGGTCAGGCTGGTCTTGAACTCCCCACCTCAGGTGATCTGCCCACCTTGGCCTCCAAAGTGCTTGGATTACAGGCGTGAGCCACCGTGCCCGGCCTGGCTATTCTATTTTCTTGAGCCGTCTGGCTAGTAGCCTTTAATTGCTCGGCCATTCCTTTAGCAGCATCTCTAGTAAGTTAATAAACTGCTGTTGATTGTAATAAATGTGATTTATCCAATCTATGTTTTTATTACTTGTAACCTACCAGGATATTGACTCAAATTCTGCAGCTACTTGACTTTGGGCTTTACATTTACCTGGTACTCCTCATGGGACTCCGATTGCATCTAAATAGACGTGAGAGTCGGAAGACTCATAAGGGGCTTCTCCTGCTTTATGATGTTGTATTTTTCCATCCCCTGGTTGGTGAAATGCCAGGGTGAAAGGAATAGCCAACTGGCCTAGAGCTCAGGTACTGCTCCAGTTACCCGGCAGAGTGTCTAGTAAAGGCCCACGACATCACCACACGTCTGCTCGGGGACGGCCCGGTAAAGGCCCAACACAATGCCACAACACGTCTGCTCGGGGATGGCCCGGTAAAGGCCCACCATGACGCCACCACACGTCTGCTCTGGGATGGCCCGGTAAAGGCCAACACCACCACGCGTCTGCTCAGGGACGGCCCAGTAAAGGCCCACCACGACGCCACCACGTGTGTGCTCGGGGACGGCCCGGTAAAGGCCCACCACGACGCCACCACGTGTCTGCTCGGGGACGGCCCGGTAAAGGCCCACCACGACGCCACCACGTGTCTGCTTGGGGACGGCCCGGTTAAAGGCCCACGACACCACCACACGTCTGCTCGGGGATGGACAAGGGCTGACTGATTGGTGAGCTTCTGAAATGTCATAAGCTCACTGCATCCCTTCAGGCCTCTGAGGAAAGCTACGTTTCCTCCTTGTCGTGAGAGACATGATGTGGGCTTAGTGTCGGGAGACAGAAGCTGGATGGCCCTCGGGGCTGACCGCAGGGTGTTGAACTTTGGAATACAGCAGAGAGAGCTTGGCACGACTTGCTGTCCCAGGCTGTGGAATTCTGGAAAAGTGCTACCATACAGCCCATGCCTGGTCGACGGGAGGATGTCCTAGTGGAAAGGGGACACCTGGGCCTCTGGCCTGCCGTGTGCACAAGCAAAACAATTGCTTTTGTTTAACATGCCAATGGAATATTTGATGTATTCTAACCAGGCATCTGCATCTTGATATCCTGTCTGTATTGCTGAAGTTGGTTTTAAGTCATTTACTTCTACAACATCTACTGTGGTCCTATCGTTGGCTCTGGAAGGGATGACAGTTTGATTAGAAGAAGGTCTAAATGGAGAAGAGGGGAAGGGGGCAAAGATGACGGATTAATAAAACGCATTTTGAAAGGTCTGAGGTCTGTGCCGGCCAAGTTGGCCCCTGTGCTGTAGAAGCGACCTAAACTGCGGTCAGGATCAGTGGAGGCAGAGCTTAGAGAGCTGGATTGCTGTGGTACTGTTGACAGAAGGAACACTTTCTTTGGTGAACGGAGGTATGGCTTTAGAGAGCTGCAGCTCTTGGAGGAAGTCCACCCTTGTTCCTTAGTGGCCCCTAGGACATCGTCCCAGGAGGGACAGTCACATCCTAGAAACATCCTCGTTTAGCTCCTAAAATGTGAGAAATATGGGGGATTTGGTTTCTATGAAGCAAGGGTCACAGAGGTCAGAAGTGACTTTGGAAGGACAGAGGTATTTTCTAAGGACGCCAGTTGCCTTTAGTTTTGGAGATCCCCACAAGGCAGGCGAGACGGGCGTCACATGTGATGGTCTCAGGATGAGGTGACCGGGTCACATTAATAACGAGGGCGTCAGCAGTGGAACAAGAAAAGA
>NW_016107837.1:1028725-1031952 GCF_001604975.1 Cebus imitator
GTCTCTACTAAAACTACAAAAAATTAGCTGGGCATGGTGGCGTGTGCCTGTAATCCCAGCGACTCAGGAGGCTGAGGCAGGAGAATTGCCTGAACCCAGTAGGCGGAGGTTGCGGTAAGCTGAGATTGCGCCATTGCACTCTAGCCTGGGTAACAAGAGCGAAACTCCGTCTCAAAAAAAAAAAAAAAAAAAAGAATAAAGATGGGGTTTCTCCATGATGGCCAGGCTGGTCTTGAACTCCTGATCTCAGGTGATCCACCCACCTTGGCCTCCCAAAGTGCTAGGATTACAGGCATGAGCCACCGCGCCCGGCCCCGTCTATAATTTTTAAGAAATTGATCTTTTGTTTCAAAGGTAGCAATGTCAGCAGTGGAGTGTAAATAAGGCAATCTGTAGAGCATCTCTTTTATTTATTTTTATTATTTTTTTTTAGAGACAGGGTTTCATTGTGTTGGCCAGGCTGGTCTTGAACCCCTGACCTTGTGATCCACCTGCCTCGGCCTCCCAAAGTGCTGGGATTATAAGCATGAGCCACTGCACCCGGCCTAATCTGTAGAGTATCTCATAAGGAGAAAGCCTAGTAGTATCTTTCCTCAGGGCAGTCTGGATTCTCAACAGGGCAATAGGAAGACATTTGGTCTATGGTAACCGAGTGTCTAGAACTAATTTGATTAAGCAGTTCTTTAAAGTATGATTCATTCTTTCAACTCTCCTTGATGCAGGTGGGTGCCAGGGAGTATGGTATTCCTATCTAATATCTCATGTTGGGGATAGCTTTTTAATGATGTGTGCAATGAAATGAGCGCCATTGTTTGAGTCAGTATTTTTTACTAGTCTAAACCTGGGTACTATATTTTTAATTAGAGCCTTGATTATATTTGGCTGTTGCATTTAAAAAGGGGATAGCTTCAACCTAGCGAGTGAGATGATTTACTAACACTGGTAAGTATTTTAGATGACTTATTGGAGGCATTTCTGTGTAATCAACTTGGATACTTTGGAACAGTCTTAAACCTGGGCTCCTTCTCTGAGGGGTAATCTTTTTATAGCTTGTTTATTAGGGTTCTTACATACTAAGCAACTATCTGTAACCTGCTTGGCCAGGATAAAAATTTTTATACACTATAAACTCTGAGAACTGCATCACACATGGCCTGGGGCCCCCAGTGGGTCCCTTGATGTAGCTGGGATACGTTTTCCCTCGTAAGGGGTTTAGACAATATTTCTTTTTGGTCTGGAAATATCCATTTTTCTTTTGAAACTTGCTAGCAAATATCTTTATTAGCTTTTTTCCTCATATATATATAGTATATGTATAGAATATATTATATTAGTGTATATATACATATGTATAAATATATATATGAGCTTAATCTTTAAAGTCTTATAACTTATTTTAACCTATAGTTAACTTTATTACACAAAAACCTTTTTATAAATTTATTTTTCATGAACCTTTCATGACCTGCACAGACCTTCAGAGACATGCTTACACGTTCTGCTTTGTTTGATAAATTTCCTTACCAAAGGTGCATTCTTACAACTTTCTGAGTGTTTCTCTTCCTTCCACGTTCTCTCTCCTTTGCCTTACCTTTTCTCTCTGATCTGTCTCTTCCCGTCTATTACTCATTTTCTCCTTCTATCATCTCTCTCTCTAATCTTTGTTTCTGTCTAAATCTTTTGTTGGCAGACTCACAGGGTCTCTTCTCTAAGTCTTTCTCTCATTCGTGCTCTCTTCTTACATATGCATTTTAGCTTCCCCTATCTCTTAACTCACTACTAATCACCTTTCCTCTTGCTTTTTAGACCTTAAAGCTTTTGAAAAAAATTTTTTTGAAGTTGTTTTCTTTCAGTAGTTTAGAATACACTTATTTTATGGGTCTTTACTTTGAAATGTTATACTTTAAAAATGGCAATTTTTAAATTGTTACTTAATAACAGTATGGCTTGGTTTTATTTGGTAAAGTTAATATGATTTAACTATAGATACACACACACACACACACTTTTAATTACGAAGAAAAATACTTTAAGAACTTGCTAATTTGAAAAGGTATTAAAGTAAAAAAAAAGCAAATGTTAAAAATTACTTTACAATAAAAAAATTAACTGGCAGGTTAAATGAATGTAAAATGAGGAATGTACAGTGAAAAACAAACTAATATAAAGCATTCCAGTTGGTAAAATTAAAAACTTACTTAGGCTTATAATTTATTTTCCAAGGAAATTATGTTTTAATGTAAATTTTGAAATACTTTAAGCATATATTCTATGTAGATTTTGAGTATCTATGTTAAAATTTCAAATTTTGCATGCAAAGCTTATTAAAGAAACACTGGGGTTGGATGCGGTGGCTCACGCCTGTAATCCCAGCACTTTGGGAGGCCAAGGCGGGCAGATCATGAGGTCAGGAGTTCAAGACCAGCCTGGCCAACATGGTGAAACCTGTCTCTACTAAAAATACAAAAATTAGCTGGATATGGTGGCACATTCCTGTAATCCCAGCTACTTGAGAGGCTGAGGCAGGAGAACTGCTTGAACCGGAACCTGGGAGGTGGAGGTTTTAGTAAGCCAAAATGGCACCATTGCATTTCCAGCCTGGGCTACAGAATGAGACGGTGTCTCAAAAAATAAACAAATAAATAAAAATAAATAAGGCCGGGCGTGGTGGCTCAAGACTGTAATCCCAGCACTTTGGGAGGCCAAGGAGGGTGGATCACCTGAGGTCACAAGTTCATGACCAGCCTGGCCAACATGGATAAACCCCTTTTCTACTAAAAATAAAAAAATTAGCCGGGTGTGGTGGCACATGCCTGTCCCAGCTACTCCAAAGGCTGAAACAGGAGAATTGCTTCAACCTGCAAGGCGGAGGTTGTGGTGAGCCAAAATCACGCCACTGCATCCCAGCCTGGGTGACAGAGCCAGACTCTGCCTCAAAAAACACACACACAAAAGAAAACACTCTGGTTTTTGCAAATATCCTGTACTGCAAAAATCAGTGTTTTCTTTCGTGTGTGTTTTTTGAGACAGAATTCCAGTATTTGCAAAATTTTCAGTTTTTATGAATATTATAAATATCACAATTGGTATTAGAAAGCCATGGGCCAGGCGTGGTGGCTCAAGCCTGTAATCCCAGCACTTTGGGAGGCCGAGGCGGGTGGATCACGAGGTCAAGAGATCGAGACCATCCTGGTCAACATGGTGAAACCCCGTCTCTACTAAAACTA